>NC_053496.1:121435627-121745627 GCF_905171775.1 Rana temporaria
GGAGTGCGGCTGTCCATATATTTATTTTCCCAAAATATGGGAGGGGTGGACCTCAACGACCAGTTGGTGCCGTATCTAGTTGCCCGTAAGGCCAGACGCTGGTACAAAAAAGTGTCTGTATATTTATTTAAATTGGCTTTGCTGAATGCTTTTGTGCTATACAAAGCTTCAGGACGGACTGGATCTTTCCGTAAATTCCAAGGAGATATTGTTCGAGCCCTCCTGTATCCAGGCGGTGCTGCACCTCACCATCCCCAACCAAATGCAGTAAGCCGGCTGCATGAGAGGCATTTTCCGCATGTCCTCCCGAGTACCCCTACCCAATGAGCCCCCCAAAGAAAATGTCATGTCTGTAGAAAGCGCGGATTTATGTGTGACACCCGTTATTTTTGTCCATGCTGTCCTGACAATCCTGGTCTTTGCATTGGTGAATGTTTTGAATGCTACCACACACTAGTGCAGTATTAGTGTAGGATACATAATTTCACAGACTAGGACACACTTACACAGGGTCTCCCAAGATGCCATTGCATTTTGGGAGACCCAAACCTGGAACCGAACAGTTACAGCTACAGTTGCAAAAAAAGTGTTAAAAAATAAAAAACACAAAAAAAATATAAAATAAAAAAATAAAAAATAGTTGTCGTTTTATTGTTCTCTCCCTCTCTATTCTCTTTCTATTGTCCTGCTCTTTTTGACTGTATTCTATTCTGCAATGTTTTATTGTTATTATGTTTTATCATGCTTGCTTTTCAGGTATGTAATTTTTTTATACTTTACTGTTTACTGTGTTTTATTGTTAACCATTTTTTTGTTTTCAGGTATGCCATTCAGCTGGAGTGCAGATTTATTTATCTTGACAGCAACATCGTTTTCTCCCAGGATACATAAAGCCGTGACTCCAACGCTGTAGAATGTGATTTCCCCACCACAGTTAAAAAAAAGAGCATATGTGCCAAAGCATGGGGGCAGCAGGGGCAGAGGAGCGATCTGCTCATAATGCCGCGTACATACGGTCGAAATTCCGATGGAGGTTTGCCCGTGGAAAAGTCGACCATGTGTACGCGGCATAACTTTTGCAGGACGATGCCCCCATGCTTCGGCAATATATAAATGGTGCACGTATGCCCAGCAAAATAAATAATAATAAAAAAAAAGCACCCCTGTCCCCCCCTGCTCTCGCGCAAAGGCGAACGCAAGCGTCAGTCTGGCGTCATATGTAATCAGCAATTGCACCATGCATGTGAGGTATCCCTCCTCTGTAAATTTAAAGTGGTAACCTGTAAAGGCTTTTAAAAATGTATGTAGTTTTTCGCCACTACGCGTTTGTGCGCAATTTTAAAGCATGTCGTGTTTGGTATCCATGTACTCTGCCTAAGATCATCTTTTTTATTTCATCAAACATTTGGACAATATAGTGTGTTTTAGGCCGGGTACTCACGAGCAAACATGTATGGTGAAAGCGGTCCGTCGGACCGTTTCCACCATACATGTCTGCCAGAGGGCTTCTGTACGATGGTTGTACACACCATCGTACAGAAGTCCGCGCGTAAACAATACGCGGGGCGTGTCCGCGGTGTCGCCGCGTCGATGACGCGGTGTCGCCGCGACAATGACGCGGCGACGTGGGCGGCCCGCCTTTAAAATGCTTCCACGCATGCGTCGAAGTCATTCGACGCATGCGAGGGACGGCGGGCGCCTGGACATGTACGGTAGGTCTGTACTGACGACCGTACATGTCCGAGCGGGCCGAATTCCAGCGGACTGTTTTAAAACAAGTCCACGAATATTTGTCTGCTGGGAAAAGGCCCGGCGGGCAAATGTTTGCTGGAATTCGGCCCGCTCGCGCCCACACACGACCAAACATGTCTGCTGAAACTGGCCTGCGGGCCAGTTTCAGCAGACATGTTTGGTCGTGAGTACGGGGCCTTAGTGCATTAAAATTAAAAAAAGTGTATTCTTTCCCCAAAAAAATCTGTTTTAAAAATCACTGCGCAAATACTGTGTGGAAAAAAAAATGCCCACCATTTTAATCTGTATGGCCTTTGCTTTAAAAAAATATATAGGCCCGGATTCACAAAGCACTTACGCTGACGTATCTCGAGATACGCCGCGTAAGTGTAAATATGCGCCGTTGTATCTATGCGTCGTGCCCATGAACTGAGATACGCCTGAAAATAGGCTTCATCCGACCGACGTAACTTTCCTACACCGGCGTATCGTGGGCACATATTTACGCTGGCCGCAAGTGGCGCTCTCATTGATTTTCTATGCACATATGCCAATTAGGGACATACGCCGATTCACGAACAAAGTTGCACCGGGCGCATAATATACGCGGTTTGCGTAAGTCGTACGTCTGGCGTAAAGTTATTCGCCATATAGGAGGTGCAACTCATGCAAAGGTATGGACCAGGGAACACAGCCGTCGTATTTTACATCGTTTACGTAGAACTTGAATATGGCTAGGTGTAGGTTACGTTCACGTCGTAGGCAGTGATTCGACGTATCTTAGGCAGTTGTTTCGACGTGATTCTGAGCATGCGCACTGGGATGCGGCCCCGGGACGGCGCATGCGCCGTTCGTTTTAAGTACTTCTATGGCGCTTGGCCAATCATTAGCCGGTCACGCCTCATTAGCATGGCTCACGCCCACTTCCACCTACGCTGGCTTGCGCCGAGGAAACCCAGCATAGATTTGAGAGCGAGTGGGAGCAAGTGCATTGTGAATACTGTGCTTGCCTCTCTGCGCTGCGTCGGCGTAGCGTATATTCGATACGCTCCGCCGGCATAAATATGCGCCAATGTATGTGAATCCGGGCCATAATGTTTGGGAGTTCCACGTAGTTTTCATGTAAACAAAAAGGGGCGGATCCACAAAGCCCTTACGCCGGCGTATCTCGAGATGCGCGGCGTAAGTGTAAATTTGCGCCGTCGTATCTATGCGCCGTATCCACAAAACGAGATACGCCTGAAAAATCGTTTTTTTGCCGACGTAATTTTTGGACGCACCATTGTTTTGCTATGCAAATATGCAAATGAGGGAGATACGGCGATCCACGAATGTACGCACGTCCGACGCATGCTACGCGTGCCGCGCATAGGTCATACGTCCGGTCTAAAGTTACCCCTCATAAAAGCAGCTTTAACTTTGCAGCAGACGTGTGCAGGTCAGCTTCAGCAGGACCGTTAAGGACGATCTGAGCAGCCACACTTGCAGGACAACAATCTGTATGCCAACATACCAGGGGCATCCATGGTCATAGCTATACTACTGGCTTTAGATGCGCGTAGAAGGAGGAGGGCACGGGAGAGGATATACCGACCGCGCATAAACATCTTTGGCATGTGTGATTCTGAGGTGTATCGCATCTTCAGATTCAGCCTTACTGCCATCCTGGAATTAACCACAACCCTGAAAGATGACATCACCAGCCAGACACACCGCTCACAAACAGTGGAGCCACTGGTCAAGGTACTGGCAACACTCCATTTCCTTGCCAGTGGCTCATTCCAGCGTACAAGTGGAGTCGTAGCTGGGATGGCACAATCCTCCATTAGCAGATGTGTGCACCAGATTGTCCCCGCAATCCTCAGATGCATGGCCAACCAAATCATCAGACCCACCCAGGAGCATCTGCGGGTGAAGGCAATGCGGGATTTCGTCAGAATTGCAGGATTCCCACGCACCGTGGGGGCCATTGATTGCACACATGTGGCACTACGGCCCCCTGTGACACAGAGCACATATAATGCAATCGTAAGCATTAGCATTCCATCAACGTACAGGTGATAGCTGATGCCCAATGCCTCATATGGCACATCCATGGCAAACACCCAGGGTCCAGCCACGACAGCTACATATACCGTCAAAGCACCATCCCAACAGAATTTGAACAGAACGTGTACGAGAACAGCTGGCTGGTTGGTGAGTGACATGGGAGTCAGGTATGACTGTCCGACCCCATGATGCAGACATCACGAGGGGCACATGCATGACTAACATCCTCCTGTCTTTTCCCTTCCAGGTGACTCTGCATATGCACTTGGATCCCATCTCATGACTCCATTCCAGAATCCCGAAACCAGAGGAGAGCAAAAATACAATGATGCACACATACGTACCCGTGCAGTGGTGGAACGCACCTTTGGCCTCCTGAAGTCCCGTTTCCGATGCCTGGATAAGTCCGGGGGGACCCTGTTGTATTCCCCAAACTTTGTGTGCCAGATCATCGGTGCATGTTGCATGCTGCACAACTTCGCTGTGAGAAAGGGCCTGGAGATTGACATACGTAATGACCTGACCCCCGAACCAGACATTCCCCCCTAACCGAGGCTACCCCATCTGCTGAGGGAAGAGAAGTCAGGAGATGCCTCACAGTAGGCATCTTTGCACGTTAAACACACACATTCATCATGGCACAAGGAGAATGCACGCATGCACACCACTGTTGTCCCTAGCACACATCTTGGCATTTTATGGCCTTCAAAACTGTGATAGGTAGTGATCAGTGTTGCCAACCATCCGTATTTTTACAGACATTTCGTAAAAACGGGCACTTTTTGCAGAGCTCTGCTTTGTGATGCAGTCGGTGTGCTGCCCTTAAGCTGGCCCCAGGAGGGCATCCTGCCTCATTGGAGATGTGCCGCCTCCTCCTCCTCCTCTCTCCTATTAGGCACCCACGTGGAGTCAGTGACCTCATCATCCCCTCCCTCCTCATCACTGTAGAAAACGTGGCAGTATGCTGCAGCTGGGGGAACATGACTGCCAGATTGCTGTCCTTCTTCGGCACCCCCTCTCTCTCGGCTCACGTTACTGCCTTCCTCTAGCTGTGTACCATCATCGGAGCCTTCAAAACGCTGTGCATCCTCCTGAAGCATGTACCCAACACTGTGGTCAAACACTTCGGGGGACTCCTCAGGAGGACATGGTGGGGCTAGGGAAGGAGTGACTGATGCCATTGAGCAGAGGGAAGAGGCCGTGTTGGAAGCTGCTTTGCCAGACAAAGTACCCTGAGCCTGGGTGAGAGAGGATGAGGAGGATGAGGACGGCTTGGTCATCCACTCTACCAAGTCTTCTGCATGTTGAGGCTCAACACGGCCAGCTGCCGGAAAAAAGGACAAGCGTGTCCCACGGCTACATGCTGATGAGGATGCACCGTGTCCACAACCAGCACTGTCGCCTCTAGACGCAGAGCCTGCTTGCCCTCTTTTATCGGCTTGTGACCCTCTGCCTCTTCTTGTTGTCCTTCCAGACATACTAATGGCCTGCAGGGAGATGTAGCTGCACAAATACTGACAATACCTGCTGATCCCTGCTTGTGGTATTAATATGAGCAGATCTCTGCCTGCAGGAATTAATATGAGAACACCAGCTTTACGTAGCTTTAGGTGCACACTGTGCAGAGGACACAGACAGTACACACACCAGGTAGCTTTAGGTGCACACTGTGCAGAGGACACAGACAGTATACACACCACGTAGCTTTAGGTGCACACTGTGCAGAGGACACAGACAGTACACCACGTGAAAGTACTTGCAGAATGATCCCCTGCCTGTGGTATAAATATGACAGATCCCTGCCTCTAGGAATTAATATGAGAAACACCAGCTTTACGTAGCTTTAGGTGCACACTGTGCAGAGGACACAGACAGTACACACCACGTAGCTTTAGTTGCACACTGTGCAGAGGACAGACAGTACACACACAACGTAGCTTTAGGTGCCCACTGTGCAGAGGACACAGACAGTACACCACGTGAAAGTACTGCAGCTAGCACAATCATCTGCCTACCTGTCAGTATATTAGGAAGAGCGGATCTAGCTAAACTCAATACAGTGTATAAATATATATACAACACCTGGGATGCATATATATCCTCTACACACTGTGTGGCAGATCCACAAAAGAATTACGCAGGCGTATCTATTGATACGCCGCGTAATTTTAAATTTCCCGCGTCGTATCTTTGTATCTACAAAACAAGATACGACTGCATCTCGGATCGATCCGACAGGCGTACGTCTTAGTACGCCGTCGGATCGTAGATGCATTTTTCCGCCGGCCGATAGGTGGCGTTTCCGTCGAATTCCACGTCCAGTATGAAAATTAGCTAGTTACGGCGATCCACGAACGTACGTCCGGCCGGCGCATTTTTTTACGTCGTTTGCGATCGGCTTTTTCCGGCGTATAGTTACCCCTGCTATTATGAGGCGTACTCAATGTTAAGTATGGCCGTCGTTCCCGCGTCGCCTTTTGAATTTTTTACGTCGTTTGCATAAGTCGTTCGCGAATAGGGATTTGCGTAGAATGACGTCACCGTCGTAAGTATTGGCTTGTTCCGGTTTAATTTCGAGCATGCGCACTGGGATACCCCCACGGACCGCGCATGCGCCATTAAAAAAAAACGCCGTTTACGTCGGGTCACAACGTATTTACATAAAAAACACGCCTCCATCACATCAAATTGAATTGCGCGCCCTTACGCCGCCAAGGATACACTACGCCGCTGTAACTTACGGCGCAGATTCTTTGTGGATTCGAAAAAAAAAAAAGTAAGTTACAGGGGCGTAGTGTATCTTAGATACGCTACGCTCGGCGGTAATATGCGCCGCTGTACGTGAATCTGCCCCTGTAACTCTAACTGACTAGCCTGCCTGCCTGCCCGCTCGCTCTAACGTTAAAAAAATTACACTCTCTCTCTCTGTCCACTCTTAACCACCGCAACACACTACACAAGGCCAACTTCCAGGCGGCCTTATATAGTGGGGGGCGTGTACTAAACCCTCCGTTTTTTGCAAGCTGTGATTGGCCAAGAATGCGGGTCATAGTGCGTGCTTGGCCAATCATCAGCCAGCAATGCACTGCGATGCCGCAGTGAATTATGGGCCGTGACACGGCACTCGAATTTGGCGTGAAACGGACCGTTTTCATCGGACATGTCCGCTGCCGGATTTTGGTCTGATGTGTGTACACACCATCAGACCAAAATACCCGGGGACAGCGAACGCGGTGATGTGGTCGCGACGTGGCCGCGACGATGACGCAGCGACGTGCGCGACCCTATAAGGTCAATGCTTCCACGCATGCGTCGAATCACTTCGACGCATGCAAGGGCTTTCGGCCGAGCGGACATGTCCGGTGAGTCGTACAGATGACCGAACATGTCCGACGGACAGGCTTCCAGTGGACATGTTTCTTAGCATGCTAAGAAACATTTGTCCGCTGGAAACCTGTCCGCTAGGCCGGGAATCCGGTCCGGTCGGCCGTACAGAAGACCGAACATGTCCGCGGAAACTGGTCCGCTGACCAGTTTCAGCAGACATGTTCGATCGTGTGTACAAGGCCTTAGATGCCTGTGGAAGGGGAGCACGTGTGTCTTTTGCTTCAATACAGCATTTGCATCTAATGAGCCCTTTGCAAGGTGCTATTGTCAAATCTTCTGTTAAACCTTCCTTTATAATGTCCTGTATAACTTCTGGACGTCTGTGCTCCAGCTGCCTGTGCCATAAGTAGAGTTGCCCCGATACTAGTATCGGTATCGGGACCGATACCGAGGATTTGCGCGAGTACTTGTATTTGCGCAAATGCTGCCGATGCCCTGTCCGATACTTCTCTATTGACCGGAGAGAGTGTTTATGTGCCCGTCCATTGATACGGCGCACGCTGATGACATCATCACGTCGGACGTCAATGCCTCACACTCCTCCTGTCAGCTTTTGAAAGCAGGCTTTGCATAAACATTCAGGGCTGGATTCAGATACGAGATACAACGGCGTATCTCCAGATACACCGTCGTATCTCTGAGTGCGGGCCGTCGTATCTATGCGCCTGATTCAGAGATTCAGTTACGCATAGATTTCGATAAGATCCGACCGGCATAAGTGTCTTACACCGTCATATCTTAGGTTGCATATTTACGCTGGCTGCTAGGTGGCGCTTCCGTATAGTTACGAGAGGAATATGCTAATAAGGTATTTACACTGATTCCGAAACGTATGTCCGGCCGGCGCATTTTTTTACGTCGTTTACATTAGGCTTTTTCCGGCGTAAAGTTACCCCTGCTATATGAGGCTTAGCTAATGTTAAGTATGGACGTCGTTCCCGCGCCGAGTTTTGAAAATTTTACGTTGTTTGCGTAAGTCGTTCGAATAGGGCTTTGCGTAAGTTACGTTCACGTCGAAACCAATGGGGGTCAATAGTATTTTACATAGAACACGACCTATCTTGATATGCCGGGCGCACGTCCATTCGTGAATCGCGTATCTAGCTCATTTGCATATTCGACGCGGAAATCAACGGAAGCGCCACCTAGCGGCCAGCGTAAATATGCACCCCAAGATACGACGGCGTAGGAGACTTACGCCGCTCGTATCTAGGCAACAGTGAGGCGTATCTGATTCTATGAATCAGGCGCAGAGATGCGACGCCTCACACTCAGAGTTACGACGGCGTATCTGGAGATACGCCGTCGTAACTCCTTTGTGAATCTGGGCCAATGTTTGTAAAAAAGATCTCCTTGCTAGTCATGTGGCTTTTCGCTCCTTAGTCTATGCGCCAGCTGATTGGCTTGCCGCTTTGTGTCACTTTAAAGGTGCCACTCCATGATGTGTCTGCAGTTTCCTCTGTGGCTGCGTTGACTCTTTTTGTGGATAGCTTTAGCTGTCGTTGCTTGGCTTTCCAGATAGAACAGTCCTTTTTTAAGTAACCGGTCCTTTTACAGCGAAAACAGGCTCTGCTTTCTTTGTTTTGCTTTGTACCTGTGTACATCTTAAGAGCTTTGTCGTCATGGTGCACATTCTCTTTCCTTCTGTCATCAATTGATTTGCCTTTGACATATTCTCCTGCTCGAGTCTGGCTTCTAAAGTGTTAATAAGAGCCGTATATGTCTCTGAAAGTCTGCAAAGGAGCAAGGCAACAATATGGCATAGAAAATGGTGGGGAAAATATTGCGCTCATTCAATGGGTGTCAAGCAGGCAACTATAAATGTTATACAACATTAAACAAGATAAGTAATAAAAAGAAAGCTGCGCTAGTGAAAATTGAAAAAATATAAAGTGACCTATATATAGAATGTAAACACATACGCATGTATGCAATCATTTAAAAAATGAAATATAATGATCTAAATATAAAAAGAGTGAATCTATAAATAAATAAAGAAAATATATGGTGAACCAGTGACATGTGACTTCACATATAAAGTCCAAAAAATGAATAAATGTTCAAGCTTAAAATCTCCAAGTGAAAGAATCGGCATCCAGAAACGTGGTGTTTCGATTATGAGTTAAAGTATGTATTCCTACCATGTGAACTTGATGTGAGTCCCAAGTGGCCGGATACATATTATATTATTCCTAACCATGTGGTGATGTATTTATATTGCCTTTAGTTTTTTTTTATTATTACATCATTGGTCTTTTTTGTTCCGCTATACTAGTTTAAATTACAATGCGGATGGCCCTTTTTATTTTAAATGTGATTTTTTGGTGTGATCAGTCTATCAGAATCACATTTCGATTTTTTACAGTTGTCGATGTTTGTTAATTTTCAGATCCTTCTGATTTAATATATTAATATGCATTTTTTATAAAAAAAAATTGTTATGTATTTTAGCCGGGTATTACCTATTTTTATTAAGCGGATGGTATATTGCTCACTTTTAATAAAGTGGATGGTATATTGCCTGAATAGGATTACTTTGGTAATCTGGGTGGTTCAGCTCGCCCTTTTAAAACCTCTAGACATTATAGTCTTTTTCCCTTTCGTGTTCCATTATCCAAAATGGCGCTGGCGCGGCCTTTCTGGGACTCACAGCGAGGTTAGGACACTGAATACTGTATCTAAGGCCCTGTACACACGATCAGTCCAAACTGATGAAAACGGACTGAAGTTCAGTTTCATCAGTCCAAACCTACCGTGTGTATGGCCCATCAGATTTTTGTCCTTCAGATCAAAGTTTAAAAAATTGCTTTAAAATCAGACTGATGGACTGATGACCAATCGGTCAAAACTGATGGTTAGTACGCAAAAGCATCGGTTCAAAACCCGCGCATGCTCAGAATCAAGTCGACGCATGCTTGGAAGCATTGAACTTCGTTTTTTTTAGCACGTCGTTGTGTTTTACGTCACCGCGTTGGACTCGATCGGATTTTGAACTGATGGTGTGTAGGCACATCAGACTATCAGTCCATCAGACTTCAGCCTTCAGTCCGTTTTCATCAGTTTGGACTGATCGTGTGTACAAGGCCTAAGCGGTGGATCAGGACAGGCAGGGCAGGTAGATAGAGGAGCCGGCCGGGTCGATATTTTTATGCTCACAGTGCTGGAATTTGTTGTGTTTTTTTTTGTGCTATAAACAAAACAATTATGACAATTTTGATTTTTTTGTTAAAAAAGCTAATCTTGATATTACTAGCCTGATACACAGAGGTGAAACAAATCCTCCTAAACAAGTTGTATCTGTTTATTTGCAGCCTTTTGTCCTGTACATCCTTGTAAAACTCAGAGGTTTGCTTGGGGGAGAAGCAAGTAAAAGCTATAGAAATATGTGCTTTGTTCAGATTTCATGCCTGAGGTTTACAACCACTTTAAGTCTGGAGTCAGACAGAGCTACAAAGTATCCGTCTGGTACACAATACAGACACCTCACCACAGTTTGTTTCACAATTCTACAAACAGACTTAAATGGGACAGATAAAAAATGAGGAGACAGTGTGGTCCCTTCCAGTTTCTTCAGTACATTTGAGATTTAGCTTGTTAAAATGTATAAACACCCTATCTTTTACTGCAGAGCATACATAGTGAAATTCTGAGTCACACAAGAACTGTAAATTTAAGTGTTTTTAATAATTGTATTGCTTTGGTTACAGCTGAAAACAAGAGTGCATACAAAGATAAAGTATTTGAAGTTATTTTGACCACTTTATGTAAAAGCCTCAATGATAAATATTTCTTCAGGATGGAACAGGAATTCTCCTGCTGTCTCAGTGTTTCAAAGGCAAAACATGAAGGTGCTGCTGGGAAGACACTTTCTGCTGCAGCCAGGTGCTCCTTGTTTCACAGAAAACACAAACACAAGCAGAGTGGGTCTAAAGATGGCAAGGAACTTCAAGGGCTTGATACCATCAGCACAGATTCCATTCCTTTCCTAGATGGTGAGTAGGGATGAGCTTTGTATTCGAGTCAAACTCATGTTCGACTTGAACATCGTATGTTCGATCGTTCGTTGAATTACAAAAGTTTTGGCCCAAATTCGAGTTATGTTTCACAGCCCATAATTCACTGCGGCATCGCAGTGCATTGCTGGCTGATGATTGGACAAGCATGCACTATGACCCGCATGCTTGGCCAATCGCAGCTTGCAAAAAACAGAGAGCCATAATTGGCCAAAGCCAGGGTGGCTTTGGCCAAATATCTTTTTTTCACAAGAAAAGAAGCACATATCTTTAGGACCACAATTGTTTTCTTCTCTTCTCTGTAGCCATCTCTGCAGCCTTCGCTGCACCCTTTGTTAACCACATGTTCGGAGGCTGTGTCCCTGGAGGAGAGCTTGTGGCTGGAGCAGGAAGAGGAGGGGCGACCTCCGCAAGGTCCATGAAATCAGTAAGGTTTCCCATCAAGCCCCTGTTGACAACCTTCAAAATGAGGGTTTCGCTACGGAGATGTTGGGCCATGTGCATTCTTGGTAGTTTTTTTCCAATAATTGCAGCAAATCCCTCTGCAGCGGTGGGGGGCTCTCTGAGGGCTGCAGTAGCCTCCCTAATTACAGCATGGGTTTCCTCCTCCATCTGCCTAAGCCTCCTGGGCCTTTTTTGTGGAATGTGGAGGGGAGGTATCAGGGAACTTGTGTTAGGCCTGGCCACCTCCTTTATGCCACTGGGGCCTGCCTCCTCCTGTGTGCCACTGGGGCCTGCCTCCTCCTGGCTCTCATTTTCTCCCCCCTCATCCTGGCTGTGCTCTGCCTGTGTATAAAAAAGGGACATGGTGAGGCGCATGCGCGGAGGCGTCCAAGATGGCCGCGTAAGCTAGGAGCTCCGCTCTGCCTCAGCTCCACGTCAGCCCTAGCACCGGTTTCACGGCGGTGCCAAGATCCCGGAGGGTCGGATTCGATTGGGGAACGCTCGGTCGAGCCCCCCATGTACAGCGGAGCGGTCCGGAGGGGCCTGGGGGCGAGTTACGCGGCGCTAGAAACTCAGGCCGAATCCAAGATGGCGGCCGCGCCTCAGCTACAAATACCTCACACAGGAGGAAATGCTGACTCGAGGCAAGTGATCGCCCCTGCTACTTTAAACTTCCCTCCTTTACTGGCCCAAGGCTCTCCAGGCTCCCTGGCACCTTCAGCAGCCACCTCAGGTCTCCAGTCAGACTCCACACTGGTCCACTACACTGGCCAGGCACAAGGTGCAACACAGGCCTCACCAGTCTCCATGGCTGCTGGTCACTCAGAATCAGAAATACCTCAGAATGCGGGGGAGCTCTTTTTGAAGTTCTCTGAACTACTTGAACGAGGGCTAGCCCAAACAGCAGTTAATATTACTAAGGAAATACATGCTGACTTCCAGAATCTGGGCTCCAGGATGGAGATCATAGAAAATAAATTGGACATCACTATATCCAGAACTAACCAGAACACTGACCAAATACAATCACTTCAGGAGCAACTAGACGTGGCCCTCACTAGAATTGACGACCTCGAGAATCGTTCCAGAAGGGACAACTTTAGGGTGAGGGGTCTCCCTGAATCCGTTACAGATATCCCCAAAGCTATCCAGGACCTCATCAAAAGCATGATCCCCTCCATTGCACCCCACAAGCTGGAGCTGGACAGGGCCCATAGGTCCCTGGGCCCTCTGAGAAAGGACGGATCTCCCAGGGATATCATAGTAAAACCCCATTACTTCTCAGTGAAGGAAGAGGTCATGAGGGCTTCCCGTCAGCAACCCCGCATATCCTTCATGGGTCAGGATATTCAAATTTTTGCTGACATTTCTGCTGCTACCATACAAAGACGCAGATCGCTGAAACCTTTATTGCTGATTTTGTCCCAAAAGGACATCAAATATTGGTGGGGATTTCCGTTTGCCTTAAAATTCGCCTTCAAGGGCAAAACCCACGCCTTCACCACGCTATCTGAAGGAGAAAATTTTTGCTAGCCTTGAAACTGATCTCGCTGGACTCAGCAATGGACACGTCAAATTTTCCACCAGGTTCATCCAAACGGCCCACCCCGGCCAGTCCTTTATCCCCTACCTGGCACACGAGCAAAAGCAGACGCACCAAAGATACCACAAAGACCTGAAATAATCATCATAGTGGTCCTGCTCACTGTTCTGGAGTTTGCCTCTGCTTGGTGTTTCTAACGGAGGATATTATACCTGTTAGGTATATTGGTTATGGGTACCCTATCCGTGGCTGGGGACCCATGAAATCCCCATACAGTTTTTTTTTTTGAGACTGTTTTGTTTCCTAGTTTTATGTTCTCCGCACTGACCGTGATCCGTATATTTTTTTTCATGTATCACGATAGTATACATTTAGAGTATTATATGATAAGCTATCATCTCCTGGTTGACTCTAAAGGGTTGATAGGGGCTGAGGCAGTTGCCTTGCGCCTCAGATCATCCCTGGACGGGGACTATGTCGCTGTCAGGGTTTGGTCCTGTAGCCCGAGTTAAGGGCTACGTTATTGGTTCGTCTGACGAAGGTGGAACGGATCTTTTTCCCTTCCACGTTCGTTGTGAGGACATACTTTATATTTTAAAATGTATTACCTCTTCTTTTGTTTGCTCGCTTATCTCTCTTCTCACTAACCTTTTTTTCTTGATTGCCAGTCCGTGCTTGTGTCATCCTGCCTATAGTATTCCAGGCCTCGGCTCCGTTCCTGCTCCGCTCTGCTGTCTCCCATGCCTCCATGTTGATGGGGTAAGTTCCAAATTGCACCCACTTTGTTCTCCCAATGACTTCACCACATAACCCGACTTTGCCGAACTTGGTTAGAGTTGCCTCACACAATGTTCAGGGCTTGAATTCGCCCGTCAAGAGAAGGAAGGTGTTTCATTCTTACCACTCCCGGAGGATGTCAGTCGTCTTATTACAAGAGACACATTTTCCGGCCACTTACACGCCCTCCTTTCTTCATGCGCAATACCCACAATTTTTTCTGGCTAACGCCGAGGATAAAACAAGAGGGGTGGCTATCCTTTTCGCGAAATCCTGCAAATTTAACCCGCTCCTGACTCATAGAGATCCTAATGGTAGGTTCCTGTTGGTTAAGGGGGAATTGGATGAACTTCTAGTGTCATTCATCTCATACTACGCTCCCAACAGAGGACAGACCGAATTCTTTAAAACTATGTTTGATACCTTAGAACCTCTCTTGGAGGGAATGATAGTGTGCGGAGGAGACTCCAACATTGCATTCGACCTAAGCTTGGACAAATCCAAACCTATAGCTACAGCATTGACACGCCCAACTAGAGCCAGCTCACACATAGCAAAACTGATATATCAGCATAACCTGGTAGACATTTGGAGGGAACTCAATCCAAACAAAAAGGACTACTCCCACTATTCCCATCCGCACAGATCGTACTCTAGGATTGACCATATATTTATATCTGCTAGACATATTCCCCTGATTACGAAAGCTAACATAACGGACACAGCCCTTTCGGACCACTCCATGGTGGTTTGCTCGCTACAAACTCAAAACTCAGATCCTCACAAATCACACTGGAAATTAAACGAAACTTTACTACACGACCCTAATGTGGTCTTAGAGATTGAAGGGGCCATCAAGGAATATTTTGGGTTTAACAGCGTTGAAGGGACCTCGGCCGAGATATTGTGGGCAGCTCATAAAGCTACCATTCGCGGCAGGATCATCCAGATAGCCTCTAAAAGAAAGAAGGAAAAGTCTGCGGAGGTGATGAGGCTTGAGAAAGATTTCTTAACCCTGCGCAGACAACATAAGAAGGACCAGACGACGGTTCAGGCCTCGCAGCTTGATGCCGCTCGACTAGCTTTAAATTTAGCTTTGACGGTTAGGGTGGAACGATCATTAAATTGGTCCAGCGCTAGATTTTATTTATACAGGAACAAAATGAACACGATGCTAGCCACCAAGCTCTCGCCGAGGTTCCGAACGTTTGCTCTGCCTAAGATTAAGACCAGGGACGGGACAACAACCCTTAACCCTAAACGCATACTGCAAGAATTCGAAACCTTTTATACCTCCCTATATCGGGGGTCGGGGATGGCCAGACACCCCGAGGTCAATTCCTTTTTGGACCGGTTAGCGATCCCGAACCTACAGGAGAGTCATGTAGATTTGATGGAGGCACCGATCTCCACAGAAGAAACTATAGAGGTAATTAGGGGACTTAAGGATGGTTCGGCCCCTGGACCGGATGGTTTCTCAGTCCCATATTACAAGACTTTCTGTGAAATCTTGGCCCCTCACCTCACTAAATTTTTTAATTCAAAACGGGGAAGGGAGGGCGGATCCATGCACCCGAATTTGAATGAGGCATTTATCTCAGTCATCCCCAAACCAGATAAGGACTCAGAGCTCGTTGAAAATTACAGACCTATTTCCCTAATCAATAACGATTTAAAAATATTGACCAAGATACTAGCCAACAGGTTAAATTCTTTTATAAGAATTTATATCCATAGGGACCAGGTTGGATTCGTCCCTGGTAGGCAGGGCCCTGACCAGGTGAGGCGAGCAATTGATATTATCTCTCTGCTTCAGTCGGGCTGGGACGGGAACCCGCGGCAGGAAGGACTCCTCCTTTCTTTAGACCTACGAAAGGCGTTCGACTCTGTATCGTGGTATTACCTCTTCGAGATTTTGCGGCGTTGGGGCTTTGGTGAACAATTCCGGGGATTGTTGAAATCTCTCTATTCTGAACCCAGTGCACGGGTCAAACTACAGGGATTTTTTTCGGGCCCCATTAGAATTGCTAGGGGTACTAGACAGGGCTGCCCCTTGTCCCCCCTGATTTTCGCAATAGCGATTGAGACACTTGCTGTTGCGATCAGGTCGGATCCGGATATTAGGGGGGTATCATGTGGTTCCCAAATCCATAAATGCGCCCTCTTTGCAGACGACCTTCTTCTGTATATCTCCTCCCCGATCACCTCTCTTCCAATTCTTTGCAACTTACTGGAGTCTTTCGGGAAGATTTCGGGTTTGCGGGTTAATTGGAATAAATCCCAAGCCTTAAACATCTCCACCCCCCCCTCAGTGATCAATCACTTGAAACCCTTTTTTGAATTCCAGTGGGCCGAATCATCCATTCGTTACTTAGGTATAAACCTCACAACCAAAATTGAACATCTCTACCAGGCTAATTATCCCCCTATATTTCGTAAACTAGAATTAGATCTACAGACGTGGGCTCGACACAAACTTTCTTGGACAGGTAGAGTTAACGCAGTCAAAATGACCCTCCTACCAAGGTTACTCTACCTGTTCAGATCTCTACCAATAGCTGTTAAAAAAGACCAACTCAGACCACTACAGAGTAAAATTCTGACATTCGTTTGGGAGGGCAAGGGTTATAGAGTGGCACAAAATGTCCTATACGGGCTCAGAACACAAGGGGGCCTTGGACTACCAAACCTGTTTAAATACTACCAAGCTGCCAGACTAGCACAATTTTCTGCTATTTTTGCGGAATGTGAAAAGCCAGAGTGGATAGACATGGAGGGTTTGGCGATCCCTAATCTTTCGATAGAGAGCCTTTTTTGGTCTCCCCAAAAATCTAGACCTTCAATACTATCCCCCACATTGTCGCAATCTTTCAGACTCTGGGATGGTCTGAGACACCTTCCTTCTTTAGTCTCGGAGACTAAGCCTTTGACAAGGATCTTTCTCAACCCTCAGTTTCCTATAGGGATGGACATTTCGGCTTTCCAATGGTGGCTGGACAAAGGGATCTATAGAATAGGCGACTTTTTGACACCCACGGGCCCACTTTCACTGGAACATTGTGTGAGGACACTTGACTTGCCTCTAATGGAAAGAGCCCGGTACACCCAAATTTTTAACTTCGTGTCATCCTTCTGGACTGACAATTTCAGGTACGCAACTCTTACTAGTTACGAAAGCTGGTGTAAACAAATGATGGAACACAAGGGGGGAATTTCTATAATATATATAGCTTTATCTGAGGTTTCCACGAAATTCTCATACATGGAGGCATGGGAGAGAGACCTGCGGATGACCTGGGACCTGAGTAGATGGCACAAGGTAGGTTTGAAATCTTTCAAAGGTTTAGTAAATACTTCATTAGCTGAAGCTAACACAAAGGTTCTGATGCGGTGGTATCTGGTCCCCAGTAGGTTGGCTGCGATGTTTCCTACGTCTTCCCCGTTATGCTTTCGCAACTGTCAAGCCCAAGGCACGATGCTTCACGTTTGGTGGGAGTGCCCCAGAATCAGGGGGTTTTGGAACAGAATATTTTGCCTTATCAGAAAAGTCACGGGGGGTACCGTTGGTGAAGTCTCCGCAGATAGCTCTGCTGGGCTCCGAAATCCCTCAGGTCTCCAAACCCATACAAAAACTGATAGCTTTCATGCTCATAGGAGCTAAAACCACTTTAGCGGCGGCCTGGAAGCAACCTAGGGTCTCTTTCTTGGCAGCTAAGGGGAAGATTTCATGGATCATGACACAGGAAAAAATGGTCAGCTCTATCTCTAATACAAGCGATATATTTGAGGCCATATGGGAGCCTTGGGCCAGACATGTTGGCGTATCTCTATCGCCGGGTCATGCGCCGTCCCCTTCGGGTACTTAACTAGCCTACTGGCAATCATTCTTTCTCATTTGTTCTATCTTTCTTTTTTCCTCTCTTTCTCTTTCCCTCCTTCTTCTATGCTAACCTTGGTACATTCTCCTCCTCGAGATTTTTGATTTAGTTATCATACTAGTCTGTTAATAGGCAATACTTTCATGGGAGCGCCCTGGGGGAGGGGGAGAGTATGGTGGGGAGTGGGAGGTCTTTTTCTTCACAGGTCCCTTGGGAAGGGACGGGTTGTCTAGCGCTCTTTTCCACATTTTGGGCGGGGTCCTAGGTTATCTGGGGTCACAGAAGTCTCTTACCAATATTTAGTTATGCTATCCATTTATCCGACACAGTTTGCTCCCTTTACGGGGTGTCGGATGAGACTCTGTACGGAAAGCGTTGATTGGGTTCCCCGCCCCTCTTTAGCCCAGCCTACACATAGTTGAGTAGGGGATCTCCTACGGGGATATCGATTTATATTTTAATTGCTCCCCCTTTATGGTGCTAGATTAACCTAAAATGAAAATTGAAGTTTGAATTGTATCTTCACTATTTATTTGTCGCTGACTTTTTGCCATGGAATGTACTGAGAGCTTCATGTTGTACATTGTATTACTTTATTTCTTCATCAATAAAATAAAACACTAAATTAAAAAAAAAAAAAAGGGACATGGTTAAATTTTTGTCCTCATCTATGACACACATTTTTCACCTCATGACAGTTGCAAATTGAATGCTAATAGATATTAAAGACAATCATTCTGACCCCTGCATTTTTCATTCTTGTCCCCATCATTTTTGGCCACTACTGTCTATTAATATGTAAAACACTTTTTGTTCAATCATTAAATTGTTAGCAATAGTAACATCTATTTGACATCATTATACTTTTATTACAAGAAATCTTTAGCAAAATACTATACCTGGCTCCATATGGTCAAATCAGGCTCCTCCAGGAACTCAGGTTGTTCCTCCAAAGAAGGCTAAGCTTGGATGCAGTGAAGGCTGGAGCTACATCTAGGGGGAAGGGTTGAAAGCAAGTATCACTTGCTTCCAGATGGTCAAGGAAGCTTAGTTGACTGTAGTACCACAGACTTGGCTTATAAATCTGATCTGCAGCTGCTCCTGACCTCATGGATTTCAGGACCTATTCCGCTCAATCCGACATGTGCCCCTAATGGTCCCAATTTTGGTATTCACATCCTTGACTGTTGCTGTGGGGATCTGGGTCTTCACAAATTCAAGCAGGCGCTCCAGTGCTTCCTTCCTGGCTTCTTTTTTTTTATTATTAGCTGTGCTTTTGGTTTGCCATAAATAGGAAGATTCTTCCACATTGGCAGGAACTCAGCCATAAAATCATGATCCTTGAAGACCTGCTGTCACAAACTACGGTGAACGAGAGTGAACCACAACTGCGGTTAGAATATTTTTAAAGGGGTCAATGCATTTCTCAATGTAATATGACATTCAGTATTGGACCCCAGGTGTCACTCTAATCTTAGGCAAAGAGTTTGGGGTTCATTACATCATCTGTCACACAGAGAGTAATGGGTTGAACTAAGGGAGGAGGTATTACTGCATACCTACAACCCCTAATTTAAAAGATATATGCGAACATGTTTAAATACAGGCCAGAAGCACGTTTTCTATAGTTAACAAATGGACAGGTAGAGTTAACGCAGTCAAAATGACCCTCCTACCAAGGTTACTCTACCTGTTCAGATCTCTACCAATAGCTGTTAAAAAAGACCAACTCAGACCACTACAGAGTAAAATTCTGACATTCGTTTGGGAGGGCAAGGGTTATAGAGTGGCACAAAATGTCCTATACGGGCTCAGAACACAAGGGGGCCTTGGACTACCAAACCTGTTTAAATACTACCAAGCTGCCAGACTAGCACAATTTTCTGCTATTTTTGCGGAATGTGAAAAGCCAGAGTGGATAGACATGGAGGGTTTGGCGATCCCTAATCTTTCGATAGAGAGCCTTTTTTGGTCTCCCCAAAAATCTAGACCTTCAATACTATCCCCCACATTGTCGCAATCTTTCAGACTCTGGGATGGTCTGAGACACCTTCCTTCTTTAGTCTCGGAGACTAAGCCTTTGACAAGGATCTTTCTCAACCCTCAGTTTCCTATAGGGATGGACATTTCGGCTTTCCAATGGTGGCTGGACAAAGGGATCTATAGAATAGGCGACTTTTTGACACCCACGGGCCCACTTTCACTGGAACATTGTGTGAGGACACTTGACTTGCCTCTAATGGAAAGAGCCCGGTACACCCAAATTTTTAACTTCGTGTCATCCTTCTGGACTGACAATTTCAGGTACGCAACTCTTACTAGTTACGAAAGCTGGTGTAAACAAATGATGGAACACAAGGGGGGAATTTCTATAATATATATAGCTTTATCTGAGGTTTCCACGAAATTCTCATACATGGAGGCATGGGAGAGAGACCTGCGGATGACCTGGGACCTGAGTAGATGGCACAAGGTAGGTTTGAAATCTTTCAAAGGTTTAGTAAATACTTCATTAGCTGAAGCTAACACAAAGGTTCTGATGCGGTGGTATCTGGTCCCCAGTAGGTTGGCTGCGATGTTTCCTACGTCTTCCCCGTTATGCTTTCGCAACTGTCAAGCCCAAGGCACGATGCTTCACGTTTGGTGGGAGTGCCCCAGAATCAGGGGGTTTTGGAACAGAATATTTTGCCTTATCAGAAAAGTCACGGGGGTACCGTTGGTGAAGTCTCCGCAGATAGCTCTGCTGGGCTCCGAAATCCCTCAGGTCTCCAAACCCATACAAAAACTGATAGCTTTCATGCTCATAGGAGCTAAAACCACTTTAGCGGCGGCCTGGAAGCAACCTAGGGTCTCTTTCTTGGCAGCTAAGGGGAAGATTTCATGGATCATGACACAGGAAAAAATGGTCAGCTCTATCTCTAATACAAGCGATATATTTGAGGCCATATGGGAGCCTTGGGCCAGACATGTTGGCGTATCTCTATCGCCGGGTCATGCGCCGTCCCCTTCGGGTACTTAACTAGCCTACTGGCAATCATTCTTTCTCATTTGTTCTATCTTTCTTTTTTCCTCTCTTTCTCTTTCCCTCCTTCTTCTATGCTAACCTTGGTACATTCTCCTCCTCGAGATTTTTGATTTAGTTATCATACTAGTCTGTTAATAGGCAATACTTTCATGGGAGCGCCCTGGGGGAGGGGGAGAGTATGGTGGGGAGTGGGAGGTCTTTTTCTTCACAGGTCCCTTGGGAAGGGACGGGTTGTCTAGCGCTCTTTTCCACATTTTGGGCGGGGTCCTAGGTTATCTGGGGTCACAGAAGTCTCTTACCAATATTTAGTTATGCTATCCATTTATCCGACACAGTTTGCTCCCTTTACGGGGTGTCGGATGAGACTCTGTACGGAAAGCGTTGATTGGGTTCCCCGCCCCTCTTTAGCCCAGCCTACACATAGTTGAGTAGGGGATCTCCTACGGGGATATCGATTTATATTTTAATTGCTCCCCCTTTATGGTGCTAGATTAACCTAAAATGAAAATTGAAGTTTGAATTGTATCTTCACTATTTATTTGTCGCTGACTTTTTGCCATGGAATGTACTGAGAGCTTCATGTTGTACATTGTATTACTTTATTTCTTCATCAATAAAATAAAACACTAAATTAAAAAAATAAAAAAGGGACATGGTTAAATTTTTGTCCTCATCTATGACACACATTTTTCACCTCATGACAGTTGCAAATTGAATGCTAATAGATATTAAAGACAATCATTCTGACCCCTGCATTTTTCATTCTTGTCCCCATCATTTTTGGCCACTACTGTCTATTAATATGTAAAACACTTTTTGTTCAATCATTAAATTGTTAGCAATAGTAACATCTATTTGACATCATTATACTTTTATTACAAGAAATCTTTAGCAAAATACTATACCTGGCTCCATATGGTCAAATCAGGCTCCTCCAGGAACTCAGGTTGTTCCTCCAAAGAAGGCTAAGCTTGGATGCAGTGAAGGCTGGAGCTACATCTAGGGGGAAGGGTTGAAAGCAAGTATCACTTGCTTCCAGATGGTCAAGGAAGCTTAGTTGACTGTAGTACCACAGACTTGGCTTATAAATCTGATCTGCAGCTGCTCCTGACCTCATGGATTTCAGGACCTATTCCGCTCAATCCGACATGTGCCCCTAATGGTCCCAATTTTGGTATTCACATCCTTGACTGTTGCTGTGGGGATCTGGGTCTTCACAAATTCAAGCAGGCGCTCCAGTGCTTCCTTCCTGGCTTCTTTTTTTTATTATTAGCTGTGCTTTTGGTTTGCCATAAATAGGAAGATTCTTCCACATTGGCAGGAACTCAGCCATAAAATCATGATCCTTGAAGACCTGCTGTCACAAACTACGGTGAACGAGAGTGAACCACAACTGCGGTTAGAATATTTTTAAAGGGGTCAATGCATTTCTCAATGTAATATGACATTCAGTATTGGACCCCAGGTGTCACTCTAATCTTAGGCAAAGAGTTTGGGGTTCATTACATCATCTGTCACACAGAGAGTAATGGGTTGAACTAAGGGAGGAGGTATTACTGCATACCTACAACCCCTAATTTAAAAGATATATGCGAACATGTTTAAATACAGGCCAGAAGCACGTTTTCTATAGTTAACAAATGTCATGCACGTAGCATAAGAAAATACTGTATTAGGATAATATATGCTGGAAAGAGGCAGCTGGTGATTATATGAACGGCTTAGGAATGTATGTCCCAAAAGTAAAATGCGTATCACAAAATTGAGCATATTGCCTGAAACCAGACAAAAATACCTACGTTTTGATATATAAATTGTGTATGACAAGTAGGCGTGAGAGCAATTTGTTCCCCCTTTACAAAGATAATTTTTTTTTTTTTTAACAGCTCTCTGCTCTAATGATGTCATCGTCCACTCTAAAGCAGCCCCATAGAAACACATTATAAATCGATAAAATTTTCTGAAAAAATCACTAAACTTAAACTGCTTTTTCACAAAAACTGTAAAAGATATCAAACTGAAAAGTCATAGCCGGATAGCTGAATATTTTGTGAACGTTTGGTGTCTGTAGGTGAAAGTATGAAGGAGCTGAAACTTTTGGGAGCAGAGAAGCTTTTAAGGGGTAAAAAGCATGTTCTCATTGACTTCAATGTTAAAAAAGTGTCTAAAAGCTTAATATTTTAAAAAGTATAAATAGTAGAAAAAAAGTTGAATAAGTCCCACCATTAGCTGAATGAGATGCACATTTTAAAAGTTGAACGGTCTCAATAGCTGAAAGTATGCAGAAGTTACGCAGAGCCAAAAACATACGGAATAAGAATAATAAAAAACGAATATCAATACTGGGAATGCTAAATATAGCATTCCCACTAATGAGTCAAGTCAAAAAAAAATTACGTACCCTTGATCTCAACGATCTCAGCTTCCTGGGCCGGCAAAGGATTTGCTTCATGTAGTGTGGCCTCAGGCCCAACAGTAGTGAGATAATTAGGGGAATGTTTTTTCAAAAAATTGTGAAGAACACAACAAGACATGACAACATGGTTCCACTTGTACTCCGCCAGATTGATAGAGGTCAAAAAGAGGCGGAACCGGCTGGTCATGATGCCAAAGGCATTTTCCACCACACTTCTAGCTCTGGCCAGCCTGTAATTAAACACCCTCCTCTCAGGGGTGAGGGTCCTTTGAGGAAATAGCCTCATAAGATGTGGACCGAGCGCAAACGCCTCATCTGCAGCGAAAACAAAAGGTTTCAATATTCTCAATATTCTCAATACTCATACAATACAATATTCTTCAATACTCAATATTCTCTGCCGCAGGTGACAATGCCAGGTCATCACATAGTAGCCGTTGGGCGAACTCGGTCTGTGCAAAAACTCTGCCCATTTTTCCCCACGTCCACGAAAAGGAACTCATAATTGGCCGACACCACCGCCATCAGCACTATACTGTGGAACCCTTTGTAGTTATAAAAAATAGGATCCCGAATGGGGTGGTGGCACGATGCGCATATGCTTGCCATCGATTGCCCCTCCACAGTTGGGAAATTTCCAACGCTGGGCAAACTCTGATGCCACATTCTGCCATTCCTGTGGCGTAGAAGGGTGGAGTTTAACAAGAAAAAAATTAATACTTCGATACATAAACATTGCAAGCAGATTATCTCAAAACATTCTTGCCCAAACATCAGTATAACATTAATTTGAAGGAGTATTTTAAGACAAAAAAAAATGATCACTAACCAGATTCCTCACCCCCTCTGATGGCCCATTTAAATTATTCTATGGGGGGGGGGGGGTTCGAGATGAGTTGGTGACCTCAGAAATCAAGGCTCTAGCACCCTGTCTGAATTTGAAAAATAAAATAAATGCACACATTTTGGAGGGGGGGAGGGTCAAGCACTACAATGGAGCAGACAAAATACATTGCGAAGTGACTATGCTAGGTGTGTTTGGACCCAGGAGAGCATGCTGGAGAGGTTATTTCATGGGAAATATGCATGTAGGCCAAAAAAGGAGCATTAAAAGCTTACAGCATGCATGGGGACAAAGGGGACATTCACAGCATATTACAATCATGGTAATTAGGGACTGATGAAAAAAATCCTATACATTAGCAAGCATTAAATACATAGAATGTGAGGTTAAAGGAGAAAACTTACCTTAATATAGTCCTCCAGCAGGACTTTTATTATGGTAGAACAGGTTCCTGGAATTATGATCCCCAGAGCATGGGAGGAGATGCCTGTCGAGAACTTGAGGTCCTGCAGACTTCCCTCTGTTGCCAGGTAGCGCAACATCTAGCCTCTGCTTAGCAGTGATGGCTTCCCGCATAACAGTGTCCTGCGTGGGGATATAGGGGGACACCAAAGCCAACAGATGCTGAAAAACAGGTCCGTCATCCAGAGAAAATTCCTGAAGTCATCAGGGTTATTCTCCTGGATCTCCCGAAAAAAAGGCATGTGACAGAATTGGTCCCGCTGGAGCAACCAATTCTTGGTCCATGAACTCCTCTTCACGCTGTTCATGGACTGGAGTCAGGATAAAGCAACAATCCCAACACCAAGCACAGCACTATCTCGGCGACAAGAACGTAGCCGCAACATGGCTCGCAAACGGTCAGCTGGTCAGAACGAACTAAAAAGAACGCACTGAAGAACAGCAAGGCCTATGAAGAATGACCTGAAAAACAGTAATGAGCGGACAAGAACGCACTGAAAAACAGATACAAACTGACTATAATCACTGAAAGACAGATACGAACCCACAAGCACAAACTGAACACCAGAAAATGATCTTTGAAGCACGAAAACTGAAAAGCGCGAATTGTCTCTCACCAAACTTTTACTAACACGCAGTAACACGAAATCAGCAAAAGCAGCCCAAAGGGTGACGCCATTCGAATGGAACTTCCCCTTTATAGTGCCGTCATACGTGTTATACGTGTTGTACGTCACCGCGCTTTGCTCAAGCATTTTTTTCACGAATGTGTGTATGCAAGACAGGCTTGAGAGGAATCGCGACAAATCACGTTGAGAAAAACTTTGTTTTATTGCATGACATGAAAAACGGTCGTGTGTACGTGGCATTAGTTATACCATGTTTCCCCAAAAATAGGAACGGGTCTTATATTAATTTTGGCTATAAAAATTACACTAGGGCTTATTTTCAGGGGATGTGTTATTTATTTATGTTATGTAAAAAAAGTTTCGGTGTCCCCTGTCTTCTCTCTCCCTCTTAGCTCAGGAGTCATCATTGTGAAATCCCAAAAATAAACCTTAGGTAAAGTCCTTGTAAAATCATGTAATCTGTTCTGTAAAAAGATTATACAATGTGCAGTGTGTCTCCTTGTGTTACTTTATTGTGGAAAATACCTTATTCACAGTGCTACTGGGCGCTACGAATACTGCAGAGGGAGAGGCTGAGATCCCCTGCTGACGTCAGCCCGCTTTAAGTATTGCAGAGGGAGGGGCTACTGATGTCAGCGTGGGAGGAGAGGAGAAGAGCTCCGGCGGGTCACATGAGCTCCCAGGAGACACAGTGCACATTACATAATCTTTTTACAGAGCAGATTACATGATTTAACAAGGACTTTTGCAGCCATCCCAGGAACTAACACTAGGTCTTATTTTCAGGGAAAACGGTAGTAGGGAAAATATTCCTTTTCAGGTTTGTTTTTTTTGCTGTTTGTGTACCATCTAGGGGACTCCCTTTTACTTTGTGTCCCAATCTGAAGAATTCCCCTCAACAGTCACCAGGATAAATGGAGAAGGTGACTGCCCAACAAGACACAGACACAGACTCTGACAACCTGATAGTTGTTTTAACACTTCCCCCACTCCATCCACAACTAGAAAAGCATATCTCAAGCCTTACTATTTTTATTTGAAAACAACTAAAACAGCAGACTCAGTGGCTATTTTTATGAACAACTAACTTCATTAGGCTAACCATTAGGTCCACAAATATTGCCCAACACTTACTCATAGTGTGAGAACATGTAATGCCCCCAACTGCAGTCTCACTAACCCTGCTATATCTTCTCCAATAATTATGTATTCAAAACAATGTCCAGTAGGTGGCAGAATGGAGACTGCTGTCTGTTAACTTGTAAGAGAAATAGATACATTATTCTGCTATAGTTCTCGAGTATACTGTAAATTGATATATAGGTTCTGAATACTGAAAATACAATTCATTCCAATGTAGTTTTTCTCTTATATGTTTGTTTTTGCTTTGTTTACAGGGACCCATTCTTTCTAAGGGACAATGTTACACAGAAAAATTCCAAAGAGCAGTTTGAATCTGCACAGAAGGTTGAGCAGGAAGACAGAAAGTATTTCACAGGTGAGTGCACGTGGCCTGATAAATGATTGATAATTGAAATCTAAAGATGTACAACTTCTACTTGTCATCATTAATCTGTTTAAAGGGTAAGTTCACCTTTTAAAAAGTGAAATTATGCAGGTAAAAAAATATTTTTTTTTGAGACGGTAAAACATTGTGTAATGGTACCCTCTTGTTATAGTCCATCTGTCTCCCTTCCCAGACAGGCACACAGTTCTCATTCACCCTCAGGCAGAAAACCATTCGTGAACTTTTTTTAAATTTTTTATTGAGGGAAATAAACTTGGATCGGGATGAGATATTTATGAGATGCTCAAACTGATTTTCAGAACAATATATATGTGGGACCATTTATATAAACTTCCAATATATACAACTCCAATCGTCAACTCCAGCACATTACTTGCTTGCAGACTATCTATCCTCAACACCTCCAGCACATCACTTGCTTGCACTTCTCAGACCAGCTAGTACTGATTTATAAGCCTGACACTGGCTCAGCCAGGCCTAGGGTGAATGCCCTTTGCAGACAGGGACCACAGGCCCTTTAGCGTAGCAAAAATATGGTAGTCCTTAGTGCTAGCTGTCCACGTGGCTACTGAGCCCAGTACCACATCTTCAGGCCCTGCCAGCCCCCATGGCTGCAGCTGCCTCTTTCCAATGCCTGTGACACCCCAGTCCACTCCTCTGGTTCTGCATCTGTCTCAGACTGCACTCTCCCAGACCTCTAAGGCGTGCCTTCCCAATCCCCTACAGACTGTGTGTCACTTACCAGCCCTCTTGTCTGCCACCTGTTGTTCCTCTCCTGGAAACTTTGACTGGCAGCCACCTGTCCAGGACACCTCCGTGTGTTGTGAGAAGGGTACTGTCCACACCCAAGCCCCAGCCCCAAGGTCACCCCCCTAGACTGGGGAGCTCCCTCAAATGCCCCAACAGCCTAACACTCAATCTCCAGCTTCCACTTGAACAACTCCTCCCCTGCTGGGCTTACCCTAGGTATTTAAGGAGGCCAGATTGTGGATTGGTCAGGGCTCCTTAGAACACTCCAGACAGCACCACCTCCCCTCTTCGCCTTCACTTCCAGAAAACACTAGAACATTCTAGAAAGAAGTGGAAGGTCTTGGTGATGCTGCCTGTGAGTCACCCAGCTTTGCTCTGAGTGAATCCCAACCCAGATCAAAAAACATACCCAGGCTTGGCTGCCAGCCAAACCTGGAAATGTACCTACTCTCACAAAAAAACATACACTATCCTTCTAGTACAGTGTTTCTCAACTCCAGTCCTCGAGGCGCCCCAACAGGTCATGTTTTCAGGATTTCCCTGAGATGAATTGGCTGTGGTAATTACTAAGGCAGTGAAACTGATCAAATCACCTGTGCAAAAAAATGGAAAGCCTGAAAACATGACCTGTTGGGGCGCCTCGAGGACTGGAGTTGAGAAACACTGTTCTAGTACATTAGAAGGTGCTACAATTTCACCAGCGATCAGTAGATCGCTGGTGACATGCAGGTCTCCTGTAGGTCTGTCAGTGTATCTGTGTGCCAGAACATCCCATACAGGCAAGCAGATAAAGATAGGAAAAATCAGTGACTACCATGGTGCTCCACAGTGCCGTGGTAGTTCATTGAGAACTACAAGCCAACAGTGGCAAAGGATGTGGGGGCTTGTTGTTCATTCACACACAGAGCTGTGTGAATTAATGACGCGGCCGTGTGGGTGGAGCCGAGTACGGCTAGTACGGCTAGTACGGGAAAATTCTCCCCACATAGCTATCACAGGGAGGTAGGGGATCGGGCAGCAGCTGCAGCATTAGGGACATGTTACATGTAGTTCCACCCTAAAAACACGGTGAACGTATCCTTTAATATAAGGCTGCGTACACACGTCCGAGAAACTCGACGGGCGAAACACATCGTTTTCCCCGTCAAGTTCCTTGTTCGGCTGTCAAAAAACTCGTCGAGCCAAATTTTCCCATTGCCCAACGAGGAAATAGAGAACATGCTCTCTTTTTGGCTCGACGAGTTTCCCAACGGGTTTCTCGGCGAAAAGTGTACACACGACCGGTTTTCTCTGCAGAATACGTCTCCCATCGAGTTTCCTGCTGAATTCTGCCGAGAAAACCGGTCGTGTACAGGGCTTAAGAAGCAGCACATGGGAGAAAACAGACTTGGTTAAAAAAAAAAGGTGTAATGTGCAGATTATAGCAAATCATTGCAAACACAATTCCTTATTTATTGGTCTACTTGCTGAGGGTGATCATTCTTAGGCCCCGTACACACGGGAGGATTTATCCGCGGATACGGTCCAGCGGACCGTTTCCACGGATAAATCCTCTCGAGGATTTGCGCGGATTTTGATGCGATGGAGTGTACTCACCATCGAATCGAAATCCGCGCCGAAATCCTCTGGCGATGACGTGTCGTGTCGTGACGTGACGTGTCGCGACGCAGTCATATAAGGAATTCCATTACGACGCATGCGGGGGATCCCTTTGGACGGATTGATCCGGTGAGTCTGTACAGACCAGCGGATCAATCCGTTGGGATGGATTCCAGCGGATAGATTTGAAGACATGTCTTCAAATATTTATCTGCTGGAAATCCATCGCATGGGAGAAAAATCCGCGGAAACAGATCCGCTGGATTGTACACACCATAGAATCTATCCGCTGAAACCCATTCGCTGGGATTTTTCAGCGGATGGATTCTATTGTGTGTATGGGGCCTTAGTATTGAAATGCATGGTAATGTGCCAATTACAGTTATCCAGGGTGTTGTTCGATTTAAATAGTGTCCCAAGAATGCCTCCAGAACACAATGAACAAAGATGTAAGCAATCTGTGCATTGTGCAATGAAAAAAAAAAGCTAGTTGTAGTGTGTTCGCAGCTCACTCGGGATGGAACTATACTACAACTCAAAAAATGTGTAATTGACCTCAAACAAGTGGGTAATTCCATCCAGCAAGCAAACATATAAATAGACATGAAAGGCTTAAATAAGCACTTATGTTAAAGTTAGGCTCTTCCAGGTATCAATTGGTATAGCTTGCTAGAAAATCAATTACTGCAGAGTGACCCAGGAGGAGCCTTGGACCCCAAGGTTGTCTGCACCTTCTGTATTTGCATAGTCAGTGTTGAGGATTTGGTCCAACACATCCCAATAGGTCCTTGAGGTCCAGCATTGCTTTGTGGGATATGTTGGGGTGTTACTTTGCACTAACTTTTGGAAAAATTGAGTGGTTCTAAAGGTTCAGGTTTTTTACCTTCATGGATTTCTTTCCATGAAGGTAAAAAAACTTTTTTGTGCAGCAGCCTCCCATCCCCCCTAATACCTGAGCCCTATCGCGATCCAGCTATGTGCACAAGAGCCTCTGCTCTCCGGGGGGCTTTGCCTCCTCATTGACTGAGACAGGAGCAAGAGCTGATGGCTCTTGCTGTTGTCAATCACCGCCAGGAAGCCAATGAGAAGAAAGTGGGGGCAGGCCAGGGCTCAGTGTGTGAATAGACATGCAAAGCAGGGACTCAGGAGCGAGCCGGCTTGGGTGCCCCATTGCAAGCTGCTTGCTCTGGGTGCACTTGGAATGAGGGAGGGGCCAGGAGCACTGGCAGGGGACCTGAGAAAAGAAGGATCGCGGCTGCTCTGTGGAAAAAAACATTGTACAGAGCAAGTATAACATGTTATCACTTTAAACTAACGCTGGGGATCCCAAGGTGCCTTGCTGTAATGGCTTTTCTAGCAAGGTATAGCGATTGGCACTTGGCTTATATGCTTATTTTAACCTGTCATGCGTAGTGACATGTTTACTTTTAAATTGGTGTGAATTTCATTTTAGATCCCTCAGCTGATAATAAACACTTTGACAAAAAAATAGCTGAATTACCAACCCAATCGCCTCCAAAATATGTATGCAAGCTAAATGAGACAGCTGTCTTCAAGTGATAAATTTACCTGTCAGTCTGCCCGACGAGCACCTTGAGAGATCTGCATTCTAAACAGATATTTACTGTCAACTGATACGTTTAGCCTCTGTCCATAGTTTCTCTGCGATTTTCTCAAGTGTTGTAAAAAAGAAAATTATTGAAAAAAAATTCGTGATCTTTTTGCTATACATGTAGTATTCCTTTTTTGCAATTTCTCTAAATTTTCTTTTTGTTTTTCCTTTCTCAGCTGTAATTCAAGGAGGTGCGCTGGTCAACATTTGCACTCAGATCCTGGTTGATTTAGAACAAGAACAAAACAAAGCCCTGTGGATCCCAGCCAATGCATTGTGAGGTGTCAGTTTTATTCCTCATATGAAAAATTAATAAATCATCTAGCACATACTCCGCTTCCATAGGTGTGTGCAGCCTATTGCATTAGGGTGTGCACCCCAAAGCTTAAACACACACTACCGATCACTCACAATCTTCATTCAGAAAGGGAAGGAAATTACATATTTACCGGCCCCTTCTCCCACTCATTCTAAAGCATCCACAGCAACAGCCAGCAGGAGAGGAGAGGAGGGAAGCCAGAAGCACTGTAGGGAGAAGGGGAGGAGCCAGGGCAGTAGGGGGAATTTGTGCTGCACAGGGTGATTAGGGTGTGCCTGGGCACACCTGGCACACCCTGTGCGCACGCCTATGTCCGCTTCATTTTACTTTTCACTGAAAATGCAATGGAGTTAAAATCCACATTAGCAAAATGAATGGGAAAGCCACTGAATCACCAACAGAATGGGCCAGATTCAGATACCTTTAGGTGGGCGTAGCGTATCTCCTATACGCTATGCCGCCGTAACTTTGACAGGCAAGTCCCGTATTCAGAAACAATTTACGCCCAAAGTTACGGCGGCGTAGCGTATACGGGCCGGCGTGGTAGGGGGCGTGTTGTATGCTAACTAATCCTGACCCCACGTCTTTGATGTTTTTAACAAACGGCACATGCGCCGTCCGTGAAAGTATCCCAGTGCACATGCTCCAAATTACGCCGCAAATAGTCAATGCTTTCGACGTGAACGTAACTTACGCAAAACCCTATTCGCGAACGACTTACGCAAACAATGTTAAACGTAAAAAATTTGACGCTGGCCCGACGTCCATACTTAACATTGCGTACGCCTCATAGAGCAGGGGTAACTATACGGCGGAAAAGGCCTTACGCAAACGACGTAAAAAAATGCGCCGGGCGCACGTACGTTTCTGAATCGGCGTATCTACTTAATTTGCATATTCAACACGTAAATCTCTGGAAGCGCCACCTAGCGGCCATCGTAAATATGCAAATAAGATACGATGGTGTAAGAGACTTACGCCGGCCGTATCTTAGTAAAATTCTGGCGTATCTTGCTTTCTGAATACAGAAAGAAGATACGCCGGCGCTTCCTAGAACTTACGCGGCGTATCAATAGATACGCCGACGTAAAGTCTATCTCAATCTGGCCCAATGACTCTAGAAGTCGGCAAGCTGAAAACCAGAGTCCTCTGAATTTGTAAGTCAAAAGGAACTTGTTTCCACTACACCTGAAGGTCCATAGAGAAGGGATCCACCAAGGGCAAAGCACATGCTGTCTGTAGAGGAACTATAATGGTTTAGTGGAGAAGCCAGAACTAAACACTTGGACAAATAAGCCTATGACCACCATCAAGGCAGCAATGATGAGGAGTGTGTTGCTGTGCCTGCAGGAGAACTTTTTATCTGTAGTGCTTATGGATTCGGATTAAATTGGGAGCAGTTTTATTTTTTTATACTCTTAACACACTAATAATTGGTACTTGCCCAGGGGTACACCAGGAAGAATTAGTATATCATTGCAAATGTTTAGGTCCTGTAGTAAACCTGCTATGACATATTAAACACTTCACTTCTGGAGATGAATAGCAAAGAGTTGCTTATGCTGATACTTGAATGAATGGCTTCTTGGCAGATGGTTAGATTTGTTTCTGTGATACTACCTGTGTCTGCACTCTTCTGGAAACATGCTAGCGGTCAGAATTTCTCCTGAAAGATTTTCTAACTACTATTCAAAACAATAGCTTTCTCCAGTTATGGCAGGGAACCAAGAAAAGGAAACCAACTAAGATATTAAACTTTGGCTTCAGAATCCATTTTTTGCCCCCGAGGTTCGGTAGCAGAGTAAATCAGGAGCCTCAATAGGTGTTCATGTTTTACATTAAAGGGACCTGGTAAACGTTGTATGTTTTATAAAATAATCATTGTATTTATATCAGAAATAACACAGTACCATGCAGGAGATAATTTCTTGGAAAAGCCACAAGGATGCATAGCGAACTCAGAGGTAGGACGTTGAGACAGCAGGGCACCAACGCCAGTCTCAGATGCATCAACCTCAAGGATGAAAGGTACAGTAGGATCAGGATGATTAAGACTCTCAAAGGCATCAATTGAGTCTGGAGATCAATTCTGTGGGTTACCGTCCTTTCTGGTCATATCAGTCCCCCTGATTGAATTTACGAATAAACTACTGATAATTGGCAAAGCCAACAAATCTCTGAGGACATCTTTGATAAATTCCTGGAAAACTGCCGGAGCGTTGCAAAGACCAAATAGAATAACAAGGTATTCATAATGGCCTGGTAAAATGGTATAAACAGAGCAAACATAGTCAAAACATAGCCAGAGTTCGGTAACCAGGACGGGTAGTCAGAACAAGCCAGAGAAACAGGAGTCCAGAGATCAGTAAAGTCAGTTGTGGCAAAAAGGTTAAGGAACCAGAAGGGAAGTCAGCCAAGCAAAAGTTTTTTCACAGGAAAACACAGCAGAGAGAGTCTGGATATGTTAAACAAGGCAAAGGTGCAGAAGATTTGATCCAAGGAGTTTATATAACCAGCAGCTCTAGCTGACAAGCAGGAAATGAAGACCAGATGAGTAACTGTGGAAGGAAGAGTCTTTGGCAATTAACTGCCAGCTAAGCACAGAGCTCTGAGAAGGAGCCCTGACAGTAGGTTGGAGAACATCTGAAAAATTTCTCTCATGCAGCTGGCTAGCTGCATCTGGATTTGGCCTTTGGGCAACAGCGCCTTCTGGATATTTCTGAAATTTTAGGAAGGATCCATTTATTCCAGTAGCTTTGTAAATAAATGCATTGTATAGAACCAATTGAAGTAAATATAGAGACACTTTTTTGTACCAGTGCGGAAGGCTAAATATGGCTTCATCATTTGGTCGTTGAAGTCTATGCCTCCCACAATTAATTAAAGTCATGGACACAGAGGCTTTTCAACAACATCAAACACATTTGTCCTTCCATTTTACTGCTAGTAGTTCTTCATTCCGAAAGCAGGCTTTCCTTTCCCTTTATAAGTGGGGTGTCTATGAGCCTTTGGGGGAAGCCCCTGTGCTTAGGTCGCATGGTGCCGTATGTCCGTGTTCATCCGATCCGCAGACGGAAGAAAAAATAGGACATTCTTCCGTCTGCAAAATCGGATCTTTGCGGAGGCGGGTGATTACTGGTGTCAGCGGATGTTTATCCGCTGACACCCGCAATCACATAGGGACCAATGTATGTCCCTTTTTCATCCGTAAACAGATGGATGAAAAAGCGCACATACGGTCCGCACGTCTGAAAGGGGCCTAAGGGCAAATGATGAATCGGGTCTGTGGACCAATATGACCACAATTCATTCTTTTTTGTAATGCCCATGTTAAGGGTTAGGCCCAAAAATGTTTCAAATGCGGAAACTGTTATAGGTTTCTACTCGAATGGCCTGGCAAGGTATACATTTTGGTTTTGGCAATGTATTGTTGGGCATATGATTACTTTGGTTCACAATCTCAAATTGTAGAGATCTTCGGTGAAAAAAAAGTTAAAGGCCGTTGTTAAGTTTGCTGTTTCCACCTGAACTCCAGGCTGGGCTGTGAATGTGAGATAACAGGTCCAGCTGAATCTGGGGGTAGCCAATTTGGGTTTGCAAGCACCTCTGGGCTATATGGGCCTATGCTTGAATTCTTGGACTTTTGTTGGCAAAAAGTTTGTCCGTTTGCAGAGCGAATTTTTGTCCGATGAAAACTGAAAAAGTTTGTTGTCAAAAAGTCTGACCGTGTGTATGGGGGCCTTAAAAGGCCAGGATGTACTATGCCACTGGTGCTTGCCAGATCACCAAAAAGTAGTGAAGCACTAGTACCCGCGCCCTGCTGCATATGAGCATAATTATGAATTTCTAGCACTTGGGGGTCATTGTATGAGCTAGCTGTTGGTGCTGCTGCTTTATACAGGTTTGTATTCTGAGCCTGATTCTGACAGTGAAGCTTCCCCTTTGCTGTCATGCTAAAAATCCTGTAAGCCTCCTTACTAGAGTACCTTTTTTGGGACATTGAATTGCTAGTGCTAGTGCTAGCAGAGATCAGGCCTGATCTTGCTAACACTGCGATGTTGTGCACAATGTATGAGAGGTGGCAGTGATCAAAAAATTATAAATTTTAAAATTCGACGCGGTTCCGACATCCATACTTAACACTGGCTGCGCCATCTTTTTGGTGGAATATCTTTAGGCCTGAAAACGCCTTACGTAAACGGCGTATCTTTACTGTGACGGGCAAGCGTACGTTCGTGAATAGGCGTATCTCTAGGTGTAAATCAGCGTACACGCCCCTAGCGGCCGGCCGAAATAGACAGCTAAGATACGACGGCGCCCGCGGTCGTATCTTAGCTAGATTTAAGTGTATCTCAATTTGAGAATACACTTAAATTTACGACAGCGCAGATTCAGAGTTACGACGGCGTATCTACTGATACGCCGGCGTAACTCTCTCTGAATCTGGCTAACAGTGTATAGAGGATGTATTTGCACCCCAGGTGTTGTATATATATTTATACACTGTATAGTTTAGCTAGATCTGCATTTCCTAATTTACTGGCAGGCAGGTGATTGTGCTAGCTGCAGTATTCTCATGTGGTGTACTGCCTGTGTCCTCTGCAGTGTGCACCTAAAGCTACGTGGTGTGTACTGCCTGTCTCCTCTGCAGTGTGCACCTAAATCTACGTGGTGTGTGTACTGCCCGTGTCCTCTGCAGTGTGCACCTAAAGCTACGTGGTGTGTACTGCCCGTGTCTTCTGCAGTGTGCACCTAAAGCTACGTGGTGTGTACTGCCTGTGTCCTCTGCAGTGTGCACCTAAAGCTACGTGGTGTGTACTGCCTGTATCCTCTGCAGTGTGTACCTAAAGCTACGTAGTGTGTACTGCCTGTGTCTTCTGCAGTGTGCACCTAAAGCTACGTGGTGTGTACTGCCTGTGTCCTCTGCAGTGTGCACCTAAAGCTACGTGGTGTGTACTGCCTGTATCCTCTGCAGTGTGTACCTAAAGTGTGTACTGCCTGTGTCTTCTGCAGTGTGCACCTAAAACTACAGTGTGTGTGTACTGCCCGTGTCCTCTGCAGTGTGCACCTAAAGCTACGTGGTGTGTGTAATGTGTGTCTGTGCTATTTTTCTCAATGATTTTCATATTGCAGGGACCAGACATTACATTAAAGCCGCAAGCAGTTTTAAATTACTTTTTTCTTATAGTAATCTCATTTTGTGCAGTTCTAAACACGTGCCACTTCACAGGCATACTATAGACACCCAGCAGGTACGATATTTAAAGGAATTTTTCATTTTGTTTTACTTTAAGCATCATTAAAATCACTGCTCCAAAAAAAATGACCGTTTTTAAAACTTTTTTTCCATTGATACATGTTCCCTGGAGCAAGACCCGGGTTCTCAAAGACGTTTTACAACAATAACTTGCATATTAGTCTTTAAAATTAGCAGTTTTGAATTCGAACGTTCGAGTCCCATAGACGTCAATGGGGTTCTAGATGTTTGCACGAACGTTCAGTCTGTTCGAAGGTTCTGGTGTGAACCGAACGGGGGGGTGTTTGGCTCATCCCTAGTCACCAACATGTTTCACTGTTAAGCGTCTTTAGGGTGCCACATCCATCTAACTCTTCATCTGATCATATACAAAACAGAACACAAAAAATGTCATCAGTATAGATCTGCATTAAAGGATTTTATACGGTATTATTTTAAATTTTTAAATTATTAACTCATAATACTCAATTATATACAATGTGCTCACCTAATATGCGGGACTTTTAGGAAAACTGCATATGGCGCCGTATGAGCATTAATCAGAGAACATACAATTAATGGGAGCCAGACCCATCAACTTGCTATGGAGCTGTTGGACCTTGCTGAAGCTTATGGGATTTTCTGGGGTCAGAATCTACAAAGATTCAATAATATTAATAATGTATCAGTTCGGATAACCAAATATAGGTAGACTCTAATATATACTACAATAGATATAGAAAAAGTACCTACTGTTTTGATAACCAAAATTCAATTGAGATAATGCTATTAATACCAAACCACTAATTGGGGATGGCATCCATGCAGTGCAAGGTAAGTCTGGTGGAATTCATTTAAATATAGCCACTCTGCCATATGCAGAAGGTGATCATCCTGTAGTCAGAAAAGACCAAAAAGACCGCCAGCCGCCATTTACCTGGTTAATGAGTGCGCTGTTTTTATCTGCACCCATATGAGCTCCTTCCTCCTGGTGCCTGTGTGATAGCCCATCGGACGCATATGCCAGCCATACGCCATCATTGGCGTCTCTATATAGCAAGGTCTACCCGGAAGTGAAGGGTCTATACTTAGTAGAGATGGTGGTCTGTACTGAGGGAAGGGGCCTAAACTTAGTGGAGAGGGTGGTCTGTACTGAGGGAGGGGGTCTGTACTTAGTGGAGAGAGTGGTCTTTACTAAGGGAGGGGGTCTGTACTTAGTGGAGTGGGTGGTCTTTACTGAGGGAGGGGGTCTGTACTTATTGGAGAAGGTGGTCTGTATTGAGGGAGGGGGTCTGTACTTAGTGAAGGAGGGGTCTGGACTGAGGGACGGGGGTCTATACTTAGTGAAGACGTGGCCTGGACTGAGGGACGGGGGTCTATATTTAGTGAAGATGTGGCCTGGACTGAGGGAGGCGGGTTTGTACTGAGGGAGGACTATACTTGGTGGGGAGGGTTACACCATGTTTTACCTCACCAGGTGATACCAACTCTAATGACGCCACTGAATGGCAGTGATCAGCGCCAGGTACAGGGCAAACAAAGAATTAAATGTGCCTAACAGATATTGTAGAAAAATTGCAAATAAAAAAGTAAAAATAATATAGCATTAGCATATACAATTGCGACAGAAGTCATATTGTAATTAAATGTTACAAATAATTGTATTTCCTTTTCAGTCTGTATTTTACTGTAAAATGCAATGCAATATAGCTACATGGAGGTGTTCTGTACAGCCAGTCAGGAAGCCAGTCAGCTAATCAGGGGAGCAAGGAGGCGGGGCCAGGCAGGGGCTCCGGGTCTGAATGGATACACAGAGATCTGACTCGGCTCAGGTACCCCCATAGAAAGCTGCTGGCTGAGGGGCACTCGATAGGAGGGAGGGGCCAGAAGTAGCAAAGGGACCCGAGAAGAGGAGGAGCTGCACTGCTCTGTGCAAAACCAACTGCACAGAGGAGGTAAGTATGACATGTTTGTTATGTAGCAAAGTTCCGGGGCCCCTGAAGCCAAATGGTGACTTCCAGAGTTAGGGACAGCTGACATCCTTCTGTGTAAAGTGGGTTGCAAGGCATGGTGGGTGTAATGCAAGATGAAAGAATGGGCGCCAGACACTATTATGCCGCGTACACACGGTCCGAATATCCGACAAGAAAAGTTCGATGTGAGCTTATGGTCGGAAATTCCGACCGCGTGTAGGCCCCATCCGACTTTTTCTGTCGGAAAAATTTGAGAGCCAACGGGAAAAGTTCTTGTCGGAAATTCCGATCGTCTGTATGCAATTCTGACGTGCAAAAAAACACACATGCTCGGAATCAATTTAACGCATGCTCAGGATCACCGAACTTAGGGCCAGATTCACAAAAGAGATACGACGGCGTATCTCCTGATACGCCGTCGTATCTCTGTGATCCGCCCGTCCTAACTATGCGGCTGATTCATAGAATCAGTTACGCATAGATAGCCCTACGATCCGACAGGTGTAATTGACTTACACCGTCGGATCTTCGGATGCAATTCTAGGCCGGCCGCTAGGTGGCGAGGCAATTGCGGTCGGCGTAGAATATGCAAATGACTACTTATGCTGATTCACGAACATCCGCGCTGCCTGTCGATCTAAATTTATGTTGTTTCCGTCGAGATACGCGTCGTAAAATTAGGGCTGCCTCCTAGGTGTTCTAAGCAATGTTAAGTATGGCCGTCGTTCCCGCGTCGAAATTTAAAAAATCACGTCGTTTGCGTAAGTCGTCCGTGAATGGCGCTGGACGCCATTTACGTTAACGTTTAAACAAATGACGTCCGTGCGACGTCATTTAGCGCAATGCACGTCGGGTAATTTTCCCGACGGAGAATGCGCAGTACGTTCGGCGCGGGAACGCGCCTAATTTAAATGGTACTCGCCCCATTTGAATTAGGCGGGCTTGCACCGAGCGCATTTACGTTACACTGCCGCAAGTTTACAGGTAAGAGCTTTGTGAATCAGGCACTTACGCTGTAAACCTGCGGCAGTGTAACGTAAATGGGATACGTTACGCCGCCGCGGAGTAACGTAATTCTTTCTGAATCTGGCCCTTAATTTTTCTCGCGTCATTGTAGTGTTGTACTTCACTGCGTTCTTGACGGTCGGAATTTTGTGTGATCGTGTGTATGCAACACAAGTTTGAGCCAACAATCTGTTGGAAAAAAATCCATGGCTTTCTTGTCGGAATTTCCGATCGTGTGTACGCGGCATTAGGGTGCAAAAAGAGATTTATTGGGGGTTATTTACGAAAGGCAAATCCACTTTGCACTACAAGTGCACTATCTCTACAGGTAAATCTCCATCTGGAATAGCTCATTTAGGGGTATTTATTATTTCTGTCGAACATATTGTATTAATAAATGGTGAAAAAATGAAAATATACGCTCCCTTCTACCTTCTCACACCCCACTGCGCCAAAAACAAACTAAAAAATACCTAGGGCTGCTCCTTTTAAGTAAATAGTGATGTGTAATAATTCTGAGTGAACAAAATAGTAGCGCTATGTTCAGTGAATGAACAATCCTAAATTAGTGTATAAATATATCACCCTGTGAAGAGTATATCACACATATACTAAAAAACATACATGTATATATATTGTGTAAAAACTAAAATAATTTTATAAATGTTAAATAAATGTTCAAAACTTTCATCCAGTGGTCAAAAACCAATAGGTAATAACAAGCCAAGTCCATAAGTGATTAAATTTAAAGTGATTAAACTGAAAGCGGGGGTTCACCCGTACATGATACTTTTTCCCCTTAGATGGATGCTCGTTTTGTCTAGGGGAATCGGCTAGTTGTTTTAAAATATGAGCTGTACTTACCGTTTACGAGATGCATCTTCTCCGCCGCTTCCAGGTATGGGTCTTCGGGAGCCGGCGTTCCTTCTTGATTGACAGTCTTCCGAGAGGCTTCCGACGGTCGCATCCATCACGTCACGATTTTCCGAAAGAAGCCGAATGTCGGTGCGCAGGCGCAGTATAGAGCCGCACCGACGTTCGGCTTCTTTTGGCTACTAGTGACGTGATGGATGCGACCGTCGGAAGCCTCTCGGAAGACTGTCAATCAAGAAGGAACGCCCGCTCCCGAAGACCCATACCCGGAAGCGACGGAGAAGATGCATCTCGAAAACGGTAAGTACAGCTCATATTTTAAAACAACTAGCCGATTCCCCTAGACAAAACGAGCATCCATCTAGCATCCATCTAAGGGGGAAAAAAATGTATGGGTGAATTCCCGCTTTAACGTGTCCACTCAATCTTCTTAAAAAATCTTGCTTGAGACTTTCCACCACACCATAAGTGCTCAGTGACTCCACACCCTGATGCCGTGTACACACAATCATTTTTCGGGTTGTAAAAAACAACGTTTTTTAAAAATGTAATTTAAAACGATTGTGTGTCGGCTTCAGAGCAATTTTTTCGAACATGCTCTATTTTTTCACAACGTTTTAAACAATGTCATTTTTCGGGTTGTAAAAAATTATCGTGTGTGGGCTTTAACGACGTGAAAAACCTGCGCATGCCTGAAAATGATTGTGTGTACGCGGCATAAGGAATTGAGCTTACCAGTAGGACATGCCTTGCACTCACATGTTCTGCAATACAGCTTAATAAAGTCTCCAAAGGTATTAGAGGATTCCACCAGTGATCCAATAAATCAAATTGCTCCACCCACCGATCCGTTCGTTTTGCACACTCAGTGGTCAGTAGTCCGAAAGTTATGGAACACGAATAGTATGCCGTGTAACCACTCCCAGACCAGTTTCGTCACTCAGGACTTCTTCAATGGGAATATATTGTATTCAAAGTCAAAAACACTTTCTCCCAATATCTATGTAACTTGGGACAATGCCATAGCACATTAGATACTGAGCACCGCGGGCATAAAGGCGAAGTATATTTACCCCAGGCAAACAGCTTTTGAGGAGTATAATGAATTCTATGTAAAATGAAAAGCTGAGACAATTGCTGAGATTGTGAGATAGATACCTCAGATAGTATCTCCATAGCCTGTATCCACACTTCTTAATTAAGATCTATCAAATCTTTTTGACAATGGGTAAAACTGTTTACCTGGGCATCTGGTTTCTCAGCGTTTAATAAAATAAGATAAAGATCCCCTATTAATCCTTGTTTAATAGTCCGTACTATGGTTGATTTCAACAAAATCTCTGATGGATTATATAGTAATTGAAACGATAAAGCCTCGTATTGTAAAGCGTGACGTATTTGGAGGTATTGATAAAAATTACTATTTGATAGTTGGAAACGCTCTCTCAGCTTATCAAAGGGTAATAGAATATCCCCTTCAAATAACTGGTAGAGAAAAATTAACCCAGCTTTTTTCCATTCCCATAGTTCTCGTATTTTATTCAGCTCAGGTAGACAATCATTTTCCCATATTGGCATATGTCTTGTATATCCCTTATAGTGGGTAATAATACGTATTATTTCCCATAATTTGTGAATTAGCTGAAATGTTGGGGACTTTCTTTTCACATAGAATTGATGTGACACTATTTTTTGTACTAATAGATATGTCTTAAATTAGGTCATTATTAGATTCTGTATGGGATCGTGATTGTCTACCTCCTCCCAACCACACCAGTGTTGAAGTTGTGCTGCAATAAAAAATAATCTTGAATTTGGGACAGCTATCCCTCCTCTATCCTTTGCTTGTTGCAGGGTTTCCAGTTTGATTCTTGGTTTTCCATCTTTCCAAATAAGGTCTCTAAAAGTCGCATCTATTGTCCTACATAGTTTTAATGTCAGCCAGACTGGACAGTTGTACAATAGATATAACAGCTGGGGCAATCAGACCATTTTCACCAGGTTTGCTCTCCCTAAATGGAAATCTGCACCAAATGTTACCTTGTTGCCTAAATTTAGCGACAAGAGGAAGGATATTTTTATCTATATAATCGTTAATATTTGGAGTAACTATTATCCCCAAATACTTAAATAAATAAAACATGCTATATCCAGTGGATCTGACCTGGGTGCCCCAGCTGTATCAGATCAACAGGGTCAATATGCATTATTACGGACTTATCCCAGTTGATAGTAAATCCTGAGAATATACCATACAAACCTATCTGGACTCTTGCACTCGGGCTACCACTGTGGTTTCCTCACTCAATGAGCTCCCAGTCTCTCTCACTAGACTTCAGATCCAATAGCCACTAAATACCCTGAGCTCTACCACTGTTAGCACACAGTATCTTCCTCAAGCGTCACCCCCACTTCCCCGCTTGGCACTCACAGATACTCTTCAAGCGTGACCCCTGCGGACACGTTAGGTCCCTGGCGCTGTAACAAGGTCCCGCCCCCCTAGACCGACTCGTGTGATAGGCGGAACACTGATTCAATCAGTGTTCCATCTAGAAGACTATCACACAAGCCGATCTAGGGGGGCGGGGCCTTGTTACAGCACTGCCTTACACACACAGACCCAGCTCCATGACATACAAGAGGAGGAGCCAGAGGACAAATGGAGGGAGGGGAGCGCTGTAGCCACCACTCGACGTGGCCCCAGGGCAGGCGACCTACTGGGAAATTTCCCAGTATCCCAGTAGGCCATTCCGGTCCTGCAGAAGAGAGAAGTGCAGCAATTCCAGAATTAGGGGGAAATCAATTGATCTCCTAACAATTGGCCAAGGCAACTATTGCCTGGCAAATACATTTAAACATTAGGGTGCTACAGTTATAAAAAAAAAGCAAAGACTTTACAATCACTTTAAGCCCTGCAGAGCACATTAATAATAAGCCCACTCACAGTATTTATAACAAGCAACTAGACTCAAGGTCAAGAGATGTGTATCTGGCTGACCTAGATTGCTTACTGAGGAACAAAGCACATACATAATACCTTAACATAAACTGTCATGTGTGTGACATTGTATATAGAAGATTTGAAGCAGACACCTCCCAGACTATACACACAAAACATACATTTTAGGTAATTTCTTAAAATGCAATCATTTTCAAGTGAAATAATACTGCATTTTAGTAGCTGCCTGGTTGATTGCAGTGAGCACAGCTTCACATTGTTTAGTAATCTCATTGAAAGTGAACAGTAACTACCTATTTAGTAAATTAACCCCAATGTCTGCAAATGTACAGTATATTGATGACCTGTTTTTTATTTGCGAAGGTAGTGAAGTTTCCTTACATGAATTCATGTGTGAACTTAAAGCGGTGGTTCACCCACACTAACAACATTTTAGCATTAAATTAGGCATAGTAGCGCGAGCTACAGTATGCCTGTATTGATTTTTTTAGCCCGGTACTCACTGTGCAATCCTATATAGAAGATTCCGACTCCCCGCGGGGAATGGGCGTTCCTATCAAGAGGGATGATGATTGATGGCCGGCTATGGCACGTCACGCTCCCCGAAGATAGCCGGAACAGGTCTCGGCTCTTCACGGCACTATACGGCGCCTGCGCACAGACTATGCCCTATTTCGGCTATTTCCGGAGAAGAGTGACGTGCCATAGCCGGCCGTCAATCATCCTCCCTCTTGATAGGAACGCCCATTCCCAGCGGGGAGTCGGAATCTTCTATATAGGATTGCACAGTGAGTATGGGGCTAAAAAAATCAATACAGGCATACTGTAACTCGCGCTACTATGCCTAATTTAATGCTATAAAAAAAATGTTTTATTAGGGTGAACCACCGCTTTAATGCAAATAATAATAATATAAAATTAGAGTACGAGTTCAATAAAGAACACATTCACTTTATGGATGTAAACATTTTAAGGAAAGAAGATGTTTTAATCACTACGGTTTATTTTAAGCCCACAGACAGAAACAGTTATCTCCCCATTAATAGTGGACACCACCCGCACTAGCTAAAAAATATACCGAAAGGGCAGATGATGCGTGTGAGACAAAATTGTACCACTGACACAGACGTTTATGAACAATCAAAAACCATTAAGGACAGGTTTCTACAAAAAGGTAAACTGAGAACCGACTTGATGAAATAATACAAGAAGTGGGTGGGGCCTCACAACAGTCTTGTTTGATAGATAAGGAACATCAAGGGGATTCGAGACAAGAATGGGGGTTTATTTCCAATTTCCATAGTCAATATAAGGAGATTGAAAATATTTGTAGACGCCATTGGCATATTTTATGTATGGACAAAACATTAACCAATTCTCTCCTACTGAAACTGTCCTTCATTTATAGGAAAGCGTATATCAGAACACTTAGATCAGGGCTCAAAATTTCAAGTCCTGAGCCACTAGCCAGGCCTTAAGAGTTACTCGCCACCAGTTGCCCCACCCAACACCTCCCCTGCCCTACCCCTAAGTCCGCCCCTAAACACGACATGTAAATTATCTCATGAAATTACACTGTTAAATATTTTAAGCAGAATTACGTTCCAAAAATAAATATTAACAACTTTAACAATAGTAACATAAAGCATATCAGTACCCATCTGTGCCTCACTGTGCCCGTGAACGCAGCCTCACTGTGCCCCATCAATGCAGCCTTACTGTGCCCCATCAATGCAGCCTTACTTTGCCCCATCAATGCAGCCTTACTTTGCCCCATCAATGCAGCATTACTGTGCCCCCATAAGGAATGGGAGAGAGAAGGAGAGGGGTGTAAGAAGAGGGGAGGTAGGGAGAGAGGGTGTAGGGAGAGGAGGGTAGTGAGAGAGGGGGTGTAGGAAGTGGGGGGGTAGTGGGAGAGGGGGTATAGTGGGGAGGGAGAGGGGGGTAGTAAGAGAAGGGGAGGGTGTGTAGGAAGTGGGGGGGCTGGTGAGAGAGGGGGAGGGAGTGTAGGAAGTGGGGGGCTAGTGAGAGAGGGGGAGAGGAGGAGGGGGGTGTAGAAAGTTGGGGGTAGTGAGAGAGGGGTGTAGGAAGTAGGGGGGGTAGTAAGGGAGAGGGAGGGGTGTAGGAGGTTGGGGGTAGTGAGAGAGGGGGGATGGGGAGGGGGGGTAGTGAGAGAGAGGGAAGTGGGAAGAGGTGTAGGGAGAGGGAGGTTGAGAGAAAGAGGGTGGGTTGATCAGTATGTCTGCTATGTATGTCCCACCAGTATACAGAACAAGAATGCTTCCTAAAATTTGTTACAGCAAAGGAAAGGATTTCAAGTGAAGTCCCCCATTCACATACACAGGTTTCCTCTGAGTGGTCTCACCCTTCTCCGTGTAGAAGGTGGCTGTCACACTCCAGTTCTTAGCTGCTCGCCAGTCCCTCCTCCCACCATCACAGTCAGCAAGTAACACTTCAGTCCAGGAAGTGTCCTCCTCCTTCCCGGGCTCTCTTGGTCCCTCTCTCTCCTCTCAGGACCAAGAGCACGGTCACGCCATCCATCCCAAGGCCGAATCCATCTTGCCCCGTCCATCCTGGAGCTTCTCATAGTTCCCTACTTGCCTCAGCCCACGGGTACTCAGCCCCAGAGCCTGAATGGTCAGTCCACCCCTGGGGGCAGGCCTGTCACCGAGCACCGAGCAACCACTGCCGGCCGGCGCTGCTCGCTCGGCATTGTCTTGTCCCCCCAGGAGTTGGAAGAAGATGACAGAAAGCCGGGAGAGGAGTGGAGGAGGCATGGGAGATGTCATTTAGAACAGTCGGCCCGACAGCCAGGCAGCTGGACTAAATTCCACTTGCATTTTGCGAGTAAAGAGTGCAATTTTTGCGGGCTGACTTAGATAATATATCAATAGGCTTCAAATATCACAGTGTTTCTCTACATTTTAAAAAATACCATAACCAAGACACATCAGGTCTAAAGTTTTGGGGTATTGATCGCATCCAACCAAATTGGAGAGGATCCAATTTGGTCCGAGAGATATTAAAACGAGAAACCCGCTGGATATTTCTTATGAACACATTAATGCCTAGCAGTATCAATGTTGAATTAGACGTTAATTGTTTTATAAGTGATTATTAAAGCATCTGGAGACTAGCCAATTATAAAAGTAACATTTTGAGACTTATGATAATAAAATAGGTATTTCCTATTCTGGGGCTAGCTGTGATTATACAATAAATGCAGTGGATATTGTGAAATGGGGGTGTTTAGCTCAAGTGAATAGATGCATTTTTATGCAGTGAGTCCATATCAGACAGGCGTTCTAGTTAAGGGCCTGGTATTTACTTATTAAAACAGAAAAAAACAAAAGCAAAATGTCCATTCAGGATTCCCACGCAGGGGTTCAAACTTCATTCAGCACACAAATGAAAAACATACCAAGCCACCTGGCTCTCTTGTCAGCAGTTCCTCTGCTTGCTTTCAAATAGAAACAATTCTTTCCAGCCCCCTGGACTCACTGGCTTCCTCAGTCTCCCCGACTCTCAAGGCTGGCCAGCCTTTCTCAGTCCCTGGGCAAAGAATCCCCCTTTACATGGGATGCAGTCCCTTGCAGGGCAGACGCAGGTCTGTCTACACACAGCAATAACAAGCTGTTCATTCTCCACCATCATCCACTCTCTGCACCTGGGAACACAACGTGCTGGCTATTCAAAGACCTGGACCCAGGGTTGGAGATCCCGTCCCACCCAAGTCTCTGTGGGATCTCTATAGAGGCCCATTCTAAACTAGCAACATCTGGAGAAAACCGACAGAGCATTTTTCTCCATTTAAACTCTACACTTGGGTCTACAACATCTGTTTTATATTGTATATGAATTTTTCTATATATAGATATTTTTCTATATTTATTTTTAAGGTATATTGAATTATTAATTTATAATTTTATTAGCCTTTTCAGGTATTTTTGAATAGGGTGGATTAATTTATAGTAGTGTTTTTTACATTAATTGAGATTATTCCTAGTACTGGTATTTTTAGGAATTAATTTTAAATGAAATTACTGTTACTGTCAATTTTATTAATGATACACCACTTGTAAATCATGATTCTATCCTTTTAAAGTTTTGAATGTCATTTGAAATTTAAATGTCATTTAGATTAACATTGAACGGATTTATTTTTAAAGATTATGAATCCGGTAGTACTGTGGTATTAATATGACTCTATATATATTGTGCAATCCAGTTTGTATGTAACCATGCATAATAATTATTGAGTCAGTCACAGCCGATTAAATATTTTTGATACTGTGCTTGCCTCCACGCGCGCATATGTTTGTCTGTGGGTGTAGGATGGCGCTAGTTTCTTGCATGAAGTCCGCTTGTGTCCACTAAATGATCTGCCTGGATAGTAATGTCTGTATTGATTTTGAAATGCTGTGCGATACAAGGGATTAACTTGCCCTGGTCTAGCAGCTGTATAAAAGATGGTATGTCTCGCCGTAAAGCCATGCCCTCAGTTGAAGTCCTTGATGACGAAACGCACCAGGGTGTGACTTTACGACGACCATCAGTGACATCAGCACGCCGCTCGGGGACACAACACTCACCACTGCCGGAAAGGCAGTCTGTTGTGGTAGGAGACACCGCACTAGCTCCGTGTTTTCTCTGCTGGCGAGACTTGTTTAATGTGATGCTGTTTTATCATGTTGTTGATGAAAGGTTAAGTCCTAAGAGGGGGTGCTGTTGATGTCAATAAATTGTACCTGAATGGGATTTCAGTATGGAATTTGTTTATTTTTCTTTATGATCTGAAACAAGCTTATTACCATATGACCCAAACCCTCTGGTGCAGCTTGTCTAGGGAGACTGGATATAAGGATATTAAAACATTGTGGTTTTTTTTTGCCTATAATCCTCTGATTCATTAAGAATCGTTCACACAGGGGCAGCATGACTTTGCGATCTCAAGATGACTTGAGAGGCGACTTGCAAAATAACTTCTGTATTGAAGTCAATGCAATTCGCCCCGAGTCGCCCCCAAAGTAGTACAGGAACCTTTTTCTAAGTCGGAGCGACTTGCATCGCTCCTATTAGAACGGTTCTATTAATTAGAGCGGAGCACGACTTGTCAGGCGGCTGAGTTGCCTGACGAGTCGCCCCTATGTGAACCTCAGAGTTTAATTTAAAGGGGGATATGAGTACCCCCCTTCCCCTGCTTCTTCACGTGTGGAGGTGTTGGTGACAGTATATCTTCTTGCAAGGAGGAATTGAATTTCATTCTGGATATCTTTATGGACTTTATTTTAGCTATAATGCACTATGAACTCTATTGATTAAATTATCTGATTACACTGCATAATTATTTATTTTAGTATTATTATACTATTATATTTATAGTGCTGCCAGTATTGTATATGCACCAATTTTTTTTCTATCTTTGATTAGATTATATGGTAGCAGCTTTTTGCCTTAATTGGCTAGACGATATTAGGAAGTGATTTTGCATTCACTTAATTCAATAGTGCTTGTATGAGTTGGAATAGGCGCAGTTTTCTACAAAATTTTTTAATTTTGTGTGCAAATGTACGCTGATCGGCCATAACATCATGACCACTGACATAATAAAGTGAATAACATTGATTATCTCATTACAATGGCACTGTAAACTGGGTGGGATTTATTAGGCAGCAAGTTAACATGTTGTCCCTGAAGTTGATGTGCTGAAAGTAGAAAAATGGCCAAGCATAAGTATTTATGCAACTTTGACAAGAGCCAAATTGTAATGGTTATATCACTGGGCCAGATTGAAAAGGATTAAACCCCTAACACAACTTCAGGGCAACCTAAACTGCCGTTGACCCAAATTATGAAAGCATGCAGAAAGCTGAGAGGGAGCCCTGCTTCTTTCGGTGTTCCAGCGTCCAAGAGACCGAACCCATTTATTTCCATAACTTTATAGACAAAATGACATCACACACATGAGCACAATTGATTGGTCAGTCCATATAAGGGTGGTTTCTCCTTGCAAGTGCATTTTTGGCACAGACAGTCCTTGTGTCATACAGGGTCCTTACACCCAAGCTCACAGGGGCTTCATTTCGAGCCATATTTGGTTCCTCAGTGAAAGAAGGAGGAGGAGGGGGTTTGAAGTGACATCTGTTTGCTATTTTTAGTCCTTCTTTGTCTCTACTTCAAGCTGAACTTTAAAACATTATAATCTGTTTCTTCATTTAAGGATAATACTGTAGTATATATTTTCACACATACATATGTATGCATATCTTATATAGATCAAGAAATAAAAGAAGATAAAACAAATAAACGATATAAGAAAAGAAAAACAACATTTGAGTGGTTCTAATAAAAAAGTAGCATATCACAAAATATTCATTTTAGTAACTTCCATCACAAGATCTTCCTTAAAACTGTAGATCTTGTGGGATGTTTCCAGTCTGCAGTCTGCAACTATCTGGTGGTTGCCAAGTCCAGCGTGGAGACGGCTGTTCCTCTGGACCTAGGAGAATATTCGTGATCTGCAAGTAAGATACCTGAGTCCTCCCTATCCCTCTATCCCTCTGTTGGAAAGTTTGTTCAATAAAACCCTTGAAATAGACTTTGTGTTGGTGTAGACATTTCTTCTGGATAACTCTTCAAGGAGAACCCCTGAGACGAACGCCAGGAACAGTAAGGTAATGGCAAGCCCAAATCTAAACCAGCAGCTTGTCTGGGGGTAGTGCTACACCGAGGTATGAATATCAAGTCTGTGTCCTGTACTGTACAACTGAGATAGCACTATTTTATTTGTCTTATATTTCTGAAATGACCCTTCATTCTACTATTATTAAGACATACTTGTGTTAAGCCTTGAGATCATTTGGGATCTAGAATAATTAATGCTGACTATTAGCTGGCAGCGCTCTCCCAACAAAGGAGAGTGACTTACATTGAAATATACAATAGTTTGTCCCAAGTTCTTGTCACATGAACAAACACATACTGGGCCAAATTCCCAAAAAAGCTGCCTAACTTAACTTTCAGCAGTTAAGTTACACTGACTTAAAATTTCTACCTAAGTGCCTGATCCACAAAGCACTTACCTAGAAATTACACGCCGTGTAACTTAAGTGCCTCCGTCGCAAGGCGGTCCTCCTCTCCGGGGGGCGTTTAAAATATAAATGAGGCGCGCTCCCGCGCCGGCCGTACTGCGCATGCGTGTGACGTAATTTTCCTGACGTGCAGCGCACGAACGTAATTGACGCCGGGCTTTGTGGATTGCGACGGGACACTAAAGTTGCGACGGGTGAAAAAAAATATACGCGCCGGGAAAACAAATAATTATAAAAAAAATGACAGCGTCGCTCGGCATGCATTCCTGAGAGGGAGAACTCCATGCCAATTTTCAAAGAAAAAACCGGCATGGGTTCCCCCCCCAGGAGCATACCAGGCCCTTAGGTCTGGTATGGGTTGTAAGGAGACCCCCCTACGCCGAAAAATCAACGCAGGGGGTCCCCCTACAATCCATACCAGACCCGTATCCAAAGCACACTACCCGGCCGGTCAGGAAAGGGAGTGGGGACGAGCGAGCGCCCCCCCCCCTCCTGAGCCGTGCCAGGCCGCATGCCCTCAACATGGGGGGGTTGGGTGCTCTGGGGCAGGGGGGCGCACTGCGGGCCCCCCCACCCCAGAGCACCCTGTCCCCATGTTGATGAGGACAGGACCTCTTCCCGACAACCCTTGCCGTTGGTTGTCGGGGTCTGCGGGCGGGGGCTTATCGGAATCTGGGAGTCCCCTCAAATAAGGGGGCCCCCAGATACCGGCCCCCCACCCTAAGTGAATGGAGGAAAAAAGTTAAAGTTATTAAACACACAACACAAGGGATTTTAAAATAATTTATTAGTCTGCTCCGGAGGCCCCCCTTGTCTTCTTTATTAGCTCTAATACCAGGGGGGGCTTCTTCTTCCACTCTCCGGGGGTCTTCTCCGTTCTCCGGGGGGGGCTTCTTCTTCCGCTCTCCGGGGGGGGTCTTCTCCGCTCTCCGGGGGGGGGTTTCTTCTTCCGCTCTCCGGGGGGGGTCTTCTCCGCTCTCCGGGGGTCTTCTTCTATCTTCGCCGCTCTCCGCTGTTGACTCGGCGCACCCCGGTTCTTCTGCAGCCTTCTTCTTCAGCGCTGGCTGCCTGCTATCTTCATGTGTTAGCTCAATTACTAACAGGCAGCCAGCGCGGTCTTCTGTGACGTCAGGTTCTTCTTCTCCCTTCTTCCGATGTTGACACGTCGCCTCTTCTCACTGCAATGATGGAAGCGCGCATCCCATTTATATAGGCATCACCGTCCCATCATGGTCCGGTAGGTACCCACGTGGTGGGTGCACGTGGGTAGGCACCCACCACGTGGGTACCTACCGGAGCATGATGGGACGGTGATGCCTATATAAATGGGATGCAAGGCGCGCTTCCATCATTGCAGTGAGAAGAGGCGACGTGTCAACATCGGAAGAAGGGAGAAGAAGAACCTGACTTCACAGAAGACCGCGCTGGCTGCCTGTTAGTAATTGAGCTAACACATGAAGATAGCAGGCAGCCAGCGCTGAAGAAGAAGGCACCGGACAGCTGCAGAAGAACCGGGGTGCGCCGAGTCAACAGCGGAGAGCGGCGAAGATAGAAGAAGACCCCCGGAGAGCGGAGAAGACCCCCCCCCCGGAGAGCGGAGAAGACCCCCGGAGAGTGGAAGAAGAAGCCCCCCCTGGTATTAGAGCTAATAAAGAAGACAGGGGGGGCCTCCGGAGCAGACTAATAAATTATTTTAAAAACCCTTGTGTTGTGTGTTTAATAACTTTAACTTTTTGCCTCCAGGTGAATGGGTAGGGGTACGATGTACCCCATATCCATTCACTTAGGGTGGGGGGCCGGTATCTGGGGGCCCCCTTATTTGAGGGGACTCCCAGATTCCGATAAGCCCCCGCCCGCAGACCCCGACAACCAACGGCAAGGGTTGTCGGGAAGAGGTCCTGTCCTCATCAACATGGGGACAGGGTGCTCTGGGGTGGGGGGGCCCGCAGTGCGCCCCCCTGCCCCAGAGCACCCAACCCCCCCATGTTGCGGGCATGCGGCCTGGCACGGCTCAGGAGGGGGGGGGCGCTCGCTCGTCCCCACTCCCTTTCCTGACCGGCCGGGTAGTGTGCTTTGGATACGGGTCTGGTATGGATTGTAGGGGGACCCCCTACGTCGAATTTTCGGCGTAGGGGGGGTCTCCTTACAACCCATACCAGACCTAAGGGCCTGGTATGCTCCTGGAGGGGAACCCATGCCGGTTTTGATTTTACAAATTGCCGTGGAGTTCTCCCTCAGGAATGCATACCAAATGCCGTCGTTTGAATGTGCTTTTACATGGTGTTACTAACTTTACACCATGTAAAAGCAGCCCTAATTTTACACTTGCAAACTAAAACTTACGGCGAAAAAACGAAGCTGAAAAGCTTTGTGGATCGCCCTAAGTGCTAATTTGCATACCAGAAGCGGCATTTCGACTCGAAATGCCCCCAGCGGCGGATGCGGTACTGCATCCTAAGATCCGGCAGTGTAAGTCCCTTACAGATGTCGGATCTTCTGCCTAACTTTGGAAAACTGCTTCTGTGGATCAGTTCCAAAGTTAGGACAAGGGATACGATGGAGTAACAGCAGTTACTCCGTCGTATCTCTTTTGTGGATCTGGCCCCATATTCCTAGTTATTAATGCTTGGGTCAAATCAGATAGTTAGAACTTGGCGAATGTACCATAAAGCTGAATAATCCTTGTGGGATCTTTGCTAAGTTGACAGCTTTCCATCTCATCATTGAGGTATTTTTAGCAGTCTTTAATTAGCAATGTGCATACTGCAGCTTTATTTAATGGATGGGTGCAAGCTGGCTACTTGTTCGGGTGTTTGGCAACTAACCAACCAAAATATGGCTTTATTTTCAGAGTGTGTTGTCACTGATTTATTGCATCTTCTAGTATACCATCCTTATTTAATGAGAATAACTGATGTGAAAAAGTGTACAAAAAATATATAAGGGCCATACAGTTCTAATGAAACAAATAATGGAAGAAACATTTCTGAATTATGGCACTGTTTTTATACTGTATTTAATATTGCAATGGGGGGGGGGGTAACAAGAGTCCTCCAGGAGTTGGATGTGCCACTAAATAATCCATGGTATCTAGTTTTCTACAATGGCCTCAATTCACCTGGTTTTAACATCATTTAGAAAGTGTTTAATTTGGACCTATGATGATAACACCAATTTTCTGCAGGCAGGAAAATACATTTCTTGTTCATACATCACGGGACACAGAGCCATTGATAATTACTTTGTGGGTTAGATAGTCAGCCCAGGTGATTGGACACTGGCAACCCTAATTACAAGGCGAGTTTCTCCCCTATATAACCCCTCCCATGGAGAGCACCTCAGTTTTTTCACCAGTGTCTAAGGTGGTTTGTCACGTTGAACATGTGCTAGGAAGAGAGCTCTGTTGATGGTTTTCTGCGGAGACCTAGGAGCTAAACAACCGGATCCATACCTCGGGCCAATACTAAATGCCTAAGATGTATGGTTCGTGGGCCTTGTGTAAAGAAGAAACAAGGTTTGCCTGTAATATCTCTCTTCGGAGGTCTGGGCTCTGAGATCCAGGCTTTGGTGTACTAATACAACAGTGGCACAAAAAATTCTGGCAGAGTCTTCTACAGGTCCAGGTAAGAGGATCCTGTAAGAAGGAACCCATGAACCTGAAGGTTGGAACAACACTACCCGTCGTGATGGGTGAAGGCTGGATCTGCTATTTTTAGCAGCTTTCCTGCAGCAGGGATAAAGTAAGTGAAGATCATTTTTTTAAATGTTATCTTCTGTGAGTAGGCATGTCTTTCCTGGTTTCCCGATACCAAAGGGAGTAAGTTACATACCTGGTGTACTCTTACATGCCATCCAGGGACATTCTCAGTGAGGTCGGTCTGTTTAAAACACCACTCACCTCCTCCGCTGCAGGCTCTGCCACATACGCATAACAGGGGTCTCGAGAAGCCCCCAGTGGTCTGTTCTCTCCCCCTTAACCCCTGGTCGCTGCCATGGCGGGTGGCGCGCGCATGCACATCCCGAAGCGCACTCTGGAGCTGTCAGATGACAGGGGAAGGAGAGGGGGCGTGGTTGCTAGTGCCTGTGCACATGCATGGCTCTCCAATGTGCAGATGCCAAGAGGCTTGTGTTTAAAAGCCCAGCACGCCAGAGCCTTCTGTAAGCAGCGTGGAACAGAGCTGTGGGCTGTAAGCATTCCAGGGGATCGGATCAGGCAAACCTAAGACACCTACTCTGCATCAGGTTGTGCAGTGAGCTGATATATGTATATTGTAAGACTTTTAGCACAGCAGTGATTGCACCTGTACTAGTACCTCTGCTTTGCAGCTTAAAGGACTATATCTCCCAGTAAGAGGGGGTCAGGGGCAAGTACAAAAGGCACTAAGAGATACCCGCCTAGGGCTAGGGGTTCTGGTCATGCCTGCAGATCATCATCCCCCCCTGACAGACTGGTAGCAGCCTCAGGCCCAGTCCTATCCACTCTTGTAAATGCTAGAAAGCCGGCCTCCAGGCTCATCTACTATAGAATCTGGAGGGCATATGTTTCCTGGTGTGAACCCAGGGTGTGGCATCCTAGGAAGTATGCCATTAACAGGATTCTTGCCTTTCTTCAGTCAGGCATAGAAATTAAGTTGGCCTTGAGCACTATCACAGGCCAGATTTCGGCCTTATCTGTATTCTTTCAGAAACTGCTTGCCTCTCATTCCCTGATCAAGTGCTTTGTTCAGGGAGTGCTGCGCTTGAATCCGCCAGTCAAGTCTCCCGTGTGTCCATGGGACTTAAATTTGGTTTTGTCTATTTTACAGAGACAACCTTTTGAACTATTGCACCATGCTTCTTTAGTTCTTTTGACAAAGAAACACATTTTCTTGTAGCCATATCCTCATTAAGGAGGGTATTAGAATTGGCAGCTCTTTCATGCAAAAAGCCATATATGATTATTCATGACAACAGGGTGGTCTTGCGTCCTCACCCAGCTTTTTTTACCTAAAGTGGTTTCAGGATTCCATCTGAATCAAGATGTAGTCCTACCGTCCATTTTTCCAGATCCACACTCCGCAGAGGAAGATAATCGACATTCTCCATATGTTGTAAGAGTGGTAAAAAATTATCTGCAGGCTACGGATCAGATACAAATGACTGATTGTCTATTTATTCTGCCACAAGGCCTAAGAAAGGGAAAGGCAGCATCGAAATCCACTATTGCAAGTTGGATTCGACAAGTCATTATTCAGGCCTATGCTTTCTCCTTTTCAAGTGAAAGCTCACTCGACTAGAGCGGTGGGTGCTTCATGGGCAGTGCATTACCAGGCCTCCATGGCTCACATCTGCAAGGCTGCTACTTGGTCTTTGGTCCATACATTTTTTAAGCATTGCTATGGGACATCCCAAGTAATTATCAATGGCTTTGTGTCCCGTGATGTATGAACAAGAAAATAGGATTTTTAAATACAGCTTACCTGTAAAATCCCTTTCTTGGAATACATCACGGGACACAGAGCTCCCGCCCCTCTTTGGGATTAAAACATTGGGACAGTTATTGCTTTGCTACAAAACTGAGGTGCTCTCCATATGGGAGGGGTTCTATAGGGGAGGAACTCGCCTTGTGATTAGGGTTGCCAGTGTCCAATCACCTGTGATGACTATCTAACCCACTAAGTAATTATAAAGGGCTCTGTGTCCCGTGATGTATTCCAAGAAAAGGATTTTACAGGTAAGCTGTATTTAAAAATCCTATTTTCCTCAGTCTCCTCCTCTTCCTTATTGATCAGACTGTACGTTGAACGTTGTAGAAAGTCACATGGTGAGAGGCTGCAGCAGCGAATGATCAGTGTTAGACATTTGATAGCATGGTCAATCAACACAGGCACAAGGATTTTAATTATTGTGTCATCTCAGGAAGTTAATGCTGATTATTGATGATGCCTGAACAAAGATGACACTTTCTACTGTGGAGAAATGCAGAGAAAGGCATTGTCAGGGGAAGTACTGTAATCTCTGTAACTGTAAGGCCGTGTACACACGGTCGGTCCATCTGATGAGAACGGTCCGAAGGACCGTTCTCATCAGTTAACCGATGAAGCTGACTGATGGTCTGATGTGCCTACACACCATCAGTAAAAAAAATGATCGAGTCCAACGCGGTGACGTAAAACACAACGACGAGAAAAATTAAGTTCAATGCTTCCAAGCATGCGTCGACTTGATTCTGAGCATGCGCGGGTTTTGAACCTATGCTTTTGCGTACTAACCATCGGTTTTGACCTATCGGTTAGGCGTTTATCGGTTGAATTTTAAAGCAAGTTCTAGATATTTTGGCCGAAGGATAACTGACTGATGGGGCCCACACACGGTTGGCTTGGACCGATGAAACTGAACTTCCGTTTTCATCGGTTTTGACCGACCGTGTGTACAAGGCCTAAGAGGGAAGATATACTGTACCTGGAATTATTTCACTGACAATACTTATAGCTATCAGGAATCAAGTACTTACCGAGACCGATATGCAGAGGGTGGCTCACCTTTACGACCAAGTGCGCCCGTCCCCTGAGGTTGAGACAGGAGGCAGAAGCACAAGGCGGTACCGGTGCCAGCGAAGAAGCGGTGCTTGCAGGTAGTAGCAGCAGATGTAGTAGCTTCAGCGGGACTGCAGCCGGAGACAGGAGATAACCGAAGATACGTCAGGGATGCAGGTACGGATCAGGTCCAGATGAAGACTAGGGACGTTCCAAAACACAAGCCGAGGTTCAGGGGGCAGAGAAGGTAGCAGGTCCAAGTCACGAGCCAAAGTCCAAGGGCAGGAGAAAGTACAAGTCCGGGTCACAAGCCAATAGGTCAGGTCAGGAGAGTTCAAGCAAAGTAGGTGAGACAAGCCAAGTTAAAAAGTTCCAGGAGAGAGCTGAGTCGGGAAGCAATCCACAAGGTACGGTTTCCAGGAAACAGGATACGGGTCAGAAGCTGACGACGAACCAGCAATTAGCAGAGGGGAAGGGGCTGGCTTAAATAGGCCGCACTGGCCACTGATTGGTCCACAGAAAGTACAGGTTCAGCACCAGGCTCAAATGGATTGCACACAGGATAGCACTGAGCAGTGGCTCAAAGACAAAGAGCTGGACCTGAAACGGCGAGATCCCAGGTTCAACTCCATCCAGAACCAACTGGGGAAAGTGACCGCAAAAGGTCTGTGCCCTGACAATAGCATGCTGAACTGAACAAGATAAAATATAGGTTCAATTTAGGGCATGGTGCACAGTAATATTGGTCAAGAGACTGTTTAGCACACCTTAAGCACTATTTTACAGAAAGCTGATACTGTGAGAGCATTGGGTTTTTATTTATTGAATAGTAAGGGTGGCAGGATTGTCGACAGTGTGTATGCATCACCAAGGTTTCTCTGATACACATGGTGAGGGGCTCCAGGGTTTATGGCTACAGTGGATCTAAAGAGAGGCATGGCAGGTGTTGCAAGAAGTAGGCACTGCGACTTTTCCAAAATGGTGCTGGAACAAACCTTGCACCCATGGTGCGATCTGTCACCCTGTGTGTCCACCGCATGACTGATCAGTGTACTGGCCACTGTCCCAGTACCATGTGATGACTTTGACCAATCACAGCAGATCACATGACAATTGTACACAATGAAAAAGGGGTCATTTGGGGGATATTTGTACTGTCCTGGCATTTTCAGGCCTCAAGAAATTGGCCTCTATACATCAGGACTGATTAATTTGCAATTTCCATAGTTGTGGACTCTATAACTTTTCTACAGCCTAAATAATAAACACTGAATTGGGTTATTTTACCAAAGAAATGTAGTAGAATACAATTTGTCCTAAATATATGAAGAAAGATTATTTATTTGCAAAATTTTATAACCGAAATGAAGAACAGTTTTTTTTTTCAAAATATTTGGTATTTTTTTTTTTTTTTTTTACCATAAAATGAAAAACGCATTGGTGATTAAATACCAAAAGAAAGCTCTATTTGTCTCCAAAAAATAATAAAAATGTCATATGAGTACAGTGATGCATGACCCCACACTTGTCATTCAAAGCATGACAGTGCTGAAAGCTGAAAATTGGCCTGGGCAGGAAGGAGGTAAAAGTGCCCGGTATTGAAGTGGTTAAAGGAAATCAAAGCTGCCAGTTTGCTGTGGGGAACCCATTGGGGGGCAATGAATTGAGTTTATCTAGTAACTCAGAAGAACAGTTTTTTTTTCTTGTTATAGTATATTGACCTGTTGTACAAAGCCCTCTTGCATTAAAACTGTGTTTGTTTACTGTCTTTTTGAAAAAAGTACAGGACAAATCTGCTTGGACTGTTCCTGGGTTCCTGTCTCGTGTATGATTTACTGCTGCCAATACCAGTTGTGCGGCCTGTCCCCATTACATCTGCCACAATATTACTGTAGCACCCTGCTCCTGTTGAGTAGGCTTTAGTTGTAAATTTAGTTATCTGAGCTGTAGTTTAGCTCAGAATTTTATGTCAAATTATGGGTCTCTGTTCCAGTTCAGCTGCGTTGCACATCTTCCACCTGACTGTGAGTGTCGCTGTCACCAGGAGTCAAGGTTGTAAATGCAATGGACTGGGTGTATTGGGTGCCTCTTGCCCAGAAGCAGCCCAGTGGCGTGGTCCCTGCCTTTGTGCATTCTGGGGAGGGGTACATAAGGGACAGACACCGTTCTGGCGGGGTCTTCCGATCCTGACCCGATGGCCCTCCTGGCCTCAGGGATGTGTTAGCAGCCTTTTGGTCTCAGGGCCTGCTGGCCCAAGGCTCGGCTACTGAGAGTAGGCCCAGGAGTTTCTGGGGCCTACTGGTTCAGGGGTGGTCCTATGCAGTCTTGCCTACGGGAAGAAGCCGAACAATTGAGGATCCAATTGGAGGACGCATTCTGGCCAATTTACCTCTCCGTGCGGCCGGCTTGGCTGAAAGATCTTGGCACCGTGAGCTGTGTAATTTCTTTGGAACTCTGCAAAGTGTGTGTGTAGTTACATGATCCTGTGGCAGAGGACCGTGTAACGACTTGACGGCACTCATCAAGTCTGTGGCAGAGACTTTTAAACAAGCTTAGCACCGGTTGCTAGGTCAGTGAGAGATGCCTATCCGGTGGTTGCTGAATCCAGTGTGGAAACGATTTGTCCTCTGGATCCAAATCATACCCGTGATCCGCAAAGCAAGGTACCTGAATCTTCCCTAACCCTCCACCACTCTGACGGAACTTGTTTAATATAACCCTTGAAGAAAAAGAAACAAAGTGTTGGTATGGACATTTGTAACTCTTCAAGAAGAACCCCTAGGACAAGCATGGTGAACAGTAAGGTAACGGCAGGCCCAAATTTAAACCAGCAGCTCCTATGGGGTTAGTGCTACATTACCAACATGCAGACAATCCTTATAGTCAACAGCAGCAGATGTCGCCTCTCTCCTCCTCTCTTCTTTCCCTCCTGACTGATGTTAGTGGGGGATCCTCGGCCCTGCCCACTGCAGCTGTCAGGCTGAGAGAGGAGAGAGGTGGTGGGTCACGCGAGCACCAAACAGTGCTCTGAAAACAGGTATATAGCTGCATTATTTATAATGCACAGACACAGGGGCACATTACAATAATAAACCAAGAGCATACTGTAACTTTAACTTGAACAACCAAGATATTCAGTTGTGCAACGTATCTAATTAATACATTAAGACAGACAAAAATATTTTTGCTGCAGGTCAGGCTGCCTTTATCTTCAGAAATACCTTATTTATTGCTTGGCTTTGATAAGCATCAGCACCTGCACTGCGTCTTCTTGTTTTATGGGACATCTTGATGGTTTCATGGAGGTCTGTAAGTTCTGATATGAGTTTTAGAAATGTCTAATTATGGCCTATTTATTATGGAGATCTGCGAAATTGAGACAAGCCGTAAAGTCTCTCGTCCTTTTATAGACTTTAATCAGATGGGAGAAACATGGAGAAAAGACTGTGCAGGGTTGGCTGGCACATGATCAAGCTGTCTGCTTGGATCTCTGACTTTAAAAGGAGATCTGTAATGTACAATTGTAGCTCACACATGTAGCTGACGGAATCTGTTTCTACACAAGGGCTTTCCAGAACTCTTACCGACAGAAGCAAGTGCAGGGGGAAATTCCAGCTCACCCAATTCTTTAAAACAGGCATACTGGAAGTGTATACAACATCTATAATGGACATTATGTATCGACCCTGGAATATTTTTCAAGTTAATATTCCTTGGCAGAAAATAAGCATTACTGCACCTCTTTATGTCTTCTTTACCTCATTCTTCATCCAGGTTGGAATACTTAGACCCCTTTCACACTGGATGTGTTTTTCAGGCGTTTTAGCATTAAAAATAGTGCCTGTAAAGCGCCTGAAAAATGCCTCATCTGCAGTCCCAGTGTATCTGCAGTCCCAGTGTATTTGCAGTCCCAGTGTAAAAGCTCAAGTGCTTTCACACTGGGGTGCTGTGCTGGCAGGACATTAAGAGCCCTTTCACACTGAGCCGCCTGCCACATTAGCGGTAAAGCGCCGCTAGTTTTAGCAGCACTTCTCGGCCTCTAGCGGGGCGCTTTTAACCCTTGTTAGTGGCCAAAGAAAGGGTTAATAACGTCTGTGTAGCGGCACCGCTGAATCACTTTGCAGGCGCTTTGGCATCAGGGCCCATTCATTTCAATGGGCAGGGGCGTTGGAGGAGCGGTGTATACACCACTCCTCCACAGCCCCAAAGATGCTACTTGTAGCAATTTTTGTTTTAACATCCTGCCAGCGTAGCGCTCCAGTGTGAAAGCACTCTGTCTTTCACACTGGGGAGCATTGGGAGACATTCTTCAGGCACTTTACAGGTGCTATTTTTAGCGCTAAAATGCTTGAAAATGCCTCCAGTGTGAAAGGGGTCTAAAAAAAAGTCTTTGGGACGGTGGAGGAGCAGTGTATACAACGCTCTTGCCCATTAAAATGAATGGGCACCGCTGCCTTTTCTCGGCCACTAGCGGGGGTTAAAGACGCCCCGTCTAGCAGCCGAAAAGTGCCGCCAAAACTACGACTGCAATGTGAAAGGGCTCTTAAAGTCCCAAACATCCTCACTCACCCCATGCATGTCTTTTGAGCTTTGTAAGGTAAGCAATACACCTGGTAATAAAGAACACATTTCTTAAGAGGAATATGTTGGACATTTGTGAACTCCCTTTGAAAATACAATTAGCTCATTTGTGCCTGGCTTTATTACATCTGAGCCACATAACCAGAACAGAAACTTAAATTAACCACTTCCCTTCCAGTGACGTACCTGTATGTCACTGGACTTTCGATGGTTGTACCGGGATGATGCCTGTAGCTGCAGGTATCAACCGGGTATCGTGTTTTAGAGCCTCAGTCAGCTCTCTTGTAATAGCAATCCGAGCGCCTTACTAGCGACTCAATTGCTATTACAAGCAGTGGAAAGGGCGTCCCAACGCCTCTCTCGGGCTCTCCCGTCCCACCAGGTTTGATCGGCTGTTCATAACAGTAAACCGGAAGTGATGACATGACATCACTTTCGGTTTACTCAGAAACCATTGGCACCAGTTTTTAAACACCTGAGACCTTGTAACACTAACGAGTCACATAACACCAGGGAGGGAAAATGGCTAATTGGACCCGATTTGGACATTTTCACTTAGAGGTGTACTCACTTTTGTTGCCAGCGGTTTAGTCATTAATGACTGTGTGTTGAGTAATTTTGAGGGGACAGCAAATTTACACTGTTATACAAGCTGTACACTCAATACTTTAATACATTGTAGCAAAGTGTAATTTCTTCAGTGTTGTCACATGAAAAGATATAATAAAATATTTACAAAAATTTGAGGGGTTTGCCTCCGCAGTTGCAATCAGAGAGGTGTCTCCCTGAAAATCCAATCCAGGAGGGTCTGTGGCAGAGACTTTTTCTCAAAGGTTCGAGCGATACTCTGGCTGCCAGGTCAGTGAGAGAGGCCTGTCCAGGTACGCTATTCCCACTCAAGCAGGAGTGGCGCAGAGAAGTGTTACACTTGGGAGCAGGACTGTTTCCCTATTGCTACGCCTGAATTTGCTATTCTCCTTTCTTCCTTCAACTCTACTTTCCTCACCACAAGTTTATTTGTTTTTACCCGGCTGGGTAATAAAGAGCACAGAAAAGACACTAGTTGCGGACACTCCTTTTACTATTGCTATATGCACCTTTCACCCCTAGGAATTCGGAAGAGCCACGAGGTAAATGTGCCACCCAAAACAAACCACCAGCTCCTCCGGGGGTAGTGCTACACCTAGATCAATATTCGATCTAGGTCAGCCCCAGGGTTAGTGTTTGGGTCATTATTTTTTGGACAGGATTTTTTTTTAATTAGTAGTAGTGTCAGTTAGTGTCAGTGGGGTAGATTCAGATAGAGATACGACGGCGTATCTCCTGATACACCGTCGTATCTCTGAGATATCTTAGGCTGCATTCTCCCTCTGGCCGCTAGGTGGCGCTTCGCTTTGTATACGCGACAAATATGCAAATGAGGAGAACCACCGATTCATAAACGAACGCCCGCCTTTTTTTTTACGTCGCTTGCGTTCGGCTTTTTCCGGCGTATAGTTACCCCTGCTATGTGAGGGGTATCCTATGTTAAGTATGGCCGTCGTTCCCGCGCCAACTTTTGAATTTTTACGTCGTTTGCGTAAGTCGATTCAGAAAAGCGCTGGACGCAAGTTACGCTCACGCCAAAACCAATGACGTTGTTGTGGCGGAAATTCGAGCATGCGCACTGGGAAAAATCGGGGACGGCACATGCGATAATGTGATATCCATTACCATTTACCACCAAATGAAAGCCCAATTTGTCCTATAAAAAAACAAGGTATAATCCAGCTGGATACACAAAGGTGCAAAATTGGGCTTAGGCATTTCAATTTGTTTTACCCTTAGGTGCAAAGGAGTTAAATCAAATATATATGTAAAAAATAATTTGACTGCACATTTTTGATAGTTAATGGGTGTATTATGTTTTGGAATTTATTCATTTTTAAATTTACAGTAGGTTGTACATGAGTAGTTTTTATCAGAACTCTGCACAATTTTAAAGTGATAAGATATATAACACCAGTTGTGTCACAGTCCACAAAATGTTTAGTCATAAAAATGTGTGTGACTCCTAATGCTAGCCACACATACATCAATGTTTCATCTCTTCGTTATTTCAATCTTATTTAATCAATGGGATATCTAATTCTGTCTGCTCACCCAAACACACCCACATTTTTTTTTATCTTCAGTTTTATGCATTGAAATCATTTGAAAGGTTTTGAAATCATTGCAAAAATAATCAACATTTTCCAGATTCAGTAGAGAAAAATGATTGGTTCATTGAACTTATAGATCAAAATGTGTGGGGCAAGAATTAGGATGTCTGTGTTAGCTTTAAATTTACTTTCCTATCGGTAAACACATTTCTAATTTATCTTAAACAATACAAACAATATTTTAAAATTATGTTTTTTCTGAACAAATAGTTTAAACATTTAAGGTCATTTATACAAAAAGTATATATATTGATTTCAGGAGCTTTCCTGGTGACGCAAGTATTGCAAAACGCGTAGAAGCTGTTTGGATACACACGAAGGGGGAGTGCACCAGCGCGTCAGAATCATCTGTAGACATACAGGGGAACAGGAGCGAGGGACGCACACCACTCGAGGAACAACACAAACGCTGGTCAGCAGCTATAATGCTTGACACTGCCAGAGATACTCAGTGCCGGTCAGAGGCACTTTTCTTGTAAGTGCATTGTTTTTATTATTTTAATAAATAAGTTTTTTTTAACTACTACACTATGATGAGCCCCTTGTTTTTGAGGCAATAAGGAAATTCTTGAAAGAGGGAGAAGAAGGATATACCCAGTGGCGGTCAGAAAATAAACCATTTTGTGGCCTTTACTATCTGGGGTCTGGTGAGTGTTCAGTTTAGCCGTTGGTGATGGTGGCACATGTTTGTCGGGTGGAAGAGACAGCTGCACCTTTAATTATTCACTTTGTGAAATAAGCACTACCAGCATTGAACCCCTCTCCACTTACCACATTGGAATCCATCGCTCAATTACGAAATTGTTTGCTGTTCCATTATTGAACTTTTCTAGTGCTGTTAGCTAGTTATTTATTGGACTTTAAAAAAAATGTTGGTACTTATTTCACATAAAGAGCGCTATCAGCGGTAATATTTCCACCACAGGAGCACAACGTGCAGTGATTTTGTCCCTTGATGTTCCATGTTGACAATTAGCCTCTGTTTTTTTCAAAAAAAAATTTTCATTTTTTTCATTTATTGCACATTGTTTTTAACATTCATTTATTTATTTATTATTTTTTGGTATAGCGTGATAGACTCACGTATGTTTATTCATATAGTATATCAATTATGTCGTTGTACTTGATATAGCACTTTATCTATGGTTGTTTGTGCACTAATTTAGTTCACAGCATAATAGCACTTTATGAAATTGTACTTTCTGGATAATTAGATCAGCGCAGTAAAAAAAAATTCCATATGCACTTTTAACCCTCTATTGAGGGTTTACACGGTATTGCAGCAGATCACTTATTTTATTTATTTAAAATATATTTTTTTGTGCCGGTGACACTTATAGCACTTAACATTAAGACAATACAGACACATTTTACAAACAAAATCACATTAAACAATACACAGGCCAAAAAACTTGAAGTTTCGGACACCGCCACAAAAGATGTATTAGCTTACCTGTATTATCACATCTAGCACAGGCTGGCTCAGATTTCAATCCAATTGCATACAGAAATTGTGGAGTTCTATAGACTCTATGAAGAATAAAGATCTGCATTAGTCTGTGTGATGGAGAAAGAGACACCCGGGGCAAGGACCGAAGAATATCATCCTAGACCTCCTCGGGCATAGAACCGATATCTTTTTCCCAGCCAGCCCTAGAGCGAATGGGAAAGTTCAGTAAAAACTAACAAAAATCTAACAATACCCTATATGTAACAGAGGTGAGACCTTCTGTTGACCCTGCCTGTACTATCTTTTCAAGAATAAGGATAGGGGGGAAAATATCCTAGCAGAAGAGAATTGGGCATGTAAAGCATGTCTTATTTGGAGGAATTGATAGAACCAATTAGATTGTAAAGAGAACTCTCCGATTAGATCTTTAAAGGAGTTAAGTATACCATTTTCGTATAATTGAGCTAGAGTTGTTATTCTTAATTTCCCCCATCTCTGAAAGCCTCTAAGGGCCAACATTTGAGGAAGTCTATCCTTTTTCCATATGGGGGTGTATCTAGTAGGATATGAGACACTTAGTATTTTTTTAACTGTATCCCATATTTTACATATTAACGTGCAGGTAGGCATATCGACAAGCGAGACACCCCCTCTTGCACCATCTAGGAAATAGAGTGGTAACCGACCCTTAAATGCATAAGAAAATAATCGTTGAGCAGGAAGAAGTGTCTGCACAGACTCCCATCCAGCAAAGTGCCAGACCGCCCACATTTTGGGTTGTTGTAAAATCTACAATTTAATGCAAGGGTTTTGTTCCGCCATATTAATCACCTAAATATGGTATTAATCTTAATAAAGATCTGTATGGGTATCCAAATCGGGGCATTGTGTAAAAAATAAAGAAGTTAAGGCATCCATATCATCTTAATTAGATTAATACGGCCTATTAACTATAAGGGGAGCTTATTCCAGGTTTTACTTTGAGAGCATCATAATTAGGTGTGGAAATCTACTGAGAGGTTTTAGACAGTTTGGGAGAGAGGTGTGAGGAGACATGATATAGAGCAGAGTGTCTCCTGTGAATGAAGCCATTTTGTGTTGTATGCCTGCAATGTCCAGGCCATTTATATCTTTATTCTGACAAATGAAGTCCACTAGTGGTTCCAGAGCTAGTATACATAACAGGGACAATAAATTAGAAAAGGGGATGATTCAAAGACATGATATTTAACATTTGTGTGATGTTTAGCATAAACTGCACCTACTCACGCTAGGAAATAAGATCTTAAGCCCCAATGTTGTTGAGAGTGCATAAACAGGACCAAGAGAGTGTGCCAATAGAGAGCATCCTTTCCAGGGATCTCTCGTGGGCTAAGTAATTAAGGAGGATAGTGCGTCTAGTACTGCCAGAATCTGGTTGCCTTGGAACGTAGTCAACTTTGTTTCTGTGAATAAGATGTTTAGTCTTAGTGAGTAAGCTAATTAAAATTTTAACATTGTTATTAAAGTGTAACAAATCTCTCTTAATCAACATTAGTTATTTGTAATCATTATCCTGCTAGCATTAATAAATAGAGGAAGGTATCTTACCTGTTAAAAATAGATAGGAAAGCATATATATATATATATATTTTTACCTGAAATTTTATTAAAGTTTTCAGTAAAACATTACAAAGAATAATCTGTATCGAGTCAATTACAATATGTGAAAATAGGTGGTTAACAGGGTACCAATGTTGAACAATTGGCATAGGTAATACATAAACTCAGAAAGTCTGATCTGGGTATCAAATTACTATAAACGGCTAAAAGAGATAGAAAGAAATGTACATGGAGAATAGAGAGCAGAGAGGCATTACTTCATATATATATTTCTAAATAGACTATAGGGGAGAAATTGGTTGTGCAATGTGCAGGGTGCATTGCTGGGGTTGGTAGCTTATGTAGTGATGTGTATAGGGATCCTAGAGAAAAGTCTCCATTGTTAGATAAGGTTGTAAGCTCTAAGATCTGATAAACAAGGGTTCCAATCAGAGAGAAATTTTGGTGTGGAATTTTATTCCATGTGCATTTGTTGGTTGAGTGTACTAATAACTTGTTGGATAGAGGGGAAAGTGTTACTTTTCCATTTGCGGGCAATATTTAAGTGAGCAGCTATGAAGATGTGTGTTATGATAGGGTGGTAATGTTTGTGCCATGTTTCTAACCCAGCCCCCAGTTATTAGGGCATGTATGTCCTTCCAAAATAGTGATAGTTCTGGGCATGTCCATCAGATGTGTATCGCTGAGCCATGATCTCCGCAATTTCTCCGACAGGAAGATGACACTGAAGATGTGCGAGAGTTTCTTTGATGTGTAGTACCAATGATGCAGGAGTTTTTGTGCTGACTCCCAATGTGATAGGCACTTAGAGAATTTTAGCGTGCTGCGTGCTGCAGAGTTCCACTGGTTTATATCCCCAGGATGCGTTCCCACTTCCTCAAAGATGAGAGTTTATGTTGAGATATTGCTGAATTCAGTAGATGATAGAAATGAGAGATCCCTTTGGTGTTAGGCTGTGTACGTTCGTAATAGCGTAACATTTCCAAAGCTAGGATATCGTGGAAGATTGCTCAATGCGTGCCTTAGTTGAAGGTATTTATAGAAATTTTGGTTGGGGACATCATATTTTGCGTACAGCGCTTGAAAAGAGCAGAGTTCTTAGGAAACAATATTTTATTTCCTTTTTTTTGGTTTCTGGTCTAGGCCAAAATTATGTCATACATACCATCAGTCTTTATTGATGTTTTTTTTTTCTTTCTTGTGAAAAGATCAGAGGACCTATAACCAATAACCACAGGCTATATGGAGTAATTTGTGAGCGTTCAATCGTATGGCCTTCTCACCAAACTGAGATTTGCACACACAGAAAACATAATGAGCCCGAGGTCGGGTGAGGATCAGAAAGTTCTTTTAACTTTCAATTGAGTTCAAATGGTTATATACAAGTATAGAGGTACATGAATATAAAATAATAATAATATGCTTATGGAATCAGCCTCATGTCAATATGCAGCTTATAAAAATAAAAATATTTTCTATTACATACATATATTTTATGACATAATATATTTTTATATGCATAATATTTTCATATGGCATGATCTGATCGATTAATGACTTCCATTGAGTTACAGTAGGGGAAGATGGGTTTATCCATTTAATGGCTATGGCTTTACAAGCCATAAACACTGCTTCTCAGATCACATGACATTCCCATATGAGGTGCATAAAATCATCCTGTGACACATCGCTCATGTGACAGTGTTCAGGCTTGGCAATTAGCGCTCAAAGCTTTCATATGTGGGAGAGAAGAAGTTTCACTCCTTTAGAGCAAGGGTCTCCAAACTTTTCAAACAAAAGGCCACTTTATTGTCCTTCAGACTTTACAAAGGGCCGGATTGTGGCCAGTGGGTGCAGAAAATGTCCCGGGCCCAGCACCAGTAAGAATAAATGTGGCCTCAGGGTTGGTTGTCAGGAGGAGGAGTAGCGCCCCTATCAGTAGGAGGAATAGTATCCCATCATTGATATCAGTAGAAGAAATAGTGCCCCCTTGTTGGTGTCAGTAGAAGGAATAGTGCCTCATATCAGTTGGAGGAATAGTACCCCAAGGGCCTCATAAAGACCAACAAAGGGCCATATCTGGCCCTCGGGCCGCAGTTTGGAGACCCCTGCTTTAGAGTAATAAAGCAAGGGCTTCCAGTTTTTGGTGTCTTTATTGCAGATTAGCACAGTAGGAAAAATACTCAGCATGCATGTCCAGTGTTTCTCAACTCTAGTCCTCAAGGCGCCCCAACAGGTCATGTTTTCAGGATTTCCCTCAGATGACACGGCTGTGGTAATTACTAAGGCAGTGAAACTGATCAAACCACTTGTGCAAAATAATGGAAAGCCTAAAAACATGACCTGTTGGAGTGCCTTGAGGACTGGAGTTGAGAAACACTGGTCTAGACAAATGTGGTCACATGCTCTGCCATTTCCAGAAGGTACAAAAAATTGTCCTCTATTTCCAAAAGAGAAGTTCTAGTAGTTCTAGGGAAGTTCTAGTTCTGGTAGTTCTAAAGTCTGGACTGCTTTGAGTGCGAATAGTGATGAAAAAGTTATATTCCTCTTAAAATCAAGCGTTTAAGCTGCCAAAACACTGGCTTTTATAAGATATAGAAATCTCCCCTTAATATTAGCATTTAAAGCAGTCCAGACTTTAGAACTACCACTTCTCAGTCCTGATGAAGGGGAACTTTTTCAGCCCCTGAAATGCATTAGTTTTCTTTTGTTGACAGCTACATCTATGGCCTTGTACACACGGTCGGACTGTCCGATGAAAACGGTCCACCGGACCGTTTTCATCGGACATGTCCGCTGGGATCATTTGGTCTGATGGCTGTACACACCATCAGACCAAATTCCCCGCGGACAGAATACACGGTGACGTGGCTGTGATGTGGCCACGACGATGACGCGGCGACGTACGCGACCCGGCAAGTTCAATGCTTCCACGCATGCGTTGAATCACTTTGACGCATTCGGGGGATTTCAGCCCAGCGGACATGGTCGGTCGGCCGAAAAATTGTCCGATAGGCCGTACAGACGACCGAACATGTCCGCGGAAACTGGTCCGCGGACCAGTTTCAGCAGACCTGTTCGGTCATGTGTACGAGGCCTAATAAAGACAGACCATATTAGTCATTGACTAGAAGGATGGTGCTTCCATCATTTCATATAGATATCTGTAAAGCCATGAACTAAATGTATGAACAAATACTAGGACACCCCCACCAACCACCACCCAGGGGGCCAGTTCTCCTCCTTTGTACTACTACACATGAAGGATAGGGGAATGACAGTGATGTCAACAAACCCAGGTAAGCTCCAACAACATCTGACAATGGAACCTGACTGCAGGGAGGCAAAGGATTATGAACAGGTGAATGTACTTTGGAGGGGGGGGAGAAATATCAGGGGATGCTGTTAATCTGTCCGGCAGTGGCACATGACAGTGCCTCTTTAAAGTTAAACTTTAAAATATAAGGTTGTTTTGCTGTGATTACCTCTAGTTTTCTTTTTCTAATTGCTGATTGTATTCCTTTTATGGAGATTCTCCCGTGTTTCTGTGTGGTTCCAGCAAAACAGTCACATGACCAAAATACAAGAAAAGAGGGAAGAGTTTTCATTCACTCCTCAGAAACAGTCTGATCTGAGGGGAGGTCTTCTCCTTTGTTCTTATTTAAAGATAGTCTTTACTGGCTTGGGACCCAAATACTATCCTCTGGCAGCTGCCCCTTTTATTCCTATTAGTAATGCAACCCTGCTTCCAGTTATAGAGTTATAAAGTTATAGATAGAGGAGAAGCCTGCTATCCCACAATGCTTCACTTACTGCCTTAGCTCATAGCTGTAACACCTCATAGCTGTGAACTGGCAGGGGCGTACCTAAGTCTATGCAAATACTGACACTCGGAAAAGCCATTATTTGCATAGGACATTTTGCAGGGTGCAAGAAGTTTTAGCCAGGGATATTTCAAGAAGTATGATCAATGTGTGTAACCCAGCACTGTGTTCATCTTGAATTAATTACTCCTAATGCAGGTTAACAGCTCTCATAACCAAATAAACCCACAGAAAATTGTGAAGTGGTTAAACAGCTAACTCTCTACTAATGGAGTCAATTAAAAAAAAATCTACTAAACAATGTATTTAGTATAAGAATTGTTAATTTTACTAAGCATGAGATGCTATTAGCTTGACCTGTGCACATTCTCAGGCAATTTTCTTTGAAACCTATTGCCGCGTACACACGGTTGTTTTTCGGCATGAAAAAAATGTAATTTTTCAGCATTTTTCAGCATTAAAAACGATGTTGCCCACACACCATCGTTTTTGAAAAATGATGAACAAAGCGCAGTGACGTACAACACGTACGACGGCACTCTGAAGGGGAAGTTCTATTCGCCTTTGGGCTGCTTTTAGCTGATTCCGTGTTAGTAAAAGACGCTTTTTTGTCTGTTACAGCGTGATGAATGTGCATACTCCATTCTGAGCGGTAGTTTTACCAGAACGAGCGCTCCCGTCTCATAACTCGCTTCTGGGCATGTGCGGGTTTAAAACGTCGTTTTAGCCCACACACGATCATTTTTTACAACCCGAAAAATGACATTTTAAAAAATGACATTAAAAAATACAGCATGTTCGAATTTTTTTTTTTGTCGTTTTTCAGAAGCCGAAAAACGATGTGAAGCTCACACACGATGATTTTAAATGACGTTTTTTAAAAATGACATTTTTTTTCATGCCGAAAAACGACCGTGTGTACGCGGCATAAGTGTTATCCTCTATGTGTCCTTCCTGATCAGTGAAGGTCATAGACTAAAAGACAGCAGACACAACCAATAAGTGACACAGGAGGTATCCCAGCTGCCATTCTAGAGACAGCTGTCTGTATTAGCTGTGTTTTCCTGCCATTCAGACATTACTATTCTGAATGCCTATGAGCTTAGTACTATAAAGTCATTCAGCATGTGACACTCCAGCGAACATAGGAACACAGCTAGGAACACAAGTAACAAAAAACGGATCAATAAAAACGTTGTTGCCCACAAGCATAAAACTATCCAATATAAAATGAAAATAATTAACAAAAATCACATGCCTTCTTTACAAACAATCACTTAAAACTGCATGTTAGTATTACAAGGTAATCACAAGCTGCTGAATGGTTGTTGAATGTACCATGCTATTGTGGGAATATTCTAGTAGAGCATAAACTACTGTAAGAGTGCAAACATACAATTTATAAAAAGTCTCAGTATCAGCTCACAAAAACCTAAATCTAGGTGGCAAAGATATGACAATAAGTGTACTTGATAACCAGTCACTAAGGGAGTCGCCAAGAAAATCAAGTTAATTTCTAATGCAATACCAGCTGCCTATCATTAGGAAAGGATTAGTGGAAGATTATTAGTGTATTTGTGACTCCTGTGCCTGCAATTATAAGCAGACAACTGTAACAGTTATATGTAAGTGAGACAGTTCTACAAGGATCAGAGACAGTTTTTTTTAACTTCAATAATTACCATTGATTCAATGGTCCAGGGCTCCCAAGCGACTCCACCAGCAACCTCTCTCTGGCTTCTTCCAGGTGCTGGTCTTCAGCCACCTTGATTGACCGGTGTAGGATGACATCAGCAAGAACACAATCATCCCAGCACATGCTCTAGGCTAATACTCAATCATTATAGAAAATATTAGCAGGGGTGTTCCTTCCCCTTTGTTTAGATTTGTGGTCACAATGCCTGGTAGAGAGAGGCCTTCCAGCATCAATCTCCTTTTTAGCTTCATGGTATCATGTTACCAAGTGTAAAACTCTTAGGCCGGGTACACACGGACAAACATGTATGGTGAAAGCGGTCCGTCGGACCGTTTTCACCATACATGTCTGCCAGAGGGCTTCTGTACGATGGTTGTACACACCATCGTACAGAAGTCCGCGCGTAAACAATACGCGGGGCGTGTCCGCGGTGTCGCCGCGTCGATGACGCGGTGTCGCCGCGACAATGACGCGGCGACGTGGGCGGCCCGCCTTTAAAATGCTTCCACGCATGCGTCGAAGTCATTCGACGCATGCGAGGGACGGCGGGCGCCTGGACATGTACGGTAGGTCTGTACTGACGACCGTACATGTCCGAGCGGGCAGAATTCCAGCGGACTGTTTTAAAACAAGTCCAGGAATATTTGTCTGCTGGGAAAAGGCCCGGCGGGCAAATGTTTGCTGGAATTCGGCCCGCTCGCGCCCACACACGACCAAACATGTCTGCTGAAACTGGCCTGCGGGCCAGTTTCAGCAGACATGTTTGGTCGTGAGTATGGGGCCTTAGGCCTCGTACACACGACTGGACATGTCCGCTGAAATCAGCGGACCGAAATCCCGCGCATGCGTCGAATTGATTCGACGCATGCGTGAAAGCATTGAACTCGCGCGATAGAGAACGTCGGTGTCTGTCCGCTGGGATTTCGGTTTGATGGTGTGTACAGCCATCAGACCGAAATCTCCGAGCGGACATGTCCGATGAAAACGGTCCGCGGACCGTTTTCATCGGACATGTCCCCTCGTGTGTACGGGGCCTTAAAGGAAGCTTATGCTGGAAGATGTGTCACAATCCTTGTGACAGACCTAACCGGGACAGGGGCTTTTGGAGGGGACTGCAGGGTAGCCTCTTGCCTACTGACTATGGACCCTGGCATTTGAGGGAGCTACGAGCATTCAGGAAGATATCCTGTTATATAATGCAAGATGACATGTTATTACCACATTTAACAGTCAAGTAAGCCATGATGGTCTCTGTCAACTCGAAACTTGGTGAGAAGATGGATATGATAAGAAAGCTGATTAATGAGATTTGGACAGCCATGGGCCTTCTTTGACACTGGGGTACTGGTGCCAGACTGTCTGGGGTGGAGAATTCCTGTAACTGCTAGTCATACTGATGAGACTTGTATAGGTGCCTAGCTGTTAATTAGATTACTGTTGAAATTGAATCAATGTTAGCTGTTAATAGAATTGCTGTTTGAAGTTTGCATTGTTCATGTGGTGACTGCCCCTATTTTTGAAGTATATAAAAACCTGTATTTCTGTTCAATAAAGTGATTTCTTTGGTTTTTCAACATCTTGTCTGTGTACGATGCTTGGGGTAAAGGGCTGGTATTAGCTATCAGGCCGCGTACACACGGTTGGACAAAACCGATGAGAATGAACCGAAGTTCAGTTTCATAGGACCAAACCGACCGTGTGTATAGGCCATCGGTCTGTTTTCCTTCGGTCCAAAATTTTAAAACATGCTTCAAAACCGAACCAATGGACCGCTGCCCGATCGGACCAAATGGTTAGTACAGAAAAGCATCGGTTCAAAAAAAGAATGCTCAGAATCAAGTCGACGCATGCTTGGAAGCATTGAACTTCGTTTTTTTCAGCACGTCGTGTGTTTGACGTCAACGCGTTCTGACCCGATCGGTTTTTGGAACGATGGTGTGTACGCACATCAGACCATCAGGCCACTTCAGCGGTGAACCGATGGAAATGGTCCGTCGGACCATTCTCATCGGTTTGGAATGACCTTGTGTACGCGGCCTAAGGTTTTTATCGGTGTGTTGCTGTTGGCGAGATATTTCCCATTTTTTCTGTCCCAGAGACATTGGTCCCTGGGACAAGAAGTGGAGGAAGATTGCCCAACAGAAACACAGGCAGCAATTAAAACCTGACAGAGGACTCAACCCTTCCCCGCTCTATTATTAAAAAAAAAAATGCCTGACATTCTACTTTAAAGGCATGCTGCACCGCAAAAGAAAGAAATGCATCCATATTGATTAATAGAAAAATGTGCATTTACATTTTTTTGCATTGGATCCTAAATTTGACTGGAGGAAGGCTGTGGCTCTCTCCAGTGAGGGCCACAGTATTTCTCCTGCTGACAGAGGTGACATGTAGTTTTATCATTCGCAGACTTACAGATTCAGCCAAATTCAAATAATGACAGAACACTTCGGGGAGAGGAACCCTGAATTCTGTAAGGGGGGGTGAGATGGTTTAAGTAAGGGGTGCTGCAGACTCTGAATATGTTTCCTGTTAGGTCTGCCTGTCAGTTTTTCAGGTAGACCTGATCAGACCTTGCAGTCTCCCCTTTGAAGCGGCGGATGGCAGTGGACATATGTCCGTTGCCATCTGCAGCTATGAGTGAGTAACTTGTATAGCGCAACAAATGCAAACTTAATCGCCTCAAGGCGCTTTCCGTCCAGAGTCGTGCCAGTCCTTCAGAAGAGGTGAGTCTTTAGTTTTTTCCTAAAGGCCTGATGGTTTTCCTCCAAGCGGATGGTAGTGGGTAGAGCATTCCAGAGCCGTGGTTCTTGGACCGAAAATCTACGTTCTCCCTTCGATTTGTAGCGGGATTTAGGAATTTGGAGGAGGTTTTGGTCGGATGACCAGAGAACGCGCTTGGTGACGTAGGGTTTTATTTTCTCGCTTAAGAATCCGATCCTGCCCACAAAATCTAGACGATGGTGGTCCTATTTTCCATCCATCAGGCGGATCGGATAGGATCAGATGAAAATAGACAGGTGGTCCATTTCCAATTTCCTCATAGGGGAGAGCAGGACTGTGTCCATTTCTGCTCCACACAGCAGGGCCGACAGGACCTGTCATCCGCCTGCTCAGCTGGAATACGCGGAGCGTATACAAGCGGAATCCATTGCACGGAGGCTCCCGTGTGAAAGGGGCCTAAGAGTATAATATGAAACATGGTCAGAAAGGTGGACTTCTCTTTTAAATATGCACCCTGTAAGCCAATCATGAAACTGCTGGCATAGATTTAATCAGTTCTACGCAGCAAGGCAGCTGCTCTGCATCTACCTAATTACGCTGAATGTTTATCTTGTTATATGCCATTGTTGAAGCTTCCAGACCAGGACATGATATATTACAGATTTCTAATAGGCAAATAAAGGCTTGAAGCAGAACTTATGCTTTCTGTTATTCGTATATGTCAGGCTCCAGCAAAACAGTCTAATGTCTCCAGAAGACATTGCTGAATTATTTCCTGTCACTAACCCCCCCCCGCACTTGTACCACTTCATTGCCTGTATCAAAAGGGCAGTGATGAAACTGTGCTTGCTCTGCATACAGAAACAAAATACATAAACAGAATAATATAGATTTTTTTAAATCCTAACAATACATTTAAATGTTGCATATTCATAACCCTTCATTACAATTTTTATTTGAAGGCATTTAAAATGTAAAAATTGTAATACTGGCTATTTTTTGACAAAAACGATTTCTTTAACAAAAGTTAAATGCAACAATATACAAGGGGGGGCATAGGATGGGACTTTAGATGAGGCATATGATAGGAACTACCACAGGCCTCCATCCCTGTAAATGGATAAAAGGGGGGGGAGGTTTTGGGACTTTAAAGTCCCAAAACCCCCCCCCCCCTTTTAAATGCAACAATATAAACCTGGATGAACTTTATAAATTCTGCCCAGAGAGATGCACAGTGTATAGGAACATTGGAACTGATGGAATGTAGTCTTTGAAAATGAGTTCTCAGGCAGCATGAGATAAGCACATAGGGCCAGATTCACAAAAAACTCCGGCGGCATAACGTATCGTCTTTACGTTACACCGCCGCAAGTTTTCAGCGTAAGTGCCTGATTCTCAAAGCACTTACCTGTAAACTTGCGGCGGTGTATCGTAAAGACGTCCGGCGCAAGCCCGCCTAATTCAAATGGAACGTGTACCATTTAAATTAGGCGCGCTCCCGCGCCGGACGTACTGCGCATGCTCCGTTTTGAAATTCCCGCCGTGCTTTGCGCAAAGTGACGTCATTTTTTTGAACGGCGACGTGCGTAACGTACTTTCGTATTCCCGGACGTCTTACGCAAAAAAACATTTTAAATTCGACCCGGGAACGACGGCCATACTTTAACATGGCTCGTCTAAAGTTAAGCCATGTAAAAGCATGCTTAACTTTGCGACGGGAAAAAATTACTAGCGACGACGTAACGAACGCGAAAACCTTTGTGGATCGCCGTAAAAGCTCATTTGCATACCCGACGCTGGAAAACGACGCAAACTCCCCCCAGCGGCGGCCGAAGTATTGCATCTTAAGATCCGACGGTGTAAGTCAATTACACCTGTCGGATCTTAGGGCTATCTATGCGTAACTGATTCTATGAATCAGTCGCATAGATACTCTCAGAGATACGACGGCGTATCAGGAGATACGCCGTCGTATCTCCTCTGTGAATCTGGCCCATAATGCACAGTTTGACTTATTTTTGACAAGAGAAACTCTTCTACAGTTTCTTCACTAAAAATTGGATCCATTGTTTAGAGTCATGTGTACAGCAATATGATGGAGATTGTACTTGACATATTGCTGGTCTGGACTACAATCATCCTCTAGGTACAATTTTGAACTACCGTATTTATTCGAGTATAACGCGCAAAATTTTATACCCAAAAAAAAGATCAAAGTTTGGGTGTGCGTTATACTCGAGGACTTTGTCCCCCCCGCCGCTACCGCCGCCGCACACGCCGCTGCTACCGCCGCCGCACACGCCGCTGCTACCGCCGAGGGAACATTAGACAGCTTTCGTTTGAATAGCTGTTTTCCCTGCCGCGCGTAGACACTCCCCCTTGGACGGATCTGTCCAATCGCGAGCAAGGGGGAGTGTCTATGCGTGGCAGGGAAAACAGCTGTTCAAAAGAACGCTGTCTGTAATGTTCCCGCGCGCCGCGTGCCGCGTGATTAAAGGTAAGGGGACATGGCTGGACATACGGGGGCATGGCTGGACATACAGGGGGCATGGCTGGACATACAGGGGGCATGGCTGGACATACAGGGGGCATGGCTGGACATACAGGGGGCATGGCTGGACATAAATGATTTTTGGCAATTACAATGATTTTATACCGATTTTTAATTGAAAATTAGGGGTGTGCGTTATACACGGGTGCGCGTTATACTCGAATAAATACGGCACATATCACCACATTGTATGTAAAGGATACATTATACATGTTTAAAAACAATTAATTCATTAGCTTAAGGTTCTTCTTGAGTATGTATTTTGAGTCCCAGTTTGCTATGTAAATGTTCTGTAATTAAAAATAGTACACTGAAATTATAAAATGGCATGGGAGACCTTAGCTATGAGAATCACCCATCAGAAGAGGGGGAAAAGATCATGTTATAAATGGTCTATATAGGTCTGTTATTGAAGTATGACGATTTACATAATCTGATCCCTGCTTTGAGTGCTTTGTATTTCCAATTTTTTTTATTTTTTTTTTACTTAAAACACACCTCCCTATGTGGGAGCTTGAAGCATTATGTCTCTTAAGGAAGCAGAGTGGGGATTGTCAAGTGATTTAATTTATTACATTGCATACCTTGCTCACAAGTGGATACAGAATTGTCCATTTTCCTGTCTTTGCATTTGAAAATTCAAAATAAAGATAACTCAAAAAAATAAATGGTCCCCCCTAACTCATTTTGTTTATATAAATGATGACAACTGTTTATGTTATATAGAGCTTATCATACACTGGTGCAGTTATTCAAGGGAGCAGGCAAGAGTCTCCTCTTTGCCCTAAATGCAAGAGACAGGAGAAAGACCTGATTCACTTGTTGTGGAGATGCCCCAAGCATTTTAGGTACTGGACAGAGGTTACAGATACCATATCTGCTGTGTTTGCATTGAAAGTACCGATGGACCCGTTGGTGTGCATTGAGGGAGCCATTGATTAGGAATCTTTCCCTTCTCCGCTCCACATCACTGCAATCAGGCTATTGTACATAATCCATAAACAGATTGACAAACTTTGGTTGTCTCTACATGTTCCCACAACTAAACAATTGATTGACCAAGTTAATTCTACAGTATATTGGTATGTGAAAAACTGACATATTAGCATAGGCATGCACACCGTAAGTTTTATTTGTTATGGCAAGCCTGGCTTGAAACACCAGGACTGGCTCCTCCCCAGCTGGTCCTGTACCGACTGTTACAGATGTGATGACTGGATAAATTATTTAGCAATTCTGTTTTTTGTGATCTAAAATATTCACTGTTTGGTAAAATATGTTGACTACTACATTAAGTTACTCCCTCAGTAAGGATTGCCAACCCAACCTCTATTATCTATCTAGACATAGCAGTTGATAAGACTGTTACCAGCTTATTGTTGGTACTTTTCAGGTTTATCTTTTGTTTTCTTTTTAATCTTTTGTTTTCTTTACAATTTTTTTTTTTAATCTGCTTGATTTAGCCACATCTCTAAGATACATAGGCCCGGATTCAGATACAATGGTGTATCTATCCACGGGCGTAACATATCTCAGATACGTTACGCCGCCGTAAATTAGGGCGCAAGTTCCGTATTCAGAAAGAACTTGCGCCCTAAGTTAAGGCGGCGTAACGTATGTGGTCCGGCGTAAGCCCGCGGAATTCAAATGTGGATGAAGTGGGCGTGTTTTATTTAAATTAATTGTGACCCCACGAATTTGACGGTTTTTAAGAACGGCGCATGCGCCGTTCGTGAAAGAATCCCAGTGCGCATGCGTCGGATAGAATGTCTACGATACGTCAAACACTACCTACGACGTGAACGTAACTTACGCACAGCCCTATTCGCGTACGAATTACGCAAACAACGTAAAAACATACACTCGTTCTGACGTCCATACTTTGCATGGGCTACGCCACCTAGGGAGCAGCTTTATCTTTACGCCGGTGTACGTCTTCCGTAAACGGCGTAACTAATTGCGACAGGCGTACGTACGTTTGTGAATTGGCGTATCTTGCTCATTTGCATATTCAACGCGGAAAACAACGGAAGCGCCACCTAGCGGCCAGCCTAAATTTGCACCCTAAGATACGACGGCGTAGGAGACTTACGCCGCTCGTATCTAAGGCCCCATACACACGGGAGGATTTATCCGCGGATACGGTCCAGCGGACCGTTTCCGCGGATAAATCCTCTCGAGGATTTCAGCAGATTTTAATGCGATGGAGTGTACTCACCATCGCATTGAAATCCGCGCCGAAATCCTCTGGCGATGACGTGTCGCGCCGTCGCCGCGATTATGACGCGGCGACGTGCGCGACGCTGTCATATAAGGAATTCCACACATGCGTCGAATCATTACGACGCATGCGGGGGATCCCTTCGGACGGATGGATCCGGTGAGTCTATACAGACCAGCGGATCCATCCGTTGGGATGGACTCCAGCAGATGGATATGTTCTGCATGTCAGCGAATATTCGATCTGCTGGAATCCATCCCAGGGGAGATATATCCGCGGAAACAGATCCGCTGGCGTGTACACACCATAGGATCTATCCGCTGAAACCCATTTGCTGGGATTTATCTGCGGATGGATTCTATGGTGTGTACGGGGCCTTAGCCTAATTTAAGCGTATCTGGTTTCCAGAATAAAATGTTTTTTAACTGATTATTGATTGCAATAATACATCTGTTTTTAGGGATTTTCTTAGTTTTTAGATTAGAGCCCTGGTCCCTCAGGGTTTCTATCTTAATATCTATTTTTTAGTTTAATATACTTTTAGAAGTTCTATTAATATTACTACATTATTATTTTTTTTGTGTATTATACTAATCATTTTAAAATTGTCTTTTGATTCGTTAGAATATCTATGGTTGTATTGGTAATTTCTACCATATGGATATTCACCACTAGATGGTGATGTCATAATTGAGTCTTTCATATACAGTGGGGATCGAAAGTTTGGGCACCCCAGGTAAAAATTTGTATTAATGTGCATAACGAAGCCAAGGAAAGATGGAAAAATCTCCAAAAGACATCAAATTACAGATTAGACATTACAGAAAACAAAAAAATGGCGTCTGCAAAAGTTCGGGCACCCTGCAGAATTTTTAGCATGCATTGCCCCCTTTGTAAAGCTGAGACCTGCCAGTGTCATGGATTGTTCCCAATCATCGTCTGGAAAGACCAGGTGATGTCAATCTCAAAGGTTTTAAATGCCCAGACTCATCTGACCTTGCCCCAACCTTGCTCTTCTAAGCAGTTGTCTAGAAAACTGAAACTGAAAATAGTTGACGCTCACAAAGCTGGAGAAGGCTATAAGAAGATAGCAAAGCGTTTTCAGACGTCAATATCCTCTGTTCGGGATGTAATTAAGAAATGGCAGTCATCAGGAATAGTGGAAGTTAAAGCAAGATCTGGAAGACCAAGAAAAATATCAGACAGAACAGCTCGCAGGATTGTGAGAAAAGCAATTCAAAACCCACGTTTGACTGCACGATCCCTCCAGAAAGATCTGGCAGACACTAGAGTTGTGGTACACTATTCCACTATAAAGAGATACTTGTACAAATATGGTCTTCATGGAAGAGTCATCAGAAAAAAACCTCTTCTACGTCCTCACCACAAAAATCAGTGTTTGAACCTTGCAAATGAACATATAGACAAGCCTGATGCATTTTGGAAACAAGTTCTGTGGACCGATGAGGTTAAAATATAACTTTTTGGCCGGAATGAGCAAAGGTACGTTTGGAGAAGAAAGGGCACAGAATTTAATGAAAAGAACCTCTGTCCAACTGTTAAGCATGGGGGTGGATCAATCATGCTTTGGGGTTGTATTGCAGCCAGTGGCACAGGGAACATTTCAGTAGAAGGAAAAATGGATTCAATAAAATGTCAGCACATTTTGGATGGTAACTTGATTCCATCTGTGAAAAAGCTAAAGTTAAAGAGAGGATGGCTTCTACAAATGGATAATGATCCTAAACACACCTCAAAATCCACAGGGGATTACATCAAGAGGCGTAAGCTGAAGGTTTTGCCATGGCCTTCACAATCTCCTGACCTCAACATAATTGAAATAAAATTGAAATAAAAGAGCAGTGCGTGACAGACAGCCCAGAAATCTCAAAGAACTGGAAGACTTTTGTAAGGAAGAATGGGCAAAGATACCTCAAACAAGAATTGAAAGACTCTTGGCTGGCTACAAAAATCGTTTACAAGCTGTGATACTTGCCAATGGGGGCAGTACAAGATATTAACTCTGCAGGGTGCCCAAACTTTTGCAGACACCATTTTTTGGTTTTCTGTAATTTTGACAGTGTAAATGATGGAAATAAAATCTAACTATTTTTGACATATTATAAGAATGTCTAATCTGTAATTTGATGCCTTTTGGAGATCTTTCCATCTTTCCTTGGCTTCGTTATGCACATTAATACAAAATCTTACCTGGGGTGCCCAAACTTTCGATCCCCACTGTAGGAAACAATAGACATGGTTGCATTGGTAATTCCGGCCATATGGATATTCTCCACTAGATGGTGCTGTCCTAATTATTTCCTTCATATAGGAAATAATAGGCATGGTTGCATTGGTAATTCCGGCCATATGGATATTCACCACTAAAAGGGGGCTGTCCTAATCATTTTCTTCAAGCCGCAATATACCCACCTGATCTTACTCAGCTCTAAATTGCATCCATGCACCAAAATACTTTATCTATCACTGCCTAGGTGATTGTTAACTATAAATATTTTTATGTATTTATGTATTAGTTAATTCGTTGATTCCTTTGTAAGGCTGGCTATTTATGTGCAGTGTGGGCAGCGTGTGTGCATCAGCGCTCTCTAGAGGCAGATTCTGTATTACATTTTTGTTCTCTTCTCCATTTTGGAGGAGCCTCACCAATAGCAGCCTTTCTATTCACATAAAAGCAAGCAGGAAGTGTCGTGACGTCACTTCCTGAAGAGCGAATCACGGCAAAACATATGTCGGAGTGGAGGATCCGTCATTTCCGGGTCCATATTTGTCCATATTTGATACCCCACACCAGTCTTTGCCCTTCGGAGCGAGATGTGGAATGCACGCCACCCCCAGGGATCAGCTGACTCACACACGCTGTTTACACCTAGTGCCAGTCCAGGCACTACAACATGTGAGTATAACTGCTATTATTGCTGATGTTTACTTTATTAAAAATTACTACACTATAAGACTTTCATCCGTGTCTCCTGTAGAGTATTTTTTTTACATTCTAGCCCCTTCCTGAGTGGCCATTGAAGTGGATTTATGCTATTAGCGGAACCAATCTGGTGTTCCTGAAGCATTTTTTGACCATCCTGTAAAAAGGGGTCAAACAGCTCTGGTGAGTAGCCATCTTCATATTGAGCACTTGTGGTGGAAGATCTAGAACTTTTTATCTCAGAGCATTCCGTTTTGGTGTTGGGATTTATTCACTTATGGACTTTATGCTTGCTTATTTTTTCATTAATGTGCCCATTTAAGTTTGATGCAATGTTTCCTTTGTGCCAGTTGTTTACATGAACATGTATAGCGCCTTATTCTTTATTTTATAATTTTAAACAGTTTAGTGATTTGTTTACTCTAAGGGGGCAGCTATTTGTTTATATGTTCTTATCCCCAAAAGTTTCGCGAGTCCCTGCTCGCTTCTTCAGGGGCGGATGCATGAATGTTGTATCAGCAATGTAAGTGATGAAATCAATAGATATATGTTGTTAATAAATGGGGGCAGGTGGAATGATTGGCAAGAGAGGTCTGAAAAGGGACCTTATACTTACAGACGGGCTGAATTTAATAGCCAAGTGCTGGATATCAAGATGGCGGCCGGGTAGTGCATCCAGCTCGGGAGCTGAGGAGCAAACAAAAGCCACAACAGGAGAACATCCGGAGGATCAGCATGGTCTGGATAGGGGTATTTCTCACAGCAGTCTCCACTAAGCCCCTTGAAATCACGTTTAGAAAATATCTGCAAGGATGAACATGTATCAGAAGGCATCATGGTTGCAAAATTAGCTTAAGGTTCTACTAGACAAAATGTAATCTATATATAAAGATTAAGCTTACTAAAGTATGTTGGTATGAAGGACTAACTGAGATATGGGATATGGTATATACATGAATGCAAACCAACATGGTTACAAAGTTGGTATGGGCAGGAAGACTACGGAATCCAATGGACCACGGCTTCCATCTGTCAACATAAAGTACCTATCCCTTTTTCACCATTTACTTTCCCAGTTGTTTTCCTGTGTGCTTTTGTTCCCGTTTTTTATTTTATCTCCATTCCCATTCCTTTTTCTTTTATCCATCTCTATCCCCTACCCCCACTAATTCACCATTGCACTATATATATATATATATATATATATATATATATATATATATATATATATATATATATAATTTTCCTCACATAGGTCCCTTTTCGGGGGCACCACTCTCACCCTACATCAGGGTCATCCATCTACACCCAGCTGCCTTGGATTTTGTCTGCACCGGTTGTCATTGTCCTCGAAAAGGCCCAACAGCACCCAGATGTGATGTTTTGCAGTGGATCAGCGATCTTCTAGATGCAACAGGTCGGTTTTTGACCCCAGAATATACTACTCTATTTTTACAACCTTTTAGAATCTTTTCTATGTACAAGATATATTCCATGGTTTCTGCTCCTGATGAGCAGCTATAGGGCCAAAAAACACTTCAAGACATCAACTCTAATGCCGCGTACACACGATCGGTTTGTCTGATGAAAACCGTTTTCATCAGACTAAACCGATCGTGTGTGGGCCCCATCGGTTATTTATCCATCGGTTAAAAAATTAGGAACTTGTTTTAAAATTATCTGATGGATAAAAAAACCTATAGAAAACCGATCGTCTGTAGGCACGTCCATCGGTTAAAAATCCACGTATGCTCAGAATCAAGTCGATGCATGCTTGGAAGCATTGAACTTCATTTTTTTCAGCACGTCGTTGTGTTTTACGTCACCGCGTTCTGACACGATCGGTTTTTGAACTGATGGTGTGTAGGCACGACTGATCATCAGTCAGCTTCATCGGATAACTGATGGAAAAATCCATCAGACCGTTTTCATCGGATGGACCGATCGTGTGTACAGGGCATAACTATCAATTCAATCATGGATTAACATGATTCCTTATGATTTAATTCATGCCTATAACATTTTACCACAGTATTTATGTTATCTTACCCAATTTCCCCCCCCTTTTTTTATTATGAGAGCAATCTAGGAAGGTCATTGGGCCATTTAGGCCCCAACTGTATCATGACTATGTATATATATGTATCAGCTGTCATTTGTGTTTGCATTATATATGAATGTCTATTGGATTATGTAACTTATGTTGAATGTGATAAAAAGTTTATTGTTTCAGAGGTTTTATGCCCAAAAATGTCATATAAGAGATCATACAATATAAATAAACATAACCTCCTAGTCACTAGACTTCTTCATTTGCTGCTGTGTGCTTCATATAAATTCCCACTTCTCGCTCTCTTTTTTCTTATAAATCAATGACAGGTATGGAGGCAGGTACCCCTTTGGTTCTTGCTTCATATAAAGTCCCAAACCCCATTTTTCAATATTATAGTTATATTTGTAGCAAGCATTAAAATAATGTCAAAGTCAGTATGCCTGTTGTCATTACTACAGTTCTTGTTGATGTGCAGTAAACTCTTTTTGTATTTTATAAAATAATAACTAGATTCAGTAAAAAGTGAACTTGGTCAGACAGACCAAATTGGCCAATGATGAGTTAATTTGGCCTTTCCCTGTCTTTAAACTTTTTTGGTAGCAGCTGCTGAAATGATATAGTGTTGTAAAGAATGGAACAGAATCAAGTTACCTCCTTCTTTTACATTGTTTGCCATTGAAGCCTTCATATAACTCCTGTTTCTTGTAAAGCCTGGCCTATCTTCATCCTACCCACAAAGTCTTTACTCAAAGCAATGGTATCAAATATGGTATAGGACTAGGTGTGTTGGTGGTGCTTTGGACCATCTACTACATAACTTAGTACCTAGTAATTACTATCTATTAAATATGACAACGACAAATGAAAAATATCCTATAACAGTAGTAAAAAAGCTATCCGTTTCTATATGGTCTTCTTAAATATTACAGATCTCCATCCTGGCCTTTGTTTAACAGGTTTCTGACAATCTCATGTCTTTTTATGGGGGCAGAATGGCACCCCTGCGTGAAACCCCATACGGGTATGGGGTTTCTTTTAAGAGCCGCCAGAGGGCGCACGCGTGGCGCCAGAGGCACGCCCAAACCAGCTACACAGCAGGGGACCTGATGCACATGGCCAGCGGTCACGATCGCTGCCGGCCACGTGAGTTTGCATGCACGTGAGCCAGTACGGGGATTTGTGTGTGTAAACACACAAATCCCTGTTCTGTCAGAGCAGAGGAGACATGTCGTTTGTTCCTACTAAGTAGGAACAATGATATGTCTTCTCCCCTAGTCAGTCCTATCCCCCCCCACGGTTAGAACACTCTGAGGGAACACACATTTAACCCCTTGATCGCCCCTAGTGTTAACCCCTTCCCTGCCAGTGACATTTACACATTAATCAGTGCATATGTATAGCTCTGATCGCTGTATAAATGCCAATGGTCCCAAAAATGTGTCAAAAGTGTCTGATCTGACCATCGCAATGTTGCAGTATCGCTAAAAATCGCAGATCACCACCAAATGCCATACATTTTTCCCATAGTTAGTAGATGCTATAACTTTTGCGCAAACCAATTAACCACTTAAGGACCCCTTCACGCCGATATACGTCAGCAGAATGGCACGGCTGGGCACATCAACGTATATGTACATTGTCCTTTAAGCTCAGCCCTGGGGTCACGAGCGCGCGTCCACGACCCGGTCCGAAGCTCCGTGACCGCGGGACTCGCGGACCTGATCGCCGCTGGAGTCCCGCGATCGGTCCCCGGAGCTGAAGAACGGGGAGAGCCGTGTGTAAACACGGCTTCCCCGTTCTTCACTGTGGCTCTGTCATCGATCGTGTGATCCCTTTTATAGGGGGACACAATTGATGATGTCACACCTACAGCCACACCCCCCTACAGTTGTAAACACACTCGAGGTCACACATAACCCCATCAGCGCCCCCTGTAAAACTATCCCCTATTTTGTAAACGCTATAAATTTTGCGCAAACCAACCGATAAATGCTTATTGCTATTTTTTTTACCAAAAATAGGTAGAAGAATACGTATCGGCCTAAACTGAGGAAATTTTTTTTTTTAGCTATTTTTGGGGGATATTTATTATAGCAAAAAGTAAAAAATATAGAATTTTTTTCAAAATTGTCACTCTATTTTTGTTTATAGCGCAAAAAAGAAAAACCGCAGAGGTGATCAAATACCACCAAAAGAAAGCTCTATTTGTGGGGAAAAAAGGACAGCAATTTTGGGAGCCACGTCGCACGACCACGCAATTGTCAGTTAAAGTGACGCAGTGCCGAATCGCAAAAAGGGGCAAGGTCCTTTAGCTGCATTTTGGTCCGGGTCTTAAGTGGTTAATATAGGCTTATTGCGATTTTTTACCAAAAACATGTAGAAGAATACATATTGGCCTAAACTCATGAAGAAATCCGTTTTTTTTTTATTTGGGGATATTTATTATAGTAAAAAATATATTTTTTGTTTTTCAAAATTGCCACTGTATTTTTGTTTATAGCACAAAAAAAACTGCAGAGGTGATTAAATACCATCAAATTAAAGCTCTATTTGTGGGGAAAAAGGACGCAAATTTCGTTTGGGTACAGAATCGCATGACCACGCAATTGTCAGTTAAAGCGGCGCAAAAAGTGCTCAGGTCAGGAAGGGGGTCAAATCTTCTGGGGCTGAAGTGGTTAAAAGCACCCACCTGATGGTAGCTGGTGATTTTCATCTACCCCTTTTAAACTTTGCATTGGGCAATCAACAATTCAGAGCAATTGCTGGATTATGTAAGCTCAGTATCAGTCAAAAAATATTAATCCAGCACTTCCATCTTAATTGATTATTTCATCCTGGCATGTGTGGCTCAAAGTATATTCAGTATGGAACATTGCTGGTAGGTAAGGCAGACACTTTCACAGTCTCTTCTGTAGTAAAAGCCTACCTGCTAGCAATGTTTTTTTTTTTTTAATAATTGATTTTTATTTAGGTTTTCAAAGAAACCAAAAAGTAAAACCCATACCCAGGTCACAAAATATCAAGGAGTACGTACAAAAGTTCAATATATGATATAGATGGCATAACAAAAAAAGTTAAAATATTTGAGCAAACCAATATTCTTTATATGTTAAATGAATGGGTAGGGGTGGGTCCAACCCTGACCCCTACACATCCAGAATAAAGATTATGGATAATCTTTTAGGTAACAAAAAGGAATATATTTGCATATGTGATACAGGGTCAAAGCATGGTTAAAGCGGGGGTTCACCCTATCGACGGGAATTTTTTTTTTTTTTACCTTAAAATCAGGCATTGTAGCGCGAGCTACAGTATGCCTGTCCCGAATTTTTTCCCCCCATACTCACCTTGTAGTCGTCCATCGAAGATACCGGGGAATGGGCGTGCCTCTGGAGACGGAGGATGATTGACGGTCGGCTCTGGCGCGTCACGCTTCTCCGGAAATAGCCGAAATAGGCTTGGTCTTCACGACGCGTGCGCATAGCCTGTGCGCAGGCGCCGTGAAGAGCCGAGACCTACTCCGGCTGTCTTCGGGGAGAGTGACGTGCCAGGGCCGGCCGTCAATCATCCTCCCTCTCCATAGGCACGCCCATTCCCCGCGGGAGCCGAAATCTACGATGGACGACTACAAGGTGAGTACGGGGTTAAAAAAATCGGGACAGGCATACTGTAGCTCGCGCTACAATGCCTGTCTCGATGGTAAAATCATGGGATTGTGGGTGAACTACCGCTTTAAGAAAGATGGGCAGGAGAGAGGGTTGTGCCAAAAATGGATTGATCCCACAGGGCCCATACATTGGTAAACTGTTCTACGGAATCATAGGCGTGCACAGCCTATTGCATTAGGGTGTGCACCCTAAAGCTCAAACACACATGCATGTGTGTGTGTCTACATATATATGACCCCGGAACTTTGATTTCCCTGCCGTCACAGTGAAAGAGAAGAGCATAAACACTTCTCTTATGGAAGAGCCGGTAAGAGGGAGATCTTTCCATGTTCCTGCTGCTACACAGACTGATAATACTAATGCATATTGGATGATTATGGTGTGCCTGGGCACATCCGGCACACCTTGTGCGCACGCCTATGTACGGAATCCAATTTTGGCCGTGCGTTGTTCCATATTTCTAACATCCAAAATTTTGTTTAATAATGTAGGGGGATAGCTCTCCCAACAGAAGTTAAAACATTGGAAATCGGTTTTTCTGCAAGCAATGTTTTATTTTAGACTTTAGTTGCAATATAACTCACTAGTGCTTTATTTAATATTTTGTTATGTATTTTCTCTTTTATTTTCTGCAACATAAAATACAAACTTTGCTTTAGTTCTGCAACATCTAGAGTTACAGTATTATCCATTATTTAAATAAACTTAATAAAGAGATATTTGAACTAAAGAAACTTAAATGAGAGGAACACAGAGGCTGACATTTTTTAACTCTCCTTCTTTAAATTCTGGCGGTCCTACTTTCTGTCTTTCAAAATGACGGTTCTTTTCTGGGTCAGCGACCCAGTTTTGAATCTGAAAAGGGTCAGGTAATTAGCATTTTCAGAAACATCTCTGTGTTGGCAGCCCCCATATTTACCTTATGACAGGTTTACTCTAAGCATCTAAATGACAGCTTATTTTACTTAGGAACATATTTCTATTCTCTTTTATGGGTTCTATTATTTATTTTTATCAGTTCACCCGAGGTTCACCATTTTTTTTAAATGAATGTTACGTGGGAAAAAAAGGTGAATCTTAGACATAAATTTTTTTTAAATGTAGGAAAAATAGACCTCTTTTTTCAACTTTATAGCCTTTTATATTTCTAAACCTAAAATGCTGCCTTTCCCGATAAATCCACAAGGTGGAGCCAGTTTAGTCCTTGCTATTCCTACACATAATGAAATAGCTGTTCACCAACAGTTTATCTTTCTTTTCAAGGCATGTCACAAACTTGTCTGTAATTGCAATGACCGCAGTTCAGGTAGAACATGATTTAGTAACATTATATCCAGTTTTGTTGGTGAACATTTTTTGAATGTGTTTACATTGTATTGGGGCATATTAAAAAATCTGGTTTTATGAAATACAAAAATAAAAAAGCAACACAAAGGATTTTTACTAAATGCAAGAAATAGAAACTATGAGACTTTTAGGCCCCATTTACACTTTTGGTTAGGGGGCAGTAAAAACTTGGTACTGGGTTTAAGGTGTCAAAGAAAGCAGTATGAAGGCGATAGAATGCCTTCTAGCCATCTGTCAAATAACCTCTGATAAGCGATCTGAACGCACCCTTACTCTGCTTTTCATTGTTTGTTTTTTTAAATGGGCACTAATGAAAAATCTCACAAGCTTCCAATTTTCTGTTGGACATTTTTTTTCCAAATTAATTTACTTCAAGTAAAGCCCTGTACACACGATCGAATATCTGATGGAATCTAATCCGATGGATTTTTTCCTTCGGATATCCGATGAAGCTGACTTTCATCAGTCTTGCCTATACACCATCGGTTAAAAATCAGATCATGTCCAACGCGGTGACGGAAAACAAGTTCAATGCTTCTGAGCATGCGTCGACTCGATTCTTAGCATGCGTGGATTTTTGACCGATGGATTTCCCCACAGACGATCGTTTTTTTCTATCGTTTTTTTAACCATAAGGAAAATTTAAAACAGGTTCTATTTTTTTTCACCGATGGATAAAAAAACGATGGGTCCCACACACGATCGGTTCGTCCGATGAAAACGGTCCATCGGTCCGTTTTCATCAGACGAACCGATCGTGTGTACAGGGCTTCAACCTGTGCAGAGCTGATGATGTAATAAAATACAGACACCCTAAAACTATAATAATAAAGATGTAGAAGCTAAAACATCAGTTTAAATTGGTGAAATACAAATAAACATTTGTAGAATGTAGTAATTAGGTGTTAACTAAAGTAGGCTTGACATGGCCATTAATTGCTGAAAATGTTGAGGTAAATGACCACCTGTCTCACCTTTTACTTTGCAAAAAATACTGAATCGTGCGCAAGTAAAATAAAACAAACAGCATTTTTGCTTGCATATGATTGGATGATGGAAGTCAGCAGATCTTTATCTCAATCGCTAAGCTTCGGAAATGTTCCCATTCAAATTGCAACTTTTCTTGATAGTGAACTGTCTATTTGTCTTTAGTAATCAAACCATATTAGTCTGTGAGTTTGCCGATCAAATCAAATACAAAGTACTGACTTCCTAGATGAAGTCACTATTTGCATAATAGAGTGTCCCAGGTTTCGGGGACTAATGAGGTACTCTCAAAGGAATTTGAGCATGTGCAGTGCCTGTGTTTAATTTATATTACCATTTCAGAGGGTTAAAGGGGTTGTAAAGGAAAACATGTTTTTCCCTAAATAGCTTCCTTTACCTTAGTGCAGTCCTCCTTCACTTACCTAATCCTTCCATTTTGCTTTTAAATGTCCTAATTTCTTCTGAGAAATCCTCACTTCCTGTTCTTCTGTCTGTAACTCAACACCGTAATGCGAGGCTTTCTCCCTGGTGTGGAGAAAGCCTCTTGAGGGGGGAGGGGGCGAGCAGGAGGGTCAGGACGCCCACTAACACACAGCTCCTTTCTCTATCTGCAAAGTAGAGCGTGTCCTGACTTGCCTGCTCGCCCCCTCCCCCTCAAGAGGCTTTCTCCACACCAGGGAGAAAGCCTCGCATTACGGTGTTGAGTTACAGACAGAAGAACAGGAAGTGAGGATTTCTCAGAAGAAATAAGGACATTTAAAAGCAAAATGGAAGGATGAGGTAAGTGAAGGACGACTGCACTAAGGTAAAGGAAGCTATTTAGGGAAAAAATAAATTCCTTTTCCTTTACAACCCCTTTAAAGTCATAAACACTTACATTGCTTACACATTGGTATATTTTGGAAGATTTATTTTTAATAATTTGTAAATATGTTTTAAGTTTTCATGCCTGAAAGCTCAACTTCTTCATAGCTGATATTAATCTATCATTGCATAAATCTATTCATTGTTTCTAAAGCTTTATAAATAAGTCATAATCTTCCTAGGTTTGCTAGTAGAGTGTTATTTGTGCATACAGAAATAGAAAACGTATCATCTGTCGTGGTACTGTTAAAAGCAGACTGTCTCCCTTTGTGAGTTATTGTAACTTGTCTCTAGTTTTCACATCTGTTGTACCTTTTTATCCTTGCACACACATTTCAAAGTGAACACAACTACAGCAGCTGTTATGGGCAGCACAGTGGTTTAGTGGTTAGCACTTTTGTTTTGCAGTACTGGTGTTCTCGGTCTGAATCCCAGCTAAGACCCTATCTGCATGGAGTTTGCATGTCCCCCCTGTATTTGTGTGAGTTTCCTCCCACTCTTCAAAGACATGCTTCTAGTTTATTTGGCCTCAGTATTTGTCTATGTACAGGGGGCCTTAGATTGTAAGCTCATTGAGAGCAGGGACTCATCTGAAAGTACAGTATGTAAAGCGCTTTGTAGATTGGTAGCACTATATAATAATGCTTGTAAGAATACAGACTAGGGCCCAGATTCTCAAAAGGCTTACGACGGCGCAACGCAATGTACGCCGTCGTAAGTCCTAATCTGGGCCGTCGTATCTATGCGACTGATTCTTAGAATCAGTTACGCATAGATAACCATTAGATCCGACAGGCGTAAGGCTCTTACGCTCTTACGCTGTCGGATCTTAAATGCAATTTTTTTTCCGCCGCTAGGTGTCGTCCCTGTCGAGTGTGCAAATGAGCAAAATACGCGAATTCCCGAACGTACGCGCGGTCGACACAGTGAAGTTACGACGTTTACGTTAGATTTGCAAAGCGTAAAGTTGCCCCTGCTATATGAGGGGCAACCAATGTTAAGTATGGCCGTCGTTCCCACGTCGAAATTTAAAAATGTACGTCGTTTGCGTAAGTCGTCCGTGAATGGGGCTGGACGCCATTTACGTTCACGTCTAAACCAATGACGTCCTTGCGGCGTCATTTAGCGCAATGCACGTCGGGAAATTTTAGGGACGGCGCATGCGCAGTACGTTCGACGCGGGAAAGCGCCTAATTTAAATACTCCACGCACCCTACCCGGCTAATTTGAATAAGGCGGGCTTGCGCCGGGGGATTTACGCTAAGCCGCCGCAACTTTACAGGCAAGTTCTTTGTGAATAAATCACTTGCCTGTAAAACGTGCGGCGGCGTAACGTAAATGACATATGTTACGCCGCCGCAGTTTTACACCCATCTACGAGAATCTGGGCCTAGGTTTAAGATATAAGCTGTAGTCTCGAGACATAATATTTTAATTGTTAATATTATTATTATTATTTTTTTACTAATACTGTTTTTATACTGAATTGATGAATGGAAATGGTATGGTTTATTATTCACCCAGATAGCAAGAAATTGTCCTGCAAGTTTGAAAATGACTTGCTAAGCTATTGCTAGGCTTGCCAGACTTCACAAGTTTGTTGCACAACTGCAGCAAGTCAGCATCGCATGACATCAGATCAACTTTCTTTACAAACATTCTGCAAATCTGCTGCAAGTTCTGGTTCAGTTTTGTTGTGCAATAGTCATCCCACCACAGGGGTCGCTGTGGCTGAATTGCCATGCTGTAGACTTGCAGAGCTCTTGCTGTAGACTCACCACTGCAACTTTGCTCTTGCTAGAGACTTGGCACACAAATTTGCTACAAATTGGACAAGTGTCAAGAACTAGAACTTGTGCTTCAAGTGCTCTGCAAGTGTACAACTTGCCAGTCTTACAATTCAACACTGCCACAAATTTGTGGCAAGTTATCCTTGCTATCTGGGCATTTTCTCACATTTGTCTGAGGTTTTTGTATATTGAATATCTATTCAAAATGACCTTTTATGCTTCCAATATATTGGCTTTTGGGTATTTGTTTTTAAATATGATTCTGAGGAGGGGATATTATAATGATATTGGATTATTATGGTGGTGCTCTTGTACTCTTTGGCTTGCCCCCCTGGCATTTATTAGAATAGAGTTGAATCCTGATCTCTTACGAGTAGCGTGGTGCTTCAATTTACATTTTTTGTTACATTACAAAAGAAGCCAAGGAAACCATGGAGATCCGCTGGGGCAGGGTTTCTGAACCAGGGGTTCTGTAAGACATCCCCAGGGGTTCTTGTTTGTCCCAGGCACTTGTCTGTGACATCACCTGGGATGGATAAAATGATGTCTGGCAGGGATCAACGGGCCAGAAAAGGCATGTATCAGGAGCGTCTAGCTCTCCTGCTTCTCATTTTAGAATCTGGGTTTTGGCAATGGCATTCTCCCTGTCTCTCTGTCCACCTGCAAGGTGATTCATGTGGTCAGTCTCTGGGTGGAGACCAGACCTGATTAAGACACCTTTCATACTGCTGCGACCTAAAAATCGTGTGATTTTTGCAGCTGTGACTTTGCCGTGATTTTGACGCAACTTCAGGTAATGCCTGTGTAATCTTGAGGTCTTTGGACCTCAAGTCGTATTAAAGTTGGACCAAAGTAGTACAGCCACTACTTTGAAGTCGGTGCAACTTGAAGTCACACAGATATCAATGGTTATTGTTGGGATTCATGGGGTATGACTTGTCATGTGACTCTGATGTCCAAAGTCACAGGAAAAGTGGCACAAGTGTGAAAGGAACCTTACACCAGCCAAATGTTCAGTCTCATGCTTGTGATAGTTTTACGTGTGTAACATCTGATCACTCCCCCAGTCTGTCTGCCCTGCTCGATTGGATTTCCGTGTGTATGATCTCAAACCTGATATCAGACTATATAGTCCAACTTGCTATGAAGCACATTTGACCACTTTTTTCAGTAAAAGGGTCAACTACTTGTGGTTAGTGTTGAGCAGAATATGCCATATTCGATTTCGCGATATATCTCGAATATATATTCGAATATTCGAGATATATTCGCTAAATTCGAATATTCGTGATATTTTATCGAAATTAATTGAATGCGATTTTTCGCTATTGCGAATGCGAAAATAATTGCGATTTTTTTAATAACTGCGGTAGGAGCGCTCTGATTGGCTTAGAATATTCGTGATATTTTATCGAAATATCGCAACATGCGAATGCGATATTTATTGCGCAATTTCGAGATATGCTGGAGGAGCGCTCTGATTGGCTCAGAATATTCGTGATATTTTATCGAAATATCGCAACATGCGAATGCGATATTTATTGCGCAATTTCGAGATATGCTGGAGGAGCGCTCTGATTGGCTCAGAATATTCGTGATATTTTATCGAAATATCGCAACATGCGAATGCGATATTTATTGCGCAATTTCGAGATATGCTGGAGGAGCGCTCTGATTGGCTCAGAATATTCGTGATATTTTATCGAAATATCGCAACATGCGAATGCGATATTTATTGCGCAATTTCGAGATATGCTGGAGGAGCGCTCTGATTGGCTCAGAATATTCCTGATATTTTATCGAAATATCGCAACATGCGAATGCGAAATTTATTGCAGATATTTCGAAAACTGCTGTAGCAGCACTCTGAAATCGAATATGTATGATATTTTAACCAAAATACATATTGCGATTGCGATTTTTCGATCGCGCATGCGCAATTGCGCGAACAACACGCGACCATTTCCTGGAGCCTTGCCAGTTTCCAACTTATGATCGCAGCGCAATCACACAGCAACATGGTTGGAAGCAATTTCACTAAGTCTGAGGAAAAGTTGCTGATTTGTGTAAGTATTTTGACCACTGTTATTTCATCATCTTCAACTGCATTTTAGTCTAGTTTAAAAGTTAGTATATATGATCAGATATTAGTATTTAACCAAAAATGTGTCTCCTGCTTTTACAAAACTACAAGTCCCAGCATGCCTGGACAGCTGCAGACACCCTGGTTGGCAAATGTGTATTTAGGCACTTTTCCTTGTTATTTAGCATAATGAATTTAACATTTTATTGGACATAGGACGTATGCGAACGTCCTGACTTCAGTGTCCTCAAGGCCCAAGGACGTTCGAATACATATTGCCCTTTAGATGTTGCAGAACTACAACTTCCAGCATGCCTGGGAATGCTGGCACTTCTAGTATTGTAAGTTCTGCAGGCCCACATTTTTCAGGCCTTTATGCACGGGTCTCTAAACTGTGGCACCCTAGATGCAGCAAAAGTAAAATTCTTAGCATGCACTGACAGACCGTGGCTGATGGGAGTAGTAGTTTTGCAACAGCTGGAGGTGGACTGGTCTTGAAACCCAGAGTTAGGTAACAAACCCGTAGTGTTTTGCAACCATTCTGCCTCCAGCTGGTTATTTTCTGTTGAAAAGCCTGTGGCGTGCAAAACACAACCCAAAAACTCCACCCGGTGCAAGGAAAAATTTGCACACACCTAAAGAGTGACATCACAAAAAACTGCGACGGTTGCATACGTCAGTGGTCCTCCGAAAAGGTCCCGTCTCTGACCCCCCGGGGCGTTAGGCTCCTAGGCTCCTGACAGGGAAAAGAGTTACTGTGGTCCATACAGCCGAAGCCATATGGACCCATCTCGGTCCAAGCAGCGCAATCAACACGCGAACAACACGCGACCATTTCCTGGAGCCTTGCCAGTTTCCAACTTATGATCGCAGCGCAATCACACAGCAACATGGTTGGAAGCAATTTCACTAAGTCTGAGGAAAAGTTGCTGATTTGTGTAAGTATTTTGACCACTGTTATTTCATCATCTTCAACTGCATTTAAGTCTAGTTTAAAAGTTAGTATATATGATCAGATATTAGTATTTAACCAAAAATGTGTCTCCTGCTTTTACAAAACTACAAGTCCCAGCCCAGCCCAGCATTTTAGTCTAGTTTAAAAGTTAGTATATATGATCATATATTAGTATTTCACAAAAAATGTGTCTCCTGCTTTTACAAAACTACAAGTCCCAGCATGCCTGGACAGCTGCAGACACCCTGGTTGGCAAATGTGTATTTAGGCACTTTTCCTTGTTATTTAGCATAATGAATTTAAAAATTTTTTGGACATAGGACGTATGCGAACGTCCTGACTTCAGTGTCCTCAAGGCCCAAGGACGTTCGAATACATATTGCCCTTTAGATGTTGCAGAACTACAACTTCCAGCATGCCTGGGAATGCTGGCACTTCTAGTATTGTAAGTTCTGCAGGCCCACATTTTTCAGGCCTTTATGCACGGGTCTCTAAACTGTGGCACCCTAGATGCAGCAAAAGTAAAATTCTTAGCATGCACTGACAGACCGTGGCTGATGGGAGTAGTAGTTTTGCAACAGCTGGAGTTGGACTGGTCTTGAAACCCAGAGTTAGGTAACAAACCCGTAGTGTTTTGCAACCATTCTGCCTCCAGCTGGTTATTTTCTGTTGAAAAGCCTGTGGCGTGCAAAACACAACCCAAAAACTCCACCCGGTGCAAGGAAAAATTTGCACACACCTAAAGAGTGACATCACAAAAAACTGCGACGGTTGCATACGTCAGTGGTCCTCCGAAAAGGTCCCGTCTCTGACCCCCCGGGGCGTTAGGCTCCTGACAGGGAAAAGAGTTACTGTGGTCCATACAGCCGAAGCCATATGGACCCATCTCGGTCCAAGCAGCGCAATCAACACGCGAACAACACGCGACCATTTCCTGGACCCTTGCCAGTTTCCAACTTTATGATCGCAACGCAATCGCAGAGCAAGATGGTTGGAAGTAATTTCACTGTATCTGAGGAAAAGTTGCTGATTTGTGTAAGTATTTTGACCACTATTATTTCATTATCTTCAACTGCATTTTAGTCTAGTTTAAAAGTTAGTATATATTCATAATTATGCAAATGATAATGGCTGCTATATTTATGTAAAAAAGGTGGCGACGGAAATGGCAGTATATAAAATCTGTCATGTTACCCCTGTCATTGATTAATAAGGCGAGAATGCTTCCAATTGTTGAATAGCATACATTTATGTCATATATCCATAAGGCTGTCAACAAAAGTATTACAATATACTTTGTTCTTCATCTTGCAGAAGTTCCTGGAAACAGGATACGATGAGCTGCGGAGGCAGCAAGAAAAACAGGGAGTTATAAGCTCCCTGATTGAGGAACTAGGCGAAGAACACACTCGCATGGCGATCCTCAAAAAGTGGTCCGACCTGAAGAGGCGCCAGATGAACCGGGTCAGGCGTATCCGGAATAAATATCATCCTGGTAAGTTATTGGTCACAGTTATGTTTTTTTTTCCCTAAAGTGTATTTTGTGCGTGTACTCGAGAGAGGAGCCGGACTGCAGGAGTTGGGAGTAGGCAGGCCTCCCCCAGAGGTAATCTGCCACCTTTCTCCATGCCCCGGGTGGCAATGGCGGGTGTGAGGGGGTCCTCCCACACAGACCGTCCTACCTGCTCCGCTTCGAAGCCCCACGGGGCAGAGGGACTCCCTATAAGGGAGTGAGAGGATTTGCCCGCTCAACCAGCCCCGTTAGTCCTTCGCCTCTCTTTTTAGAGACCGCATGGTCAGAGTGCGTGCATGTTAACCCAATTGCGAGTGCGTGTGTAAGTGTGGTGGTTTTTGTGGGAGGGAGGTGGGCATACTAAGCGCAGGCTTACCTCGCATAGCACACCCACCGGGGGCCGAGCTGAGACCACCAAACTCAATTCACATGTAGCCGAGAGCGGGATCCGAACCCCTAGCTGCAGAGGTGAATGGCTTGTCAGCGCAGTGGCAATCGCGTTGAGCCAGCCCGGGTCCCTTGGGGACAGTTATGTAAGGTCATATGTAATTAATGTAAGGTCAGATGTTGTTAACCAAGACGCCATGTTGTTGTAACATATATCACCACCAGCCAAGGTATTCATAGTACTGTTGGAAAAAAACATGGGACAGCAGACAGGAACACAGAAGTTATGTGGGAACATACTTTTCCCATTGCTTTGCATGGGACTTTAAACAAAAAGCCCGACCCTCACCAATGGGGTTAGTTAAGGGATAAATTAACGATCCTATACTTTAAGTGGACGTATAGATAACATGTGACCAAGTGTTATCGAAATATCTACAGCTGTTATGAAATAACATGTATTTCCCATAGAGTTGAATGGGACTTTAAAGAAAAACCCTGACCAAGGCAAATGGGGGTGGGTATGGGTTAAACCACCAATCCTATATTTGTGGCTGACATATAAGTAACCTGTGTGCCAAGTTTCATGTAAATATCTTTAGCCGTTTGGACGTGATGGTGGAACATACATACATACATGCACACACACGTTGAGTTTTATATATATAGATTCCCACTAAATTCCTGTGTTAGGCGTGGGGTTGTTATAGTAATCCTGTGTACTCCATCAAGTACTTTTTTTTAACATGAGATCGTCTGAACAAAACAAAGGAGACAAAAACAGCTCATTTTACCATGGTGGCAGCCCAGCTCACGCTCAGTCCCCTGTAGTGCCCACAAGACCCTTTAATATAACATTGTCCCATTGGTTAACTGTCTATATAAATTAATTTGTATTCATATACAATACAGTAGAGTACACAGAATTTGCATACGTCATTAGAAAACATTTTTATAATATATGAACATTGTGTTATTATAGGAGCTCCGCTACCAACTGTGCGCCCCAAGCGCACAAGGCGACAGGCCGCAGAGGAGGAGCAGGAGGAGGATGTGGAAGAGGAGGAGAGGGATGAGGAGGAGCAGCCAGGGCCATCCACATCACCACCCCCAGTTCCTGTGGAGGAGCAAGAGGAGGAGCTGCACCCCCCCCCCGAAACTTCTGGTGGAGTAGTGGGTGACGAGGAAGAGGAGCAGGATGAGACGGTTAATTATACCGTCAATCAGGAGGGTAAATATGTGCACATATATTAATAAAATTTCAACAATAAAATGTAGCTCTAAAAATGGACAGCATTTAAAGCAGGGCTGTGGAGTCGGTAGATAAATTTTTCGACTCCGACTCCTCAGTTTTATGTACTTCAGACTCCGACTCCCCGACTCCCCGACTCCGACTCCTCTGTATTAATATGCGAATGTATTTTATAGATTCCTTGAGGGAAAGAAACGCAAACTACCACAGGACTACTGGCTGGGAAGCCAACAGTCTACTGTATTGCACAGTTTAAGCAAAAGACAAACACAATGAAAACAATCAAGTGACTGGATAGTAGCAGCAGGCTTAAACATCAGGAACATGATCTTTAACAGTTCAAAAATACAGACCACATTATTTGGCTGTTTTAGAACCAAAACAAAGCTTATCTATAATGAACCCAAAAAAAAAATATGAAAAACCTAGAAATGGTTTATATTAATCTTGAAATGTAGTTCTAGGCTTAGCAAATGCAAATAAATGCAATGTAGAGTTCTAAGGAAGAGAATTGCCTCTGCCAGATCCTCTTTCATAGAGTCTCTTAAGTCAGACTTTATTATTTTTATGGCTGAAAATAATCTTTCGTAACGGTCTTTGAAATCCAAATGTTTTTTTCTTATATCCTAACAGTTCTAAAAAAGCTAGAGGTGAAGCAAGCTGCCATGAAAAACCTCACGAAGAGAGTAATGGCAAATGAGCAGCAGATACTGTTTTTGATGCGCCAAAATCAACAACTGGTGCAACAACTGGCGAAAAACATGGATGAGGTGACAGAGCTTCAGAAGTTAATGTCCTAATTTTTTTTTTTTTTTTTTTAATAAAAAATGTTATATTTTGCAAAGGTTTCATTTCTTATTGAAATTGTTAGTTTTTTAAACACATCTAACTTCACATCTAACTTCACATCTAACACATCAACATCAACATCAACACATCTAGCTTAATAATAACCGAAAACATTTTATACTATTACTAGCTGAATACCCGGCGTTGCCCGGTCTTCCTATCTTAACCTTTTGGGGAGGAAAATCATAGTAATATAAATATACCCATCTTTTATATAAGGGTGTTGGTAAGGGTTAATTTAACTGTTATATATTTTTATTTGGCATATAAGTAATATGTATAGCGGGTATTATTGAAATATCTCCAGGCGTACAGAAGTTATGTGGGAACATACATTTTCCATTGATTTGCATGGGACTTTAAAGGAAAACCCCGACCCTCACAAATGGGGGTAGTTAAGGGATAAATTAACTATCAGTGGTATCAGTGAACAGCAGTGGTAATAGGAGTATATATAGAGTGGGAATTAACTTTTTACATAGGTGTCTTGACAGAGCAGCAGCAGCAGCAGTAGTAGTAGTAGTAGTAGATACAGAGTCATATCACTTGGGCAGGAGGTGCCATGATGAACAGCAGTGGTAATAGGAGTATATAGAGTGGGAAATTACTTTTGACATAGTTGTCTTGACTGAGCAGCAGCAGCAGCAGCAGCAGCAGTAGTAGTATTAGCAGTAGTAGTTGATACAGAGTCATATCACTTGGGCAGGAGTTGCCATGATGAACAGCAGTAGGAATAAGAGTATATAGAGTGTGAAACAACTGCTGACATAGGTGTATTGACTGGGCGGCAGCAGCAACAGCAGAAGCAGCAGTAGTAGTATTAACAGTAGTAGTTGATACAGAGTCATATCACATGGGCAGGAGTTGCCATGATGTACAGCAGTCTTAATAAGAGTATATAGAGTGTGAAATAACTGCTGACATAGGTGTATTGACTGGGCGGCAGCAGCAGCAGCAGAAGCAGCAGTAGTAGTATTAACAGTAGTAGTTGATACAGAGTCATATCACATGGGCAGGAGTTGCCATGATGTACAGCAGTCTTAATAAGAGTATATAGAGTGTGAAATAACTGCTGACATAGGTGTATTGACTGGGCGGCAGCAGCAGCAGAAGCATCAGTAGTAGTATTAACAGTAGTAGTTGATACAGAGTCATATCACATGGGCAGGAGTTGCCATGATGTACAGCAGTCTTAATAAGAGTATATAGAGTGTGAAATAACTGCTGACATAGGTGTATTGACTGGGCGGCAGCAGCAGCAGAAGCAGCAGTAGTAGTATTAACAGTAGTAGTTGATACAGAGTCATATCACATGGGCAGGAGTTGCCATGATGTACAGCAGTCTTAATAAGAGTATATAGAGTGTGAAATAACTGCTGACATAGGTGTATTGACTGGGCGGCAGCAGCAGCAGAAGCAGCAGTAGTAGTATTAACAGTAGTAGTTGATACAGAGTCATATCACATGGGCAGGAGTTGCCATGATGTACAGCAGTCTTAATAAGAGTATATAGAGTGTGAAATAACTGCTGACATAGGTGTATTGACTGGGCGGCAGCAGCAGCAGAAGCATCAGTAGTAGTATTAACAGTAGTAGTTGATACAGAGTCATATCACATGGGCAGGAGTTGCCATGATGTACAGCAGTCTTAATAAGAGTATATAGAGTGTGAAATAACTGCTGACATAGGTGTATTGACTGGGCGGCAGCAGCAGCAGAAGCAGCAGTAGTAGTATTAACAGTAGTAGTTGATACAGAGTCATATCACATGGGCAGGAGTTGCCATGATGTACAGCAGTCTTAATAAGAGTATATAGAGTGTGAAACAACTGCTGACATAGGTGTATTGACTGGACGGCAGCAGCAGCAGAAGCAGCAGTAGTAGTATTAACAGTAGTAGTTGATACAGAGTCATATCACATGGGCAGGAGGTGCCATGATGAACAGCAGTAGGAATAAGAGTATATAGAGTGTTAAACAACTGCTGACATAGGTGTATTGACTGGGCGGCAGCAGCAGCAGAAGCAGTAGTAGTAGTATTAACAGTAGTAGTTGATACAGAGTCATATCACATGGGCAGGAGGTGCCATGATGAACAGCAGTAGGAATAAGAGTATATAGAGTGTTAAACAACTGCTGACATAGGTGTATTGACTGGGCGGCAGCAGCAGCAGAAGCAGTAGTAGTAGTATTAACAGTAGTAGTTGATACAGAGTCATATCACATGGGCAGGAGGTGCCATGATGAACAGCAGTAGGAATAAGAGTATATAGAGTGTTAAACAACTGCTGACATAGGTGTATTGACTGGGCGGCAGCAGCAGCTGAAGCAGCAGTAGTAGTATTAACAGTAGTAGTTGATACAGAGTCATATCACATGGGCAGGAGTTGCCATGATGTACAGCAGTCTTAATAAGAGTATATAGAGTGTGAAACAACTGCTGACATAGGTGTATTGACTGGGCGGCAGCAGCAGCAGAAGCAGCAGTAGTAGTATTAACAGTAGTACTTGATACAGAGTCATATCACATGAGCAGGAGGTGCCATGATGAACAGCAGTAGGAATAGGAGTATATAGAGTGTCAAATAACTGCTGACATAGGTGTATTGACTGGGCGGCAGCAGCAACAGCAGAAGCAGCAGTAGTAGTATTAACAGTAGTAGTTGATACAGAGTCATATCACATGGGCAGGAGTTGCCATGATGTACAGCAGTCTTAATAAGAGTATATAGAGTGTGAAACAACTGCTGACATAGGTGTATTGACTGGACGGCAGCAGCAGCAGAAGCAGCAGTAGTAGTATTAACAGTAGTAGTTGATACAGAGTCATATCACATGGGCAGGAGGTGCCATGATGAACAGCAGTAGGAATAAGAGTATATAGAGTGTTAAACAACTGCTGACATAGGTGTATTGACTGGGCGGCAGCAGCAGCAGAAGCAGTAGTAGTAGTATTAACAGTAGTAGTTGATACAGAGTCATATCACATGGGCAGGAGGTGCCATGATGAACAGCAGTAGGAATAAGAGTATATAGAGTGTTAAACAACTGCTGACATAGGTGTATTGACTGGGCGGCAGCAGCAGCAGAAGCAGTAGTAGTAGTATTAACAGTAGTAGTTGATACAGAGTCATATCACATGGGCAGGAGGTGCCATGATGAACAGCAGTAGGAATAAGAGTATATAGAGTGTTAAACAACTGCTGACATAGGTGTATTGACTGGGCGGCAGCAGCAGCTGAAGCAGCAGTAGTAGTATTAACAGTAGTAGTTGATACAGAGTCATATCACATGGGCAGGAGTTGCCATGATGTACAGCAGTCTTAATAAGAGTATATAGAGTGTGAAACAACTGCTGACATAGGTGTATTGACTGGGCGGCAGCAGCAGCAGAAGCAGCAGTAGTAGTATTAACAGTAGTACTTGATACAGAGTCATATCACATGGGCAGGAGGTGCCATGATGAACAGCAGTAGGAATAAGAGTATATAGAGTGTTAAACAACTGCTGACATAGGTGTATTGACTGGGCGGCAGCAGCAGCTGAAGCAGCAGTAGTAGTATTAACAGTAGTAGTTGATACAGAGTCATATCACATGGGCAGGAGTTGCCATGATGTACAGCAGTCTTAATAAGAGTATATAGGGTGTGAAATAACTGCTGACATAATTGTCTTGACTGATCCAAAGGAGTCATGGGAGAAAATCATGTGGTCAGATGAGACTATAATATAATTTTTTGATCATAATTTCACTAACCGTGTTCGGAGGAAGAATAATGATGAGTACCATGCCAAGAACGCCATCCCTAATGTGAAGCATGGGGGTGGTAGCATCATGCTTTGGTGGTGTTTTTCTGCACATGGGACAGGGTGACTGCACTGTATTAAGGAGAGGATGACCGGGGCCATGTATTGCAAGATTTTGGGCAACAACCTCCTTCCCTGAGTTAGAGCTTTGAAGATGGGTCGAGGCTGGGTCTTCCAACATGAGAATGACCCAAAGCACACAGCCAGGATAACCCAGGATTGGCTCTGTAAGGAGCATATCAAGGTTCTGGCGTGGCCTAGCCAGTCTCCAGACCTAAACCCAATAGAGAATCTTTGGAGGGAGCTCAAACTCCGTGTTTCTCAGCGATAGCCCAGAAACATGACTGATGTAGAGAAGATCTGTGTGGAGGAGTGGGCCAAAATCCCTCCTCCAGTGTGTGCAAAGCTGGTGTAAAACTACAAGAAATGTTTGACCGCTGTAATTGCAAAGAAAGCCTACTGTACCAAATATTAACATTGATTTTCTCTGATGTTGAAATAGTTATATTCAGCACTGTAAATACATCAGGTCCGGGGCTTCATCAGGGAATGCATGGCAAGGGACCCTTCAGCGCCCTGAACCGACGACGGGTGCCAGAAAGTCACCGCCGATCCAGGACTCATTCATCTTTATGAATGTGAGTCTGTCCACGGAGTCTGTGGACAGACGGGTCCTCTTGTCCGTGACCACCCCACCTGCCGCGCTGAATGTCCGCTCAGATAGTACGCTGGAGGGGGGGCAAGACAATAACTCCAGCGCATACTGAGCGAGCTCGCGGCAGGTGTCCAATCTGGCAACCCAGTACTCCATGGGGTCGTCGGTGCTCATACTGTCAGAAGCACCGACGGACGCCATGTAGTCTGCCACCATGTGGGCCAGCCGCTGGTGGTGACTGCTGCTGCTGCTGCTGGTGGTGGTACTGGGTCGCTCGGTTTGGAAGAACATCCTCATCTCTTCCATTAGGTCCCCTGCTCGGCTGCAGCTGGGTGCAGCCACCTGCTGGGTGAGATGAGGGGGGACAACTGGAGGCCGGGGAGTTGCCTGCTCCAACCGTCTGACAATGGCTGCCTGCAGTTCCTCCATCCGGTGCTGCCTCCGGCTGGCTGGGATGAACTGCTCCAGTTTCCCCTTGCACCTGGGATCCAAAAGGGTGGCCATCCAGAAATCATCCCTCGTCTTGATGGTCTTAACCCGGGGGTCCCTCCTGAGGCATCTCAGCATGTGGGCAGCCATGGGGAAGAGCACAGCCCGCTGTGACTCCTCAATGCTGGCCAGGTGAATGAGGTGCGACTCTTCTTCCCTGAGGCGCTGCTGGTCAAACTCAGACATGCCCAACCCCCGGACTATCGGTGCCCCCAACACCGGCTCTCCCTCCTGACCAGGCCCTGACTCCGGGACGACACCAGCAACCACCTCCTCCTCCTCTTCATCATCATCCTCCTCCTCCTCCTCCTCCTCCTGGTCCTGGCCCTGGTCTCGGTGGAGCATTGCTGACTCCTCCTGCTCCACCAAGGCACTCTCCCCAGCCTCGAGCAGGCGATCTAGTGTCCTCTCCAGCATGAACAGTATTGGCAGCACGCTATTGAGGCCAATTTGCTCACTGCTGACCATCTTGGTCGCCTGCTCGAAGGAGGACAACACTTGGCAGACCTGGTTTATCTGCCCCCACTCCGCACAGGCGATGAAAGGGAGTTGTGGTGAAGCCCTCTCAGTGCCTAGTTCCATCAGGTACTCCCTCACCGCCCTTTGCTGCTCCCACAACCTCTTCAGCATGTGGAGGGTGGAGTTCTACCGCGTCACACTGTCCACAATCAGCCTGTGAAGGGGCAGATTGTACTTCCGCTGCAATTTGGACAGGGACGCGGTAGCGGTTGGGGAGCGCCTGAAGTGGCTGGCAATCCTACGCGCCTTTGCCACAATGTCACTCAACCCTGGATAAGTGCGCAGGAACTTCTGCACCACCAGGTTGAGGACATGTGCCAGACAGGGCACGTGCGTCAGACTGCCAGCATGGAGGGCGGCGAGTAGGTTGCTGCCGTTATCGCAGACAACCATACCTGGCTGGAGCCTTCGGGGTGTCAGCCACTTCTGGACCTGAGCTTGAAGTGCTTTCAGCACTTCTTCTGCAGTGTGTCTCCGGTCCCCTAAACTAACAAGCTGGAGCACGGCCTGACAGCGCACGTGCCCCACACTTGAGTAGCTACGGGGGCGCTTGCTGGGAGGCTCAGCAGCTGCGGAGACAGTGGCTTGAGGGAGACCAGCAGTTCTCCCCTGGACACCCCGGGGCGGCACCACAAGATCGGTTGCCGACGATCCCTCACCGACGCCTCGGAGGGAAACCCAATGGGCCGTGAAGCTGATGTAGCGTCCCTGCCCATGCCTGCTGGTCCAGCCATCCATTGTCAGATGAACCCTGTCGCTGACAGCGTGATCCAGCGACAGGGTTACATTCTGCACAATGTGCTGGTGTAGGGCAGGGACACCAGTCCTGGCAAAGAAATGGCGGCTAGGGACACGCCATTGGGGTTGGGCCTGCTCCAACATCTGCCTGAAGGGGTTATTGTCAACTATGTTGAAGGGCAGCAGATGTTGGGCAATAACCCTTGCCAGGAGCCCATTGAGGGAACGCACACGTCGGTCTCCAGGGGGGAAGGGAGTGGTGCGGTCAAAGGCGTCTGAAATCGACGCCTGGCGCCGGACGGCAGTGCGGGACACAGACGTGGAGGGTGCTGTGGAAGTAGAGGTCTGGCTGCCGGTACCAGTACCTCTACTAGAGGGAGCGGGGGGGCATGACCTGCTGGAAACAGATGAAGATGTGGCAGGGGCTGCTGTACCCTGCTCACTTGTGGTGGTGGCGCTGCTACCACCACCACGCTTCATCTCGTCATACAACGCCCAGTGGTTTATCCTCAGGTGCTGGTTCAGGGCTGTGGTACCCACCCGAGCCAAACACTTCCCTCTCTTCACCCTCACTTTACAAATCCGGCAGATGGCCACGGTAGGGTTGTCTGCCACCAGGGTAAAGAAATTCCAGACAGGTGACTTCAGCACCGCCCTCCTGTCAGATGGGGTGACGCTTACTTGCACCTGCTGGGATTCGGTGCGCACAGGTGGAGCTGCCTGCTGCTGCTGCTGCTGCTGCTGCTGCTCCTCCTCCTGACACCTCCTGCTGCCATCACCAGTGGAGACCCTGACGATGGTCTCCCTGGTGGTGACCTGGCGCACCGTTTCACCAGGGTGCCTACCTTCCCCGTCGTCACTGACGTAGTGAGCCGACGCGTCAGATGGCAACCATGATGGGTCACCCTCTTCGCCCCCAGAGATGTCAGACCAAGGGCTGAGATGTGTTGGTCTGAGGGAACCACGTGACATGGAGCCTCTAGCCTGGCTCCGCTGTCCCCTCACCCACGCCTGGGTCTGACTAGGTGCTGCTGTTTCCTGCACCAAAACAGCAGCACCAGTTTGAAGGGATGTCTCTGGGATACTGCCAGCAGGTATCCCATCCTCCTCATCCATCCCTTCAAAAAGGTCCTGACCATCAGGACAGAGCTGGAGGTCTGCCTGATGCATGGCCTCCCCCAAGAGATCCCTATCACTGTCGCTGTCGAACAGTAAGATGCTGGACTCTTGGGGGCTGGGGGGGGTAGTACAGGCAACGGTGTAATGGTGGTACTACTGTGAGTCGGGACCGACGACTCAGTGGCACTGCTGTGCCCCATATAGTCCACCACTACTTGAGCCTGAGATGGCAATATCGGGCGGCTGCCCGATGGGAAGAACTCCCGGATCAGGCGTACTCCCCTTGCACCCGATCCTCTACCACTAGTAGGGGCACGAGAGGTACCCCGTGCTGGCAGCGATCCAGCACTGGGAGTAACTCCCCTACCCCTGCTGCCACGGCCACGGATGCCGCTCATTATTGCTGATATGTGTGTGGGGGGGTTAAACTTTATTGGGGGGGAAAATGTGAACAAAATGTGTTTTTGTGTTTTTTTTACAAGACAGGCACGCAGACAAAGACGTACACAGACAGCTACTAAACTATAAGAAAAGTAGTACACCAGACAAGGACTACAAAATTAAAGAAAAAAAAAAAAAGCACTAAACAAACACTAACTTTTTTTTTTTTTTTTAAACACAAAACACAGACACTAAACACACACTAAGCTAAGCTAGATGAAATAAATGTACACTAACAGTGTGTACACTTACTACACAAAATTTAACTAAACTGAACACAAAACTTAGCTTTTATAAAAGCTCTTTAGGGAAAACTAAACAAAATTTGAACTGAGATGCCTATCAAATATCACTGAACAGCGAACCTGCAAGATCTAACAGTAACACAAGATGAACAAAACTTAGCTTTTAGAAAAGCTCTTTTATAAAGCTCAGCAAAACGTGTTCTGAAATCTCTTGCAAATATAACTGAACAGGGAGGATTGCAGGATCAAACAGTAACACAAATGAAAAAAACAGCACAAAACAGCACAAAACGTAGCTTTGAAAAAAGCTCTTGGGTCTATTGCTTTGAAAAAAGCAGTTGATATACTGGAAAAGATCCACTGGAATCACTAAATAGCAATGCTGGTGATGATCTAAATCAATCAAGAACAAAGACACAGGAAACCAGGAACACAGAAACAGCCTCCACACTCTATAGCCAGCTTCTGAATCTGCAATGAAATGGTGCTGGGAGTGAGCTTATATAATGTCCATGCAGGCAGGTTCCTATTGGTTGCTAACCTGTGACGAGTGTGGAAGGAGAACTCTGATTGGCTCTGATGCAAAAGGGCGGAGCAAATAATCGCGCAATATTCCTATTGCCGAATATTCGCATTGCGAATATTCGGCAATATAAAATGATCGCTTCAGCTACTCGGCCCAATGGCTCTAATCATACCAGCAATGCTTTCAGACGTCTATGGAGATCACTAGGATGTGATCTGTTTTAAAAATGAAACTGTAAAAATCGCTCTGATGCGGAAGATCGGGGCGAGGAAAGTAATCGCGCGATATTGCGTTTGCCGAATAATCGCATTGCGATCTTTCTGGAAAATTCAATGAACGCTTCAGCTACTCGGCCCAGGGTCTCTAATGATACCAGCAATGCTTTTAGACGTCGATGGAGATATCTAGGATGTGATCTGATTCAAAAAAAAAATTGTAAAAAATCGAATATTCGGAATTGCGAATATTCACCGCGAATTTCGAAATATAGCGCGATTTCTCGAATATGCTATATTCGAGTCGAATATTCGCAATGCGAATATTCGTGAGCAACACTACTTGTGGTAAGCTGCCATCTTTTGAGCACTTTTGTGGGTGTCCTTGTCAGTCGGTGAAGGTGGACCATTAACAGCTTTTATCACTGGATATTATTTCACTGGATGTTCGTGGCAATTGTTATGGATCTTGCAGTACACTACAGTTCTATGGACTGATAGCAGCACATGAATTTATTGAATTTATGTTATTGTGATTATTTATGGAATATTGTTATTATATTCTTTGTTTTTCACTTAATGATCACTAATTATCAAGTTTATCTATTAGGCACCTGTCACGTTGGAGACTAGATGATTACATGTTTTTTTTAGATATTTAGGTTATATTAGGTAGGCTGGTGTTTCATTTGCTGTTCATTTATTTATTCATTTATTTTTATTAACCATTAGCGCACTTGCCCGTTTTTTGAATCCACTTTGCAGCAGTGGTATCCACTGTTTTTTGAGGTGTAGCTCATATTTAGTTTAAAGCGGATGTCCGCTGAAAAAAAATATTAAAAGCCAGCAGCTACAAATACTGCAACTACTGACTTTTAATATTAGGACACTTACCTGTCCTGGAGTCCAGTGCCGTCCGCAGCAGAGGACGAGCGATGGCTCATAACTCTGCTGCCCCCACCGCCATCCTCGGTGAGGGAACCAGGAAGTGAAGAGCTCCGGCTTCACTGCCCGGTTCCCTACGGCGCATGCGCGAGTCACGCTACGCCTGCCGATTGGCTCCCGCTGTGTATTGGGAGCCGAGTGTTCCCAGAACACAACGGGGGGGGGGGGGACGGGAGGTGACGTCATGACCGCAGTCTGCTCGAGACTGTGTGGCCGGAAGTGGGTGCAATACCTGTCTTTAGACAGGTATCTGCACCCTCCTCCCCCTGAAAGGTGTCAAATGTGACACCGCAGGGGGGGGGGGAGAGTTCCGATCAGTGGGAGTTCCACTTTAGGGTGGAGCTCCGCTTTAATTCTTTGTTTAATTGCACATTTGGCGCAAGATACATTTTTTCTTTTTGCTCTCTTATGGTTGCCATTGACTGATACACCAAAAAACTGCCCATAGACACAGGATCAGTATCCTACTGATACACCAGAAACATGTCCACAGACTCAGGATCAGTATCCTACTGATGTACCAGAAACGTGTCCACAGGCAAAGGATTAGTAGCCTACCATAGCCAGGAGCTGGCTCATGCCTGGTACACACGATCAGATTTCCATCGGACAAATCTGTGGAATTTTGTATGAAGGGCGCTGGCCGCGAACTTGGTATGCATACAGACGTCAGAACTTTTTCAGCCAACATACACAAAACAATGTAGTTTTTCAGCTCCTTAGCGCCACCCTTTGGGCAACTTCTGCTAATGTTGTGCTATGGTTAGCATTGGTTCGGAGCATGCATGTTTGTACTTGTGTACAGACGATCGGATTATCCGACGGCACACATTTGTTGTTGGAAAATTTGAGAGCATGCTATAAAACATTTGTTGTCGGAAATTACAACAACAATTGTCATAAGGAGCATACAAATGTTCGGATTATTCACCAGAACCCTGCCATCAAACATTTGTTGTCGGAAAATCCGATCGTGTGTACGGGGCTTTATATTGTCTGTATATTTAGGAGACACTCTGCAACATTGCTACAGCAAGTCCAGCAAAAGTTCAGCCCGAACATCGCCTGTTTGCCGAACACCCGAATTTGTGAGGGAACACGGGGGAATTTTTGCACTGCACAGTGCATTCTAAGCCCGAACTGGGCGAAGCTTTGCCCAATCAGGGCACAGTGAATAGCTGGCAGGGAAGCCAGTTGCTGCATCCTTAACAATTAATGAGTCATCAGCTGTCAGCGAAATAATAAAAAAAACCATTGCTGGCAATAGAAAAAAAAACGACGATGCCCCCCCCCCAAAAATCCATACCAGACCCTCATTCAAGCATGCAGCCTGACAGGACAGGAAAGGGGGAAAGTGAGCCATATCAGGCCGCATGCTGTCACCAGGTGGCCCTGCCCGTTTCCTATTTAAGAACTGTCAAACAGCAGAGCAGGCATTCGGCGGTTAGCCTTTGACGCAGGTCTGGTTGTCCGCCAATGTAGATCTATCGTCAGTCACAACGCCTGCTGCACAACCAGACTGGTTGTGCAGCAGGCGTCGTGACTGACGATAGATCTAAAATGGTGGACATTGTTTATTTTTTAATAAAGGAATTGTAAAAAACTGCCTCCTGTCTTTATTGTAATATAAATATAGGAGATGACTTTGGATTTGAGACATTCAGTGGCTGGGGCTATTACAACAAGTTGATATTGGGGAACAGCAACCAACAGTGATATCCACAATAAGCGGCAATCTTACCTGTATGAGGAAAAAGTAGTAAAAAATTTGATCTTTAGTGAATTGACAAAAAAGTTTACAGCGGAAGTAAAATCAGCACTGGAATATTAATTACTGAAAATGTAGCTTGGCCCATCCTTTTCTGCCTCTAACAGTGCCACCACAAATGCAGATATAAAGCGTATTTAAACAGTCTAGTCTGTCTGCATATCGTAATGAAACCTAATGCTGCTCAAGCCCCCCAGGTAAATGAATGGGGCCCAGGCCCTGACTACACAACTCTGTGTTAGGACTACACAACAACTCCCTCCCTTCTCCAGAAGCGGGGAAGGTATTTTGTAGTTCATGGAGCTAACAGGAAAAAATGCTATCTGGTAACAGGCCAGAGGAAGGGAGTACTGGACGTCATTAGCTCACAAAATGTCTTGCTTGGTGAAAAGCTTGTTTGTACATTTATAGAACAGATTTAATAAAACGCTTTCAGTGGTACTGTATATTTAACAGACCAAAAAGAAGCAAATAAGAGAGATTTATTAATCAAGCTTACACACACTTTAAAATTAACCTGTCTCCAGTTTGTTTTATTAAAAACAAGTAATGTTCTGTTCTTGCGAGGAAAGAGGTTTCTATTTTTATGTCCACTGAGTGTATGAGCCATTTGCTACTATCAATATAATTCTGCAAAGCAATGTACCTACTCCAGACTACACAAAAACCAGCACTGGAGCTAAAATAAATGTTTAAAATGAAAACCAATGTTTACCTGGGGATTATTTTAAACTACTTTCAAGTTACGGATGAAAGAGTTTGAAATTAAGCATCAAATGTTCATAGCACCCCCTAGCTGTGCGCTGTAAAGCCAATTCCCGTGCCAAGGCCTACTGAAAGAAAAATTCAGATATAGCAGGTCTGAGACTCCAACAAGTATCCCTGAGGTTTGTCATATTGTTGAGGTTCCTCACCAAAATTTAGCTTAGGGCCATGATGAGAATTACACATTTACATACTTACAAGAGGCCACTCTGTCCACATTGAGTCCAGCCATAGTCCCCAGGGAGTCCCACCTAACATCTGTGGCCCAGTTTACCAGGCTTAGGCACCCAGGGGTTTTCCTTCTTACCACTGCCAAGCAGGAGGACCATCCTCCACTAAGCCACACATCATTCCTGACCAGGGCTGGACTGGGACAACAATTTGGCCCTGGACTTCATCCAGACTGGTCCACTTTGACAGGTCTCTATCATGGCGGCCGGACAACTCCGCAACCCCCATCCCTGCCACCCAAGCCCCCTCTCCCCCTTCACTAGCCACTAGCCATTCTACTTTATTAGAGTAGAACGGCTGGTACTGTTACTCTTATAGGCAGTACCAGTGGGGAAGCTAGACATTATTTCACCCGGGGCAAAGAATCCGTTCGGTGCCCCCCTTATGGGACAAGATTAGGCAGAAGTGAGAAACTCCCAGGCCATAGCTGTTGAGTCAGCTGTCTGTCCCCTCCCTCATGCTCCTCTGTCGTCGTCCCTGCTCCTCTGGTCCTCCCCCTGCTTCTCTGTTCCCCCCAGGTGAGCGCTGCAGGGAGGGAGAGGAGGTGAGCGCTGCGGGAAGGGAGAGACAGAGGAGCGGAGGGGGGGCCGCTGTCACTGAAGCCGGCTCACTGAGACATCGGCCCAATGGGAAACTCCCTGTAGTCCCAATGGCCGGTCCATCCCTGTTCCTGACCCAAACCAGTAGCTCTGTCCACACTTTTCATGTACTGGCTGTATTGTAAATGTACTTTTTAAAATATCAGACCAGTTCAGTACCTACAACAGCAGCCTGAAACATTATCATACCACTGCGTAAAGATTCTAAGATGAAAATGGCTTACCCATACCGATAGACCTCACCAAACACATCAAAGAGGCACCATTGGGTTAGAACATGTATTAAACTTTGTTGCACTTTCTTGCACAGATTTACACAATTTATCAATTGTAATCAAACAGGCTGGTTGATTTTACATTTTCTACAGGCTAACTGTCATAGATCTCTCATTGACATTGTTCGGCTGTAGTCCCTGGGGAAAAGAGAAACTTAAAACGTGCCAGGTACCTGGGTACCTATATAAAAATGCTGACGATTGAGCTATTTATATCAGCATGTCTTTCACTACAATGGTACTAGTCTTCAACATATGTTCAGCCTAAAAAAACGGAATGCTTAGTTCCACTATACAAATAGATACAGCAAATAAAATAATGTGACCAAATCGCACAAAGTGAGATGTGCCTCAATATGCAAAAAGTGAGAAAAAACTGAATAAGTCCACATAAAGTCCATTTAAAAGACCATGGAATGTGATAATCAAATCAGACATGTAACAATAAGGGTCATCTCATAAGCCTTCTTGCAAAGGAGTAAGAGAGAATACTCTTACCGGAACTGTTGGATCTACTTGTTAGGCAGATCGTTAGAGCGTGTGAAATCCTGATGGCAATTCGCATCAACTGGTATGAAGACTCTGGATAAACCACACAAATCGCAGATGGCAACCCGTTTAAAGGAAATCCCGGCCTTAAAGGGACTCTGGGTTCACTGGATATCCCTGTGGTCCTCAGATGATGATGAAGTGACCTCCAATCTAGGAATCCTTTTCAGGACTGAAGGATGGCATGATGGAAAAAAACTCCAAACAGCAACTCAATCGACCATAACATGGAAGAAAGGGGGAAAAAAGAGGAGGTGCTCCAATAGTGCAGGTAAATGTGGGTTTATTGAAAAACCAACAAGACTTAAAAGTGATCACAATACAAAATTATTTAAAAAAGGGCAATAAGTGGAGTGGTGTACCAAGTCTGACGCGTTTCGTACACAAGTACTTCAACTGGGCCAGACCAGTTGGTCTCTTATTTCCAGCGCTGCATTTTTAATTTGTTTTATTTGAATTTTGGTCACGTTCTGTGCAGCTGCTCTTATTTGTTGTGCATTTTCACTTGTTTTTTGCACCTTTTGGTTTAGTTTTTGGACTAGCGCAATATTTCCCCTCTTATTCTAATAAAATAATGTGCAAATTACTATATATTAGTCCATAAAAAGAAATGTCCCAAAAACGCTGTTTCCAAAGTGAACCAAAAGAAAGAAACACATAAAACATTCACCTTCCAGTGTGAATTCCCTCTTCTAAAGTGCTCAAGGGACCAGTCACCACCTCCAAGTGAAGTCAAAACTCACCGGAACAAAGGGCTGCCATTACAACCGGAAGAGCACCTGTGACACATGTCAGGCCTCGTACACACGACCGAACATGTCTGCTGAAACTGGTCCGCGGACCAGTTTCAGCAGACATGTTCAGTCGCGTGTAGGGGCGACCGGACAATTTTCCGGCCGACCGGACAGGTTTCCAGCGGACAAATGTTTCTTAGCATGCTAAGAAACATGTCCGCTGGAAGCCTGTCCGTTGGACATGTCCGATGGTCAGTACGACTCATCGGACATGTCCGCTGACCCGAGAACCCGCGCATGGCGTCGAAGCATTGAACTTCCGGGTTCGCGCACGTCGCTGCGTCATCGTCGCCGCCACGTCAGCGCGTCGTCTGTCCGCGGGGAATTTGGTCTGATGGTGTGTACAGCCATCAGACCAAATGATCCCAGCGGACATGTCCGATAAAAACGGTCCACGGACCGTTTTCATCGGACATGTCCGCTCGTCTGTAGGAGGCCTCAGATCTCCCCAGATCACGTGCAACAATCCCCAGTGTTCTGTGTTCCATGGCACCTCAATATGGACTTTAACTAGGACAAATAAAGCTTACCAAGAGCCAAAGATAATCTCCAATAGTGCAGTACTTTATTAACCACTTGACCACCAGGCCTATTTTGGCACTTCTCTCCTTCATATAAAAATCACTATTTTTTTGCTAGAAAATTAATCAGAACCCCCAAACATTATATATATATATTTTAGCAGACATCCTAGGGAATAAAATGGCAGTGATTGCAACTTTTTTTCTAGCACGGTATTTGCGCAATAATTTTTCAAACACCTTTTTTTTGGGGAAAAAAACGGTTTCATGAATTAAAAAATAACAAAACAATAAAGTTAGCCCAATTTTTTTATATAATGTGAAAGATGATGTTACGCCGAGTAAATTGATACCTAACATGTCACGCTTTAAAATTGCGCACACTCATGGAATGGCGCCAAACTTCGGTACTTCAAAATCTCCATAGGCGACGCTTTAAATTTTTTTACAGGTTACTATTTTCGAGTTACAGAGGAGGTCTAGTGCTAGAATTGTTGCACACGCTCTAACACACGCGACGATACCTCATATATGGGGTTTGAACGGCGTTTACATATGTGGGTGGGACTTGCATGCGTGTTCGCTTCTAAGCGCGAGCTACCGGGGATAGGGGCGTTTTAAAAAAAAAAATCATTTTATTTTTATTTTACTTCATTTCTTTATTTTTACACTTTTTTTTATCACTTTTATTCTTATTGCAAGGAATGTAAACATCCCTTGTAATAGGAATCAGTGTGACAGGTCCTCTTTATGGAGAGATGTGGGGTCAATAAGACCCCACATCTCTCCTCCAGGCTTACAAGCATGAAATCGGTGAAAAAACATTCACCGATCTCACACCGACAGCCGCGATTGCGGCTTTGTTTACTTCCGGGTACCGGGCGTGATGTCATAACGTCGCGCCCGGGCCTCCGACGGTCATAGAGATGACTGTGACCGTCTGGTCACCAGTCATCTCTATGGTTCTTCAGCGAGCGCCGGCCGATTCGCTCTCCGGGCCCCCGATGGCACGGGAGAGCCCAGAGAAGCACCGGATGGCGGCGGGAGGGGGGGGGACGTCCCCCCCTCCCGCTGCCTATAAGAACGATCAAGCGGCGGAACTACCGATTTGATCATTCTTATTGTGCACAGAATCGCCGGCTGAAGACCGTGATATCTGAATGATGCCTGTAGCTGCAGGCATCATTCAGATATCACCGCACAAAGGGGAGGACGTATATTCTCGTACTGCGGTGGGCAAGTGGTTAAAATAACATAAAAGAGCATTACACATAGTAACAAATGAAAGCACTCACAATGATGCCCTCTGTCGACCCAGGATGACATGACATCAGCACCAGAAACAAGGAACAACACAATTTAGTGAGTAACCAGGCACCCAACACACCTGGTAATCTATCAGATGCTAAAGTAACACAAGAATGTGAAGATCGGCAGTGATCGTATTGGCAGTGCTAGTGGGATAGGTATATATGAAACTTTTTCTTAGAAAGTAGTCTTTTATTTTTTACTTTTTTAACATATTAACAGAGTTTTTTTTAAAAAGCAGCCAGCACCAACATCTAACTTTGTGTAGTTTGATAGATATTTTCTGACTTCCTTCCTTTGACAGACAAGTAAACCTTATGTGGATAAAAAGAAACAAAAGTGCATCCTGGATATTGTAGTTTTTGCTTTCCCAGGAATTGCTACATTCTTTATCACCTCGTCAAAGGGCCATTCTGGCAGCTTTGAAATGTATCTTGATGTCTAGTGTGGTTGTTTGTATGGCCTTCCGTTATAACACCGGCCTAGGCTCAAAGAATCCATACACAAGAGTAATTCAATCTCATCCTACTAATTACAATTACACACAAACATACTGAAGTGCAATGAATATAAAGCAGATTGCATTAGAATGTACAACTGTTGTGCCATATTCTTTAACTGAAGGAGATGAAATAAAATGTCATCCTTGAACTTTATTGTTCCTAAATCAATCTTATTTTGTAATTCTTGTGATTAATTACTGATTATGAATAGTGTTGAGCAGAATATGCCATATTCGATTTCGCGATATATCTCGAATATATATTCGAATATTCGAGATATATTCGCTAAATTCGAATATTCGTGATATTTTATCGAAATTAAATGATTGCGATTTTTCGCTATTGCGAATGCGAAAATAATTGCGATTTTTTAATAACTGCGGTAGGAGCACTCTGATTGGCTCAGAATATTCGTGATATTTTATCGAAATATCGCAACATGCGAATGCGATATTTATTGCGCAATTTCGAGAAATGCTGGAGGAGCGCTCTGATTGGCTCAGAATATTCGTGATATTTTATCGAAATATCGCAACATGCGAATGCGATATTTATTGCGCAATTTCGACAAATGCTGGAGGAGCGCTCTGATTGGCTCAGAATATTCGTGATATTTTATCGAAATATCGCAACATGCGAATGCGATATTTATTGCGCAATTTCGACAAATGCTGTAGGAGCACTCTGATTGGCTCAGAATATTCGTGATATTTTACAATACAAAATAATTGCGAATATTCGGCAAATGCGGAAGGAGCACTCTGATTGGCTCAGAATATTCTTGATATTTTACAATACAAAATAATTGCGAATATTCGGCAAATGCAGAAGGAGCACTCTGATTGGCTCAGAATATTCTTGATATTTTACAATACAAAATAATTGCGAATATTCGGCAAATGCTGAAGGAGCACTCTGATTGGCTCAGAATATTCTTGATATTTTACAATACAAAATAATTGCGAATATTCGGCAAATGCGGAAGGAGCACTCTGATTGGCTCAGAATATTCGTGATATTTTACAATACAAAATAAAAAGTGTTTTGCATTGGTGGTGATTCTTTACTCTATCCATCTGTCACAGCCGTTTGTCAATCAAACACCTTGAAGATTGAACACGTTCATGCTGCATGCTTTGGACTTTTTTTCACTTCACATATCAAAGACATTTTTATGAAAGATTATTTTTCTATTATTGGGACTATATTTCTTTATATATTTGTTTCACTGTGTATTTCACAAGTTATTTGCGCTTGCTTATTTTATAATTTGCCCACATGTCTTGTCACTAGACATATTTTTTATTCTTGTAGAGCGACTCCATTTTCTGTCTTGTATTAATTTATGTTGTATAACATTTTTGAGTTGCTGCTGTATTCTCCCCTTTTTTAAGGTATGCGCAATTTTTTCCTTCTTACAAAAAATAATAATATCAAACATACAAATATTCATAACATACACATACACAAAGCCCCCCCCTTTTGCATCAGAGACAATCAGAGTTCTCCTACCACAGTTATCGAAAATTCGCAATCATTTTCGCATTCGCAATAGCGAAAAATCGCAATTTTTTTTTTTTCAATTTGGCAACATAAAAGGATCGCCTCAGCTTAGCTACTCGGCCCAGGGTCTCTAATCATACAGCAATGCTTTTAGACGTCGATAGGATGTGATCTGTTTTAAAAATCAAATTGAAAAAATGCGAATATTCGGAATTGCGAATATTCACCGCGAAATTCGAAATATAGCGCGATTTCTCGAATATGCTATATTCGAGTCGAATATTCGCAATGCGAATATTCGTGAGCAACACTAATTATGAAAACCCATATGGACCGTGAAACCACTGGATATAACATTCTATAATATTTTACTACACTAACAGATGTATCAGTTGTTTGTATAAAATAGAATGATAACAAGAATTTCCTATACTGATTTTAGGGGGCTAGTTTTAAGCCCTGTACACACGATCGGATATCTGATCGAACCTAATCCGATGGATTTTTTAGTCGGATATCTGATGAAGCTGACTTTCATCAGTCTTGCCTACATTCCATCAATTAAAAATCCGACCGTGTCCAAACGCGGTGACGTAAAACACTACGACGTGCTGAGAAAAATTAAGTTTAATGTTTCGAGCATGCGTCGTTTTGATTCTGAGTATACGTGGATTTTTGACCGATGGACTTCCACACAGACAATCGTTTTTTTTATCTATAGGAAAATTTTAAAACCTGTTCTATTTTTTTCACCGATGGAAAACAAACCGATGGGGCCCACACACGATCGGTTTGTCCAATGAAAACGGTCCATCGGTCAGACAAACCGATCGTGTGTACAGGGCTTAATTCTCTGCAGAAATGATTAAGCTTATTTAATGCATAGGTGAAAAAATGTCAATTGGTGGTTTTGGCAGCAAAAGATATGGCACATTCACTTTTATCATAGACATTATTAAGAATTCCTTAATATCAGCATGATGGTACAGTATTTGCTGTGATAATTATATTACGAATTAGGTTTAGTGGATAATGATTACGTTTATAGGTTCAGTTTTAAAGGTCATTTCAGAGGTTTAAGCAGAACTCCAAAAAAACAAAAAACAAAAAAAACAAAGAAAAAAAATAAATAGGCCTCTAAAACAAAAATATTCACATTCAAACCAGAGCTGTCCATGGCGGTATTTCTTTTTTTTGCCACAAAATGGCCTCTGTTTTCTGGGTTGAATGATGGTCAACATCATTCAACCTGCTACCTCTGAACCCAGTCTATAGCCTCGTACACACCTTCGGTTTTCTCGGCGGTCAAAAGACCGCCGGGGAAACCGAGAACTTTTCACCTGTACACACGGCCGGTTTTCCTGACAGGAAAACTGCGAGGAGAGCTTTGGTCAGGAAAACCGTCCGTGTGTATGCTCCCTTGCAGTGTTTCCCCATAGGAAAACTGTGAGAAAAAGAAACGCTGCGATTCGCGACGGGAAAAAATAAAACAAGTTCTAATTTTTTTCACCGCAGTTTTCCTGTCGGGAAAACTGCTATGAAGCATACACATGGCCGGTTTTCCCGGTCAAAAGAAAACATGGCAGTTTTCCCGACGGGAATACCAATGGTGTGTACGAGGCATATCATGCACTTGCCTGTGGCTAGAAAGTGAAGGGGAAGCAACATAGTGATATAGCAGCTCTTTGTCACTCTACCCTTCTAGATTGTAAGCTCTAACGAGCATGGCCCTATGATTCCTCCTGTATTGAATTGTATTGTAACTGTGCTGTCTTCCCCGATGTTGTAAACTGTTGGCACTATATAAATCCCTGTATAATAATAATAAAAAATATAATAATAATAATTAGCATCTTAGCATCTGTAAGGAGACTGCAAGCAGCTGAGCTCTAAGAAGAAAAATGTTACTGCGCTGATCTAATTATCCAGAGGTATTTAATCTCTGGGAATATGGACATAAGTGAAATATCAGGGCCACAATGTACCCAATCTTAAGTGTGAATAACCTGAATACAAACAATAAAAAATATAAGAAATATATGAGTCATACAAATGTGACACAGTGATTTCAAACTTAAATCATATATCTAGATCAGTGTGTCAGCATACAATCCATATGCCACAGTGCTTCTATGAGAAAAATGGCTGTTGCTGCTACTGACCAACCAAATAGTGAAAACAATACGAAAGATATTACAAAAAAAAAAAATTATATTATATATATATATGTGTGTGTAAAAACCCAATATGCAGTATGCCAACTGCACCGTGAGTTGTCCAATAACCGATATTGGAACAAAATAAAATAAATATCAATAAAAGTGAAATAATTATCAAACAACCATACAAATGTGCAATGTGCTGGCTGCACTTAAAAATAGTCCAAATGACAGGCAATCTTGCTCTTATACAATAGGTTCCAGCAAACACAAGGTTCAATGTTGGTAATGCTGTGTACAGGAAAGTGCCGCTATCTCTTCCACCCGACAAAGATGTGCCACCATCACCAATGGTTAAAATCAACACTCACCAGACCCCAGATATTATTAGGCTCCAAAGTGGTGTCTTTTCTTTGTCGGTCAGTGGGTGTTGCCTCCTTTTCCCTTTTACAAGGTGTCATCAATTCCTCAAAAACAAGGGGCTCATCATGGTGTAGTATATTAAAATATGTATTTATTTAAAAAGGTAAAAAAATATAACACTTACAATATAAAGTGCCTCTGACCGGCACTGAGTGTCTTTGGCAGTGTCAACCGTTAAAAGCCGCTGACCAGCATTTAAGTGGCGTCCTAAGAGGTGTGCTTGCCCCGCTGTGCTCCGCATGTATTGCTACAAGGGGTCCGTGCGCGCTGGTGTGCTGCACCCTCAATGTGTGTGTCCAAACAGCCTCTACGCGTTTCGCTAGTTGCGTCGTCAGGAGAGCTGAGGCCAAGTCAAATTGAGATACAGTGGAACCTCGGATTGTGAGTAACACGGTTAACGAGCGTTTCGCAATGCAAGCAGGATTTAAGCCTCTGCGATGTGCAGTACCGCATTTAGCCAGAGGTGCGGATGCCAGTGACACAGACATTCCGAGCCGCTTGAAAATACTTGTAAAAAATTTAGAAACACTTGGAAATACTCTGTTCTTGAGTGCTTCTGAGCCTTTCCGAGGGCTTTGAAGTGAATCCGAGTGGTCAGGGAGTATTTCCAAGTCTCTCCAGCGCCCCCCCCCCCCCAGATCTGGCCACATGTGGTATTGCATGCAATAGAAGTCAATGTGGAACGAATTATCTTTGTTTCCATTCACTTCTATGGGGAAACTCACTTTGCTATGCGAGTGCTTTGGATTACAAGCATTCTCCTGGAACGGATTATGCTCATAATTCAAGGTTCCACTGTACTTTCACTGCATTTGCATAAAAAAAATAGATTTAATGAGTTAATAAATACAGGGCTGCATTCATTTGCATTCGTTTATGTATTTTATACCTGCCTGAAGTTCAGTTAAAAAAGGAGCTCCAGTCTCCCCCAGAAAAATTACTGTAGAGGCCAAATTTTTATATAAAATATAAGGACACTTAGCTGTCCAGGGATCCAGTTTTGCCCTCATTTGAGCCGATTCTTCAATCGACTTGGGGTCCATGCGCCGGTATCTTAAGGAAGCGAAACCAGCAGTAAAATCTTGTGGTTTAAAAGGGGATCCCAAGCTGTCCATCCAAGTGGGGGAAGCTGCTTAACGAAGGAAACCGGGGGACGGACCTGCCCTGGAGGAGACCAAGCAAAGCAAGCTAGTGTCTCGGGATAGTCCTGGTGACTTTGTTAGAAGGGATCCACTACTCTATTGGTCTTACAGTCCGCCGGGTCGGCTTAAAGGCTCTTTTACTGTAAGGCTGGAAGTTCGGGACTTAAATCCTGTGGCAGAGGATTCCTGGCTATCCATCTTTCGTTTTTAGACGGTCTGTGGCAGAGACTGTTCTCATACTGTTCGTGCATCATCCCGGCTACTAGGCCATGTGAGAGGGGTCTATCTGGGTGAGCAATACCCACTCAAGTGAGAGTGGTGAATACTGGAACTATAGACATTTTTTTGCATTACGTACCGCGTACCTGAACCTTCTCCTTCTCTCTATACTCTTCACTTTCTTCACAATTTTTGCAGCAAAAATAAACAGTTGAAGGTTTTACATCTTGTGTGGACATTGCAATTTCTACAGACTTTCTTTCCTGGACAACGAACTTAGGCCGCGTACACACCATCGGTCCAAACCAATGAAAACGGACCAATGTTCAGTTTCATCGGTCCAAACCGTCCGTGTGTACGCCCCATCGGTCTTTTGTCCTTCGGACAAAAATTAGAGAACTTGCCTTAAAATCGAACTGATGGACCGCTGACCGATAGGCCCAAACCGATGGTTAGTACACAAAAGCATTGGTTCAAAACCTGCGCATGCTCAGAATCAAGTCGACACATGCTTGGAAGCATTGAACTTTCTTTTTTTTTCAGCACGTCGTGTGTTTTACGTCAACGCGGTCTGACCCGATCGGAATTTGAACTGATGGTGTGTACGCAGGCCGCTTCAGCGGTGAACCGATCTCATCGGATGGATCGACCGTGTGTACGCGGCCTTAGAGGTAACGTGCAAAACCCAAATCTAGCAGCTCCTACAGGGGTAGTGCTACATGGGGTAGTGCTTTCTCTTTTAAGGAAATTGGTGCTGAGAATGCTTGAAAGCCTCCACTGTTGACCTCTCCTTTTAGAAAATACTAGTTCCTTGTTTGTCATGCTGATCCAATAGCCTCAATACTTTTAAAATCTCACTGACCTGGACAAGTATGTTGATTACAAGTTCTGACTTAAAGTGACTCAAAGGTTTGAAGCCAATGGCAGGAAGACAACTAGTATTTTCAAATGGAGGTCAGTGATGTCAGCTTACATATTTGTGTTACTACAGGTATCCTTTAAGCCTCGTACACACGATCAGTCCATCTGATGAGAACGGTCTGATGGACCTTTGTCATCGGGTAACCGATGAAGCTGACTGATGGTCCATCGCGCCTACACACCATCGCTTAAAAAAACGATCGTGTCAGAACGCGGTGAAGTAAAACACAACGACGTGCTGAAAAAAACGAAGTTCAATGCTTCCAAGCATGCGTCGACTTGATTCTGAGCATGCGTGGATTTTTAACCGATGGTTGTGCCTACTAACGATCGTTTTTTCCCATTGGTTAGGAATCCATCGGTTAAATTAAAAGCAAGTTGGCTTTTTTTTAACCGATGGTTAAATAACCTATGGGGCCCACACACGATCGGTTTTGACAGATGAAAACGGTCCATCAGACCGTTGTCCTCTGGTTAACCTATCGTGTGTACGAGGCCTTAGGCTTCATTCCCACTGGAACAACATATTTTTTGCACAGCATTCCACCCTCTACCCTTAAACACTCTCATAGAAAATAGGTAGTCATGGTCTAAAAGTTGCAAAGAGCTCACTGAAACTCAGCGTCCCAGCACCCCCAACCACAAAGTATCTTCTACTGAACATTTGGACCTGGTATGTTTCCAGGATGTTTGGTAGGCATCACATTTGGTAAAGTGCCTGCAAAATACCAAAAAAAATACAGTATAAGGTGAGGTTTACATTACTCTGGGGCGGAAATACGACCATGTTATGTCACATATTCATTTTCAATTTGTTTCCAACACACCTCAGCATGGCTAAGACCTCACCTGACCCTTTTTTGGGAATGCAACTCATAGTAGTGTGTTGCTGTGCATTGTGGCACACTACAGCGCAAGTGTGTTGCCATAGTGCATTGGGGTGCCAACGTCAATAGCACGATCGGAAATTTTGGACAACAAATCTTCGATGGGAGCTTGTTGTTGGAAATTCCAACCGTGTGTAGGCTCCATCGGATATTTGCTGTCGGAATTTCCGACAACAAAAATTTGAGAGCTGGTTCTCAAATTTTCCGACAACAAATTTTGTTGTCGGAAATTCCAATCGTGTGTATACAATTCCGACGCACAAAATTTCACGCATGCTCGGAATCAAGCAGAAGAGCTGCACTGCCTATTAAACTTAATTTTTTTCGGCTCGTCGTGCGTCTTGTACGTCACTGCATTCTTGACGTTTGGAATTTCCGACAACATTTGTGTGACCGTGTGTATGCAAGACAAGTTTGAGCCAACATCCGTCGAAAAAAAATCAACGGTTTTATTGTCGGAATGTCTGATCGTCTGTACGTGGCATAAGGGTTCATTCACACTATGTGCAGTGACTGGGATTTTCTGCAGTTGATCAACTGGCAGTTAACACAAGAGCACATAAAATAATTGTTTTTTATTTGCCCCTTCCACGCTACAAAGCTAGTGTGACGTGTGGGGTGTAAAAATGCAGAATTTATGCATTTCTCAGAGCACATTGGATGGCACTGCAGGTCACTGCAGCACAGCACACTGCTAAAGCTCTGTGTATCATACACAATTGTCTACTTATTTATTTTGTTTTAAATCTTGTTTTCACTTTTTCTGATCCTTTGGTACATCTTGTGTGCTGCACGGAGCATTTTAGGTTTTCTAAAGTAGACATTTGTCTTTTGTTGCTCTCTTCCCATAAGTGTCCTGTTGCCCTCTGACCTGGTGCTGCAGGTGATTATGAAACAAATTTCTCAGTGCTCTGTCACTGAAATAGAGGCCAGTGATGAAGGGCAATCATGGAAGGCATTAATGAAGAGCACTGATGAAAGGTAGCTATGGAGGGCAGTGATGGAAGGCATTGATGGAAGGCAATAATGGTAAGCAATCATGGAGGGCTATGATGATGGGCAGTGATGGAAGGCAATGATGGCTGGCAATGAAAGAAGGGAACAATGTAAGCAATAATGGAGGGCAGTGATGGAGGGTGCTGATAGAAGGCAGTAATGCAGGGCAATAATGTAAGATATTGATGGAGGGCAGTGATGGAAGGCAATTAATGGGGGGCTATAATGGAGGGCAGTGGTGGAAAGCGCTGATGGAGGACAATTATGAACAGCAGTGATGGAAGACAATGATGGAAGGCATCGATGGAGAATAATCATGGAGGGCTATGATGGAAGGCAGTGTTGAAAGGTAATCATGGAGGGCCATGATGGAGGGCAGTGATGGAAGGTAGTAATGAAAGGCAGTAATGGAAGACAATCGTGGAGGGTAGCGATAGAAAGAAGCGATGGAAGGCAATAATGGAGGGCTGAGATGAAGGGCAGTGATGGAAAGCAGTGATTGAGGGCACTGATAGAAGACAGTAATGGACAGCAGTGTGGAAGGCAATAATGGAAGGCAATCGTGGAGGCCTATGAAAGAGGGCAGTGATGGAAGGCAATGATGGAAGGCATTTGTATGGATGGCATTGATAGGAGGCACTGATAGAGAACAATACTGGAGGGCAATGATGGAAAGCAGTGATGGAAGGCAATTGTGGAAGGTTATGATGCCTCCATCATAGCCTTCCACAATTACCTCCATCAATGCTTTCCATCAATGCCCTCGCATTGATGGAAAGCATTGATGGAGGGCAGTGATGGAGGGCAGTGATGGAAGGCAATGATGGAAGCAATAATGAAGGGTGATGTAAGAGGGCAGTAATGCAGGGCAGTGATGAAAATCAATGATAAATGGCAATGATGGAAGTCATTGATGGAGAGCAATTATTGAGGGCTATGAAGGAAGGCAATGATGAAAGGCAATCATGGGGGGTAATAATGGAGGACAATCATGGAGGGCTATGATGGAAGGCAGTGATGGAAGGTAATTGTGGAGGGTTATGATGGAGGCCCATAATGGAAGGCAGTAATGAAAGGCAATTGTGGAGGGTAGTGATGAATGGCAATGCTGGAAGGCATTGATGGAAGGCATTGAAGAAATGCTATGCTGGAGGACAGTGATTGGAGGCACTGATGAAGAACAATAATGGAGGGCAATTATGAAAAGTAGCGATGGAAGGCTGTTGTGGAAGGCTATGATGAGGGCAGTGATGGAAAGCAGTGATTGAGGACAATGATGAAGGGTAGTGATAGAAGGCAATGATAATGGGCAATGATGGAAGGCAGTGATGAAGGGCAATCATGGAGGGCCCTGATGGAAGACAATCGTAGAGGCAATGCTTGAGGGCAATGATGGAGGGCAATGGTGGAAGGCAGTGATGAAAGGCAGCAATGAAATCGTGGAGGACAGTGATGGAGAGCAGTGATGGAAGGCCTTAATGGAAAGGAGTGATGGAGGTCACTTACGGATAGGAATAATGGGGGTCAGTAATAGAAGCAATCGTGGAGGGCTATGATGGAGGGCAGTGATGGAAGGCAATGATGAAGGGCACTGATGGAGGGCAATGATGGAAGGAAATCGTGGAGGGCCATGATGGAGGGCAACGATGGAAGCCAATGATAGAGGGCAGACTGGACAGTAATGGAAATCAGTGATGGAAGGCAATCGTGAAGGGCTATGATGAAGAGCACTGATGGAAAGTAATTTTTAAGGCAATGATGTAGGGTAGCGATGGAAGGCATTGATGGAGGGCAATGATGGAAGGTAATAATGGAGGGCACTGATGGAAGATAATGATGGAGGCCAATGATGGAAGGCAATAATGGATAGAAATCATGGAAGGCTATAATGAGGGCAGTGATGATGGAAAGCAAGTGACGGAGGGCGGTGATGGAAGACAGTGATGGAGGGCACTGATGGAAGGCAATCATGGAGGGCTATGATGGAGGCAGTGATGATGGAAAGGAGTGATGGAGGGCAGTGATAGAAGGCAATGATGGAAGACATTGATTAAGGGCACTCATGAAAGGCAGTGATGGAAGGCACTGAGAAAAGACAGTGACGGAGGGCACTGATGGAAGATGTTGATAAGGGCACACATGGAAGGCAGTGATGAAAGGCACTGAGAAAATACAGTGACGGAGGGCACTGATGGAAGATGTTGATAAGGGCACTCATGGAAGGCAGTGATGGAAGAGGTTGATAATAGACAGTGATGAAAGGCAATGATGGAGGGCATTTTATGGAGAGGACAAAGAAGATATCACCATGCCAATGGTAAAGCAGAAAACATATAGCACAGTTGCGGCATGCCAGGCCGTCTGCATACTGGAAGCAGTTATTTATGGGGGAGCTAGACTAATTTGCCAGTTCGCCCCATAAGACTGGCACTACACTAATAGTGTAGTGCAAGCCAGCAGGGAATCTTTCTGTGCTGCCCCCCTGCAAAGTGCTGCCCTAGGCCTGGGCCTTGTTGGCCTAGGCCAGGATACAGCGTTGGATGTAGGGCAGACTGGACAGTAACAGAAAGCAGTGATGGAAGGCAATCGTGGAGGGCTATGATGAAGAGTACTGAGGGAAAGTAATGATTTAAGGCAATGATGTAGGGTAGTAATGGAAGGCATTGATGGAGGACAATGATAGGAGGCATTGATGTCTGATGGAAGGTAACGATGGAAGGTAATAATGGAGGGCACTGATGAAAGATAGTGATGGAAGGCAATAATGGATAGAAATAATGTAGGGATATGATGAGGGCAGTAATGATGGAAAGCAAGTGATGGAGGGCAGTGATGGAGGTCAGCGATGGAAGGCAATAATAGAAAGCAATCATGGAGGGCTATGATGGGGCAGTGATGATGCAAAGCAGTGAGTGGTGGCGGTGATAGAAGGCAATGATGGAAGGCATTGATTAAGGGCACTCATGAAAGGCAGTGATGGAAGGCACTGAGAATAAACAGTGATGGAGGGCACTGATGGAAGACGTTGATAAGGACACTCATGAAATGCAGTGATGGAAGAGATTGATAATGGACAGTGATGGAAGACAATGATGGAGAGCACTGATGGAGGACATTGATAAGGGCACTCATGGAAGGCAGTGATGGAAGTCACGGGTAAAGGACAGTGATAGAGGGCACTGATGGAAGACATTGATAAGGGCACTCATTGAAGGCAGTGATGGAAGTCACGGGTAAAGGACAGTGATGGAGGGCACTGATGGAAGACATTGATAAGGGCACTCATGGAAGGCAGTGATGGATGTCAAGGGTAAAGGACAGTGATGGAGGGCAATGATGGAAGACATTGATAAGGGCACTCATGGAAGGCAGTGATGGAAGTCACAGGTAAAGGACAGTGATGGAGGACACTGATGGAAGACATTGAAAAGGGCACTCATGGAAGGCAGTGATGGAAGTCACGGGTAAAGGACAGTGATGGAGGGCAATGATGGAAGACATTGATAAGGGCACTCATGGAAGGCAGTGATGGAAGTCACGGGTAAAGGACAGTGATGGAGGGCAATGATGGAAGACATTGATAAGGGCACTCATGGAAGGCAGTGATGGAAGTCACAGGTAAAGGACAGTGATGGAGGACACTGATGGAAGACATTGATAAGGGCACTCATGGAAGGCAATGATGGAAGTCACGGGTAAAGGACAGTGATTGAGGGCACTGATGGAAGACATTGATAAGGGCACTCATGGAAGGCAGTGATGGAAGTCACGGGTAAAGGACAGTGATGGAGGGCACTGATGGAAGACATTGATAAGGGCAATCATGGAAGGCAGTGATGGAAGTCACGGGTAAAGGACAGTGATGGAGGACACTGATGGAAGACATTGATAAGGGCACTCATGGAAGGCAGTAATGGAAGTAACGGGTAAAGGACAGTGATGGAGGGCACTGATGGAAGACATTGAAAAGGGCACTCATGTAAGGCAGTGATGGAAGTCACGGGTAAAGGACAGTGATGGAGGGCACTGATGGAAGACATTGAAAAGGGCACTCATGTAAGGCAGTGATGGAAGTCACGGGTAAAGGACAGTGATGGAGGGCAATGATGGAAGACATTGATAAGGGCACTCATGGAAGGCAGTGATGGAAGTCACGGGTAAAGGACAGTGATGGAGGGCAATGATGGAAGACATTGATAAGGGCACTCATGGAAGGCAGTGATGGAAGTCACGGGTAAAGGACAGTGATGGAGGGCACTGATGGAAGACATTGATAAGGGCACTCATGGAAGGCAATGATGGAAGTCACGGGTAAAGGACACTGATGGAGGGCACTGATGGAAGACATTGATAAGGGCACTCATGGAAGGCAGTGATGGAAGTCACGGGTAAAGGACAGTGATGGAGGGCACTGATGAAAGACATTGATAAGGGCACTCATGGAAGGCAATGATGGAAGTCACGGGTAAAGGACAGTGATGGAGGGCACTGATTGAAGACATTGATAAGGGCACTCATGGAAGGCAGTGATGGAAGTCACGGGTAAAGGACAGTGATGGAGGGCACTGATGGAAGACATTGAAAAGGGCACTCATGAAAGGCAGTGATGGAAGTCACGGGTAAAGGACACTGATGGAGGGCACTGATGGAAGACATTGATAAGGGCACTCATGGAAGGCAGTGATGGAAGTCACAGGTAAAGGACAGTGATGGAGGGCACTGATGGAAGACATTGATAAGGGCACTCATGGAAGGCAGTGATGGAAGTCACAGGTAAAGGACGGTGATCGAGGGCACTCATGGAAGACATTGATGAGGCCACTCATGGAAGGCAGTGATGGAAGGCAATGATGGAGAGCACTGATGGAGGACATTGATAAGGGCACTCATGGAAGGCAGTGATGGAAGTCACGGGTAAAGGACAGTGATAGAGGGCACTGATGGAAGACATTGATAAGGGCACTCATTGAAGGCAGTGATGGAAGAGATTAATAAAGGACAGTGATGGAAGGCCATGACGGAGGGCACTGATGGAAGACATTGATAAGGACACTCATGGAAGGCAGTGATGGAAGTCACAGGTAAAGGACGGTGATCGAGGGCACTCATGGAAGACATTGATGAGGCCACTCATGGAAGGCAGTGATGGAAGGCAATGATGGAGAGCACTGATGGAGGACATTGATAAGGGCACTCATGGAAGGCAGTGATGGAAGTCACGGGTAAAGGACAGTGATAGAGGGCACTGATGGAAGACATTGATAAGGGCACTCATTGAAGGCAGTGATGGAAGTCACGGGTAAAGGACAGTGATGGAGGGCACTGATGGAAGACATTGATAAGGGCACTCATGGAAGGCAGTGATGGAAGTCAAGGGTAAAGGACAGTGATGGAGGGCAATGATGGAAGACATTGATAAGGGCACTCATGGAAGGCAGTGATGGAAGTCACGGGTAAAGGACAGTGATGGAGGACATTGATAAGGGCACTCATGGAAGGCAGTGATGGAAGTCATGGGTAAAGGACAGTGATGGAGGGCAATGATGGAAGACATTGAAAGGGCACTCATGGAAGGCAGTGATGGAAGTCACGGGTAAAGGACAGTGATGGAGGGCAATGATGGAAGACATTGATAAGGGCACTCATGGAGGGCAATGATGGAAGTCACGGGTAAAGGACACTGATGGAGGGCACTGATGGAAGACATTGATAAGGGCACTCATGGAAGGCAGTGATGGAAGTCACGGGTAAAGGACAGTGATGGAGGGCACTGATGAAAGACATTGATAAGGGCACTCATGGAAGGCAATGATGGAAGTCACGGGTAAAGGACAGTGATGGAGGGCACTGATTGAAGACATTGATAAGGGCACTCATGGAAGGCAGTGATGGAAGTCACGGGTAAAGGACAGTGATGGAGGGCACTGATGGAAGACATTGAAAAGGGCACTCATGAAAGGCAGTGATGGAAGTCACGGGTAAAGGACACTGATGGAGGGCACTGATGGAAGACATTGATAAGGGCACTCATGGAAGGCAGTGATGGAAGTCACAGGTAAAGGACAGTGATGGAGGGCACTGATGGAAGACATTGATAAGGGCACTCATGGAAGGCAGTGATGGAAGTCACAGGTAAAGGACGGTGATCGAGGGCACTCATGGAAGACATTGATGAGGCCACTCATGGAAGGCAGTGATGGAAGGCAATGATGGAGAGCACTGATGGAGGACATTGATAAGGGCACTCATGGAAGGCAGTGATGGAAGTCACGGGTAAAGGACAGTGATAGAGGGCACTGATGGAAGACATTGATAAGGGCACTCATTGAAGGCAGTGATGGAAGAGATTAATAAAGGACAGTGATGGAAGGCCATGACGGAGGGCACTGATGGAAGACATTGATAAGGACACTCATGGAAGGCAGTGATGGAAGTCACAGGTAAAGGACGGTGATCGAGGGCACTCATGGAAGACATTGATGAGGCCACTCATGGAAGGCAGTGATGGAAGGCAATGATGGAGAGCACTGATGGAGGACATTGATAAGGGCACTCATGGAAGGCAGTGATGGAAGTCACGGGTAAAGGACAGTGATAGAGGGCACTGATGGAAGACATTGATAAGGGCACTCATTGAAGGCAGTGATGGAAGTCACGGGTAAAGGACAGTGATGGAGGGCACTGATGGAAGACATTGATAAGGGCACTCATGGAAGGCAGTGATGGAAGTCACGGGTAAAGGACAGTGATGGAGGGCAATGATGGAAGACATTGATAAGGGCACTCATGGAAGGCAGTGATGGAAGTCACGGGTAAAGGACAGTGATGGAGGACATTGATAAGGGCACTCATGGAAGGCAGTGATGGAAGTCATGGGTAAAGGACAGTGATGGAGGGCAATGATGGAAGACATTGATAAGGGCACTCATGGAAGGCAGTGATGGAAGTCACGGGTAAAGGACAGTGATGGAGGGCAATGATGGAAGACATTGATAAGGGCACTCATGGAGGGCAGTGATGGAAGTCACGGGGTAAAGGACACTGATAAGGGCATTCATGGAAGGCAGTGATTGAAGTCACAGGTAAAGGACAGTGATGGAGGGCACTGATGGAAGACACTGATAAGGTCACTCATGGAAGGCAGTGATGGAAGTCACGGGTAAAGGACAGTGATGGAGGGCACTGATGGAAGACATTGATAAGGGCACTCATGGAAGGCAGTGATGGAAGTCACGGGTAAAGGACAGTGATGGAGGGCACTGATGGAAGACATTGATATGGGCACTCATGGAGGGCAGTGATGGAAGTCACGGGTAAAGGACACTGATAAGGGCATTCATGGAAGGCAGTGATTGAAGTCACAGGTAAAGGACAGTGATGGAGGGCACTGATGGAAGACACTGATAAGGTCACTCATGGAAGGCAGTGATGGAAGTCACGGGTAAAGGACAGTGATGGAGGGCACTGATGGAAGACATTGATAAGGGCACTCATGGAAGGCAGTGATGGAAGTCACGGGTAAAGGACAGTGATGGAGGGCAATGATGGAAGACATTGATATGGGCACTCATGGAAGGCAGTGATGGAAGTCACGGGTAAAGGACACTGATGGAAGACATTGATAAGGGCACTCATGGAAGTCACAGGTAAAGGACATTGATAGAAGACAATAAATGGAGGACACTGATGGAAGGCAATCATGCATGGCTATGATGGAGGGAAATGATGGAAGGCAGACTGGGCAGTGATAGAAAGGAATAGTAGAGGGCAGTGGTGGGTAGTAATACCAGGCAGTGGTGGGTAGTGACGTCAAGCAGTGACGTAAAGCAGCGGTACGTAGGTGACGGCGGCCAGTGTTGCGCACACTAATTGGCAATAGCAGTCGGTGGGCAGACAGACGTACACAAGACACACTGTCAGCCCTGCCCGTGTCTTACGTCACAGGAAAAGCTGGAGTCCCGGGGGTCGGCGCTGTGTGTGGCGGGCGGGTGAGGTCTCCTATCTATCTACCTATGTATGAGGTTGCCAGGTGTTGACTTGTTGGAAGGAGAAGACATCCTCGGGTGACTCCTCCCCCTCAGCTACCTGTGTACACCCCTCCCCCTCCCTCCCTCCCTCCGTTCCCGGGTGTCCTCTCTCCATCTATGCCGAGCCGAGGGATGTGACAGAGGCAGTAACTGTGGCGGAGGAGGAGGGACACAGGCGATCAGCTGGGAGGATTACAGCCGTGTACAGCCGTCGGAGAAGAGGAAAGGGAAGGTAGGAGGGAGCGGAGCTGACTGGCTGGCTGACAGGCGGTGTGTGGAGGAGAAAGCAGCGAGGAGATCCCGGGAGATCGCCGTCCATGGTCGCAGAGCCCAGCCGCCTTCCCTCAGTATACAGATCCGAGCAGTAAGGAGGGAGGGGGGATCTGGTCAGCACTGCAGCCCCATTTTCTGATGACATCCTATGGCAAACAGGTGCTGGGGAATGCCTAGAAATGAGCAGCTCCCCCCCCCCCCCCATAGGCGGACAATGATAGATGTGGGGCTACTCCATTGCTTGGTACTGCAAGTGTCACATTGATGCTGATATTCCAGAATAGAAGGGACACAGCAATACACAGCAAGCATCCCTGATCAGGAGACATGAGCCTGCAAGCTTCTCCTGATTATCAATGACAGCTGAGTGAAGGTGTGTGAGATCTTATGGACTCCATTTGTGGAAGGAGGATTTCCCCCCTACCATAAGACTGCCCTGGTTATCTGTAGAGGAAGGCCCCATCGTCTGTCTGTCCTGCCCACTTTCTTGCAATATGGCTGGCGCAGGAATTTGGGGGTTGAGACAGAAGCGGCTTTCAGGTTTTCCTGGGTCCTCCTGTTAGCGATGGCCAGTGGCAACAAATCGCAAAGCGACTTCAGTAGCATTGGCTTGACCATGAACGCCATCAACAACAACAACAACATGCATCAAGATTCCTTCGTTTTAGCCAAGGGAGATCCCGCTCTCATTATTCCCGTCACTATGGAGGTGCCATGTGACAGTCGGGGACAGCGGATGTGGTGGGCATTCCTGGCCTCTTCTATGGTGACATTTTTCGGGGGCCTTTTTATTATCTTGGTGTGGAGGACTCTAAAATACCTTTGGACAGTCTGCTGCCACTGTGGGGGCAAGAATAAGGTAACTAACTACGTCCACTTTCCAGTTACGTTTGTTGTGTGTTGTTGGTTTTATCCCATTGGAAGGTAAGTTGTCGGAGTTGGTGAAAGTAGCTGGAGAATGCTCAGAAGAAAGGGATCAAAGTGCACTCTAATTTTAGGCTCTTATTATGGAAAGGCAGAACAGTTGGATAGTCTCCGGGCTACCAACATAGTTCTGTGTAATGTGATATTATTGCCACCGTCTACGCAAGACCCGGATGGCCATCACTGCGAGTTTTCAAGTCTCTTTTTAACTATTTAGATTAGGTGGGGACTTGGCGTGACCTACTGCAGAAATTGGGTGCTTCTAAACAACCGTAGCCACCAAATTTTAGGTACGCAAGTTGAATTCATTAAATAGGTGAACTGGTTGATCTTTAGAACCAACACATGAAGAGTTTGTAGGAATAGAAAAAGTACGTTGACACAGTGCCATATATAATTTTTATATACCGTGTGTGTGTGTGTGTGTGTGTATGTATATGTATATGTATATGTATATGTATATATATATATATATATATATATATACACACACACACATACACATATATACACACACACACACACACGGTATATAAAAATTATGGCTATGCAATATGAAAAAAAAATAAAAATATATATATATATATATATATATATATATATATATATATATATATATATATATATATATATATAAAATTTCATATTGCATAGACAAGGTTTTTGTGACATCAGGCTGCAGCATATATACGTCAAAGGCTGACTTTAATCAATCCCTATGATTCATTGCTTTTAATATGCAAGTAGGAGTAAGAAAATATACATTGTAAACTCAGATTAATAGCTGGTATTTTTGATTTCTCAGATAATCATGACGGAAGCAAAATCACAATTGGACATGCCAGTGGTTTAACGTAACTTGGGCATTTCAGTAATACAATTCATACGGAAGTTTTGATCAATTTAACAGAAACAAGATGCAGTCATTAGATGAACAAGGTTGTGGACTTGCTCTTCTTTTCCTAGGTTTATTATTACCGTTACTTATATAGTGCTGTCAATTTACGCAGCGCTTTATTTATTTATATATATATATATATATATATATATATATATATATATATATATATATATATACAAAATAAATAAATATATTATTAGTACATTTGCATCTAGTCTCTGCCTTCAAGATTGTAAGATCCCTAAGCCCACGTTGACATTGGGCTGATTTTTGGTATGCGATTTGACATGTCAAATCGCATATCGAATCGGAGCCTATTGTCGCCACTCAAATCGGTGCGACGCCGGCTTTGCGGTACTGCTTCCCAAAAGCACTACTTTTGGCCACTTCGGGAGTTTTCAGTTTTCAATAGACATCCTGTGCATGAACCTGCACTAATGTCTGCCAAATCGCCCCCGAAGTCAGCCTGAAATGCCGGTTTGAGCTAAAATCGCATGAATTCAAACCCGCCCTCAGTGTGGACGTGGGCTCACTCACATTCATACATGCACATACTAGGATAAAAATGTATGCTAGGTTAAATCTTCCAGTCATTATGTCAGGAAGGTGACATATTGAGATGCAAGTCTGCCAGGACTCTGTCCAGAGACCAGCTAACCGCTAGCCGTCTGTCTGCGAACATCTTCACGATCCCATCTACCCAGATGTAGTTCTTGTCTTAAATTTAGCTATACCACAAAATTATGCCTAATAACAACTTGATACATTATTTTTTTTAGAGCTAAAAAAAAAACCATTACATTCAGTTGATCAATTTTGTTTTCTAAAATCACCATCTTAATACTAACCCTTTAATTTTTAATAAAGGTAAATAAAGCGATAAGGCAGATCTTTGCTTTTAAAATGTGTTTTGTCCAGGATTGTGTGGGAGGAGAAATGAAGTGAAAAGCCTTACTCAGTGACAGTTAATGTTTGTTGTAAGATTATTATTATACAGGATTTATATAGCGCCAACAGTTTTACGCAGTGCTTTACAATATAAAGGGGGACAGTACAGTTACAATATAGGAGGGCCCTGCTCATGGAGCTTACAATCTAAAGGATGTCACCATTTAGGTTTGCATCCAATCAAAAGCTGCAGACCAGACAAAGCTGTAAAATGAAACTAGTCACAGCTTATGTGTTTATGTATTCATGTGCTTATGTGTTTATTTATTTTAAATTGATAGGAAGCATCAATCATTTAGAATGGATTGTGGCTTCCACCATGATGATGCCCACATGGTGCAGAACATGGCATCATTCACACATGTCTTCACAAACCAGAGGAACCGCACAGGGAGTTTCCTCCACTTGTGTTTTGATATTTTTTCTAAGGCAGTGGATACTAATTTCTTTGAGGGTTCTGTGCCCTAGATCAATGACGTTTCTTTGGGCAATAGCAGCCTATCGGGTATATGCTTTAAATGCCGTGGTGCTCAGCTAATGACAGCTGATTTGTGATTGAATGCTATGAGTCACTGTGCAACATCTTCAATTAAGCACTCTATTTTAATTAAAGCCAGGCTTTGTCATAGATGCATTTTTATTTATATAAAATATTTGGGACAGTGGTGCATCACATCGTTAAAGTACATGAAATGTTGTGATGCACAACTAAAAATAATTGCGAGGTTACCCAGGAGTAAAGAGATATGACTGGTGTAGTTCTTGTCTGCACTATTTAGCATACTAAACGTAGAGGATACCGTATTACACTACAAAACCACCTGATAAATAACCTGTTGACACAATGCAATTTTCTGACATTGATACGTAGTGAAATGTGATGAGGCTTTTCGTTTTTCATGTTCAGCTTAGCAATATTTCATACAAGTGAACTTTTACGGACATATGCACAGTTGCTCTAGATTAAAAAACATATTTTCAGAACGGATACATCTCATTTCCAAGCATAGGAGCACCTGAGAAAAGAGGATTGTGACTCTTATATAAAATGATTGATAAGGGCTTTTACTAATCCATTGGCAGTGCACAGAATACCAGCCTCGCCCTGCAGGCCCCTTGGTACAGACCTTTGGGTATGAACCTCCTCGTGCATTTTGGAGCCGAAGATGGAACACTTTGCTCCCCCCTCCCACCTCTGTGACTTCCCATCACTAGCTTACCTTCATAGAGACGGTTGCTAAGTATCCCTGTTGTGTCATAGCCCTGCAGAATAGGGAAAATGAATACGCAGTATACAGCATAGGAAAAGAAGTCGGCTTGGCCTACACTGTAACAATCATACAATGAGTGTGTAAGTCACAGACCATTACAAAAAAACCACCAAAAGTATAAAAATAGACCGTTTTAGTAGTCAAAAGCAGTTTGTCAGACCTAAAGAGCGATATGAGTGGTGGTTTTCAATAATGTACAGCATGCCTCTTTCTATGGGCTGTGTTGGTTCCCTTTCCCTGTAATATCCTTTTTGAAAGTGAGATAAGATACTGCTTTGATTACAGCAAGGATGGAATTATAAATCGATAGACTTGCCATAAATGTTCATTTTTCTTTGGAGGATGCGCCTGGTGGTAGCAAGGTATAGGTAGGTACAGAGAAGCAGTTTATGATATTGGTTCGTTTTAAAATGTAATAAGGGAATTTTAGTAAAGGAAAAAAGCTTTCCAGAAAAATCATTAAAGTAGTCTACAAAAATAAAAATGTAATTGTGAAAATCCTCCAATTAATAATTAGGACACCAGAGCTCCCCTGGTGAAGAATATTAAAAACCATTTAAAAAAAGGAGAACATTCTCATGGCCTCATCAGTCTCTGTCACTCATGTCTCCAACTAATTTTACATTTTTAAACAAAAAAATTGTGTTTTATTTTTATATATATATATATATATATATATATATATATATATATATATATATATATATATATATATATATATATATATATATATATATATATATATATATTTATTATATGTGACAAATCTCCAATAGGTAACAAATTAATCCCATAACGATAAACAAAGTGATAAATACAAAGTTTCAATACTCAAAAATATCCATCCATCCATCCAGTGAAAGACAAATTTCCAATCTGTGCTCCTCAAGTAAAAGTGCTCCAGATGGAACGGCCACTCCCCTGACACACAGGTCTCAAAAGCGTTATATAATATATAATTGGATCACTCCATCCATCAGATTCCCCCTTAGCAATTCAATCACCGGACCAAAAGATTTGCAAGGTCCTTTCCAATCCTCCTATATGGTGGTGGCAGGTCCTCCTTTAAATCCACGGCAAACAAACTCCCCTACTTGTTGGCTACACAATCTCAAACAAGGGAAACCCAAGGAAGCTTCCAATTGTGTATTACGCTTTTTAATAAAAATAAACCCAAACAGCAGTTAGAGTAAAACGCAGTTAGTTTGAAAATTGCATCCCCAACATGAAATGAAACAACTTCCAGTTTTCGGCCCTGGACCAGAAGTGACGTTGCTTGGCTCCACTCTTTGTGTTGCCCTTGGGTGAGATTGTGTAGCCAACAAGTTGGGGTGTTTGTTTGACGTGGATTTAAAGAGGACCTGCCACCACCCTATAGGAGGATTGGAATGGACCTTGCAATCTTTTAGTCCGGTGATTGATTTGTCGTGGGGGAATCTGATGGATGGAGTGATCTATATCCAGTTATAACGCTTTTGAGACCTGTGTGTCTGGTGAGCGGCCATTTCTTCTGGTGGTGGAGCATTTTTACTTGAGGTGGAGCATGGATTGAAAATATGTCACGGGATGGATGGATATTCTTGAGCATTGAGACTGTATTGATTTATCAGTTTTTGATTGTTTGTTTATTTTTATGGGATCCATTAGTTGCCTATTGGAGATTTATTTTCACATATCATTTTGTCATAATTATATACAGAGTAGCACAGCACTATTTTTTTTTATTTTTTCTGAGTTTCTGCAAAAACACTTAAATGTGTTCCCACATCAAAAATTAAAAACATTTTTGTTTTTACATTTTTTTTTGATGTGGGAAGGCATTTAAGTGTTTTTGCAGAAACTCATAGTTCTGCTGAGTGGTAGCGCAGATATTTTTATATTCGGATTTTAAAAATTAGGTCTTCCAAATGGGCCCTTTTCCAACTTGGTTCTTCTATTTGCACTGTAGCCTACCACAATCTGTGTAGGTGTTGCAGTTATTTTTTCTGAATATTTCATATAGTAGCTTATATAGTGAGAGAACAATTTGAATTCCAGAAAAGCCAGCAGGAGTGGTAACACTTTTTTTTTTTTTTTTTTTAAAGGAGCAACATTTTGAGGGCACCAAATTTTGCCTACTGCATATTGATCACTCTAATTACGAGTGATCAGCATTTGTTGCCTGGGGAATAGTGGGTTAAAAAAAAAAAAGCTAAAGATTAATTTCCTAAGTAATATTGACAGTGGCTTAATACGTAACTTGGAAATCTATATTCTCTGTAGCCCACATTGCATCACTATTTTTTTTTATTTTTTATTGATCCATAAATCTTGCTGGTACTGTTTAGTCATTGTAGATTGGGGTAAAAAAAGTTATGCAGACTTCAGGGGTTAGAACGCTCATTTAATCAGGATATGTCTTTTTCTTGGCTATAATAGTAAATTAAGCAAAGCTGGGCTTTGCAGCAGTAGTGTACAGTTCCAGCACTGCAGTAAATATTAACCCATTCATGAATGGAGGCAACTAAAAATAACCAGACCAAATATTGCTGTTTGTTTTAATTTTTTTTTTCAGTGTACCCAACAAATAATTACTTTTGTATACTATAATTTATTAAATGTTAACTATTTATATTGGGGGTTTTTCATAACATTTTAGGCTTTCACTATTATAGCTTTATAAAATATTCTGAATATGTATTTACAGACAAATAGAAGATAATATTTAGTTTATTAGACACGTTTAATTTGACAGCCTGAGTAATGCATAACATTTTATGTAAATAATATAAAAATTTCACAAATATTTTTTCTTTTTATCAAGATTAGAGATTTAAAGAACAATGCCTTGAAAAAGTATTCCTACTCCTTGACATTTTGTCATGTTACTACCAAAAACGTAAATGTATTTTATGTGATAGACCAACACAAAGTAGCACATAATTGTGAAGTTGAAGGGAAATGATAAATGGTTTTCAATTTTAATTTTTTTTACAAATATGTGAAAAGTGTGGCGTGCATTTGTATTCACACCCTTCCACTTTACTTTGATACCCCCAACTTAAATCTAGTGGAACCAATTGCCTTCAGAAGTCACCTAATTAGAAAATAGGGTCCACACGTGTGTATTTTAATCACAGTGTGTATATACAGCTGTTCAGTGAAGCCCTCAGCGGTTTGTTGGAGAACCTCAGTGAACAAACGGCATCATGAAAGCCAAGTAAAACACCAGACAAGTCAGGCATAAAGTTATAAAGAAGTTTTAAAGCAGGGTTGGGTTATAAAAAAAAAAAAAAAAAAAAATCATCCCACGCGTTGAACATTTCACAGAGCACTGTCCAATCCATCATTCAAAAATGGGAAAGAGTATGGCACAACTGCAAACCTACCAAGACATGGCCATCCACCTAAACGGACAGGCCGGGCAAGGCGAGTATTAATCAGAGAAGCAGCCAAGAGGCCCATGGTAACTGGTGGAAAAATCTGTCCACTGGACAGCCATTAGTCATGCACTCCACAAATCTGGCCTTTATGGAAGAGTGGCAAGAAGAAAGCCATTGTTTAAAAGAAGGCCATAAGAAGTCACGTTTGCAGGTTGTGAGAAGCCATGTGGGGGACACAGCAAACATGTGGAAGAAGGTGCTCTGGTCAGATGAGACCAAAATTGAACTTTTTGGCCTAAAAGCAAAACTCTATGGGCCAGATCCACGTAGCGCGGCGCTTCTTTATGTCCGGCGTAGTGTATCTCAGATACACTACGCCGCCGTAACTTACAGCGTATTTCCCGTATCCACAAAGAATTTGCGCTGTAAGTTACGGTGGCGTAGTGTAACTGTGTCGGCGTAAGGGCGCGCAATTCAAATGGATGAGGTGGGGGCGTGTTTTATGTTAATACGTCTTGACCCAACGTAAATGACGTTTTTTCTGAACGGCGCATGCGCCGTCCGTGGGGGTATGCCAGTGCGCATGCTCCAAATTAACCCGCAACAAGCCAATGCTTTTGACGTGAACGTCATTCTACGCAAAGCCCTATTCGAGAACGTTTTACACAAACGACGTACACAACGGAAAATTCGACGCTGGCCCGACGTCCATACTTAACATTGGCTACGCCTCATATAGCAGGGGTAACGTTACGCAAAAAAAAGCCTTACGGAAACAACGTAAAAAAATGCGCCGGACGTACATTTGTGGATTCGCGTATCTAGCTAATTTGCATACTCGACGCGGAAATCGACAAAAGCGCCACCTAGAGGCCAGCGTAAATATGCACCTTAGATCCGACGGCGTACTAAGACGTACGCCAGTCGGATCTAGCCCAGCTTCAGGCGTATCTTGTTTTGTGGATACAAAACAAAGATACGCCGGAGCAACCTAGCAGTTACGTGGCGTATCAATAGATACGCCAGCGTAACTGCTTCGTGGATCTGGCCCTATGTGTGGCAGAAAACTAACACTGCAATTCACCCTGAACACACCATTCCTACCGTGAAACATGGTGGTGGCATCATCATGTTGTGGGGATGCTTTTCTTCAGCAGGGACCGGGAAACTTTCAGAGTTGATGGAAAGATGGATGGAGCCAAATACAGGGCAATTTTAGACAACCTGTTTGTCTTCAAAAGATTTGAGACTGGGGCAGAGGTTCACCTTCTAGCAGCACAACAACCCTGAACATACAGCCAGAGCGTCAAGAGAATGGCTTGGATCAAAGAATATTCATGTATTAGAATGACCCAGTCAAAGTCCAGACCTAAATACAATTCAGAATCTGTGGCAATTCTTGAACATGTCTGTTAACAGAAACTCTGTATCCAATCTGACTGAGCTTGAGCTGTTTTGCAAAGAAGAATGGGCACAAATGTCACTCTCTAGATGTGCAAAGCTGGTAGAGACATACCCAAAAAGAGTTGCAGCTGTAATTGCAGTGAAAGGCGGTTCTACAAAGTATTGATTCAGGGGGTGATTACAAATGCACACCACACTTTTCACATGTATTTGTAAAAGAATTGTTAAACTGTTTTTAATTTTCCTTCCATTCCACAAAAATATGCCACTTTGTGTTGCTCTATCACATAAAATTAATTTAAGTTTTTGGTTGTAACATGACAAAATGTGGGAAATTTCAAGGGGTATGAATACTCTTTCAAGGCACTGTATGTAGAGGTTGTGATGTGAATTATGGGGCCCCTTACACCACAGCTTTAGGCATGGGGCCTCCTGGGGGGGGGGGGGGGGGGGCTGCCGCAAATTGAGAAGCAGGGGGGCCCTTTACAAAAAAAAAAAATATATTTATATATATATATATATATATATATATATATATATATATATATATATATATATATATATACACAAATTATTATTATTTTTTATAAAAAGAAATTGCATTATATAGAAATACATTAATATACTTAGAAGTGCACTTGTAGTGCAGAGTCGATTGACCTTTAGTAAATCAACCCCATTGTGTGCTTTCTGGTCTTTTGGGTTGCAATTTTATATGTGAATGGTTAGAATTGTTAATCAAAGTTACCCCAAAAAATATATAGATGAGAAAAGTAGACTCGACAATGAGTATTTAGGGCTGTTTCACACCAGGCTATCAATCTGCTTTTTTTTTTTTGCACCACTGCACATGTATGGTGTGAACAGGAAATGTAGAAATGTTTTCAAGGGTGCGAACAAGCCCTAAATCTCTTTCTCCGAACACCTTCATTGCAGAGGAGCTCATGGTAGTTTTTTTAGAAGAGTTTATGGATGAGTAGATGTTCTGCTGCCTGCTGTTGGATATCTACCTATGCCCAGCCTAAAGCTGACCTGTAAATGAAAGCGGCATAATCCGTCTGTCAAGTCTGAACATATAGACGTAGGGTGACTTGTGCTTTCAGTTGTCTGAGGAATATTCATTACTACGTTTTTTTCAACCCGATCATTAAAACGGCCTTGCCTACACACGATCGTGAAAACCAGAACGAGCACTCCTGTCTCATAACTTGCTTCTCGGCATGCACGTTTTTTCACATGGTTAAAGCCCACACACGACCATTTTTTACGAAGTTAAAAACAACGTGAAAAATTAGAGCATGTTCGAAATTTTTAATGGCCATTTTTTACATCGTGAAAAATGCTCTGGAGCCCACACACGATAATTTTTTAATGACTTTAAAAAAAGTAATTTTTTTTCAACCGTCGGTCGTGTGTATGCGGCATTACTGTTCTTATGATCATTAAGACTCCAAGGTGAGATCTTGCATGAAGCCCCAGACCGAGGGAAATTGACAGTTATTTTTTTTTTCTTCCATTTGCTAATAATCGCACCACCTGTCACCCTCTCACCAAGCTGTCTGGCGATGGTCTTGTAGCCCATTCCAGCCTCCTGTAGGTCTACTATCTTGTCCCTGACATCCTTGGACATCTCTTTAAACTTGTTCATGGTGAAGGGATTGGAATCTGATTGGTTATGTGGACAGAGCTGCATAATTCTGGCTAAAATTAGAATCACAATTTTTTTGCTTAGAATAAAGATCACGATTCCCACAGCGTAACATCGTTCACATTTATACCAACAAATTGCGCTTACTTTTTACTGTTTTTTTAGTTTTTGTTAAATTCATTAGTGTATCATCTCCAAATATAATTGCGTTTGAAAGACAGCTGCGGAAATACCACTATTTTATTCTCTAGGGCAGGGATTTGCAATTAGTGGACCTCCACTAATTCCAAGTAATTTTCTAGTAAAAAATACAGATTTTTTTAACTTGTAAGCGTGTCAGAAAAAGGTTTAGTCCTCAAGTGGTTAAACTGACTTCACTTGATGTTCATCCCTTTTGATCTAAAAGAACCAAATGTTACAATGTTTCTCTTTTATCTCTGCCTAAGTAAACGTGTGTGTGTGCGTGTTTGTTTTTTTTTATTTATTATTTTTTTTTTTTTTTACAGCGGTCAGCTGTGAGCAGAGAACAGCTCTGCACTGAATTGAAGAAATGCTGTTTTAAGATTGTGTGGTTGAATCGTGATCTCGATTCTTTAACGATTAATCATGCATCCCTATTATTTTTTTAATTTTTTTTATTTTTTTACAGGTAACGAGACGAAATTAGGAACACTCCCTTTTAAGAGAGTGCTCCTAATCTCAACTCGTTACCTGTATAGAAGACACCTGGAAGCCGGAAATCTTACCGATTGGGGATCAAATACTTATTTCACGCATTAAAATGCAAATCAATTTCATAACTTTTATTTTTTAAATGCAAAGCATTCTCTGATTGAATGAGGTGAAGAGGCTGGGCAGTGACTTCAGAATAAGAACTCTTTACGTTCATTCAGAAAATGCAAAGCAGTCTTCGAATGGCACCATTGTTTTGCAGCCAACCTCCTTTGTTCACAGTGCAGAAGGCCAATCGCTCAGCAGGGACCTGTGAACAAGAAGACATCACTGTCAGTGTTTACTTTAGCAATTTCCTTCTTCTGGGGGCATTGTCCAGGTATGTTATATACCAGGGCTCGAAAAAATCTGGGCGCCAGGTCGCAATTGCAACTAGAATTAGTGACCTGGAGCCCGGAGAAGCTTAGGCCTGCAGAAAGCCACAAAGCCGCGGCCTCAATTTACAGCCGGCGCGGCCCGACGCGGGTTAGGTGGGCGCGCACGAAGACACAGGATACCCCATCCTGTGTCTCCGTGCGCCCCCACCTCCCCCGCCACACTGGTCGGTAATTGAGGCCGCAGCCTTCTGCAGGCCTAAGCTACCTTCTGTGATCTGGTGCCTTCTTGTGGTGGCCGTTGGCTTGACAAGTAAACCAGCAATCCAGCAATTCTAATGGAGCTTCCCCAGTGTTTTCACTGCCATCTCCTTCCCTCTAATTGGGAGCCCCCAAACATTATATATACACCCTAAAGAATAAAATGGCGGTCATGGCAATACTTTCTTTCACACCGTACTTGCGCAGCAGTCTAACAAGCCTAATTCGTTTGGGGAAAAAATACACTTGTCTTATTTTTTAATAAAAAAAAAAAAAAAAAACAGTAAAGTTAGCCCAATTTTTTTTTTATGTTGTGAAAGATATGGTTACGCCGAGTAAATTGATACCCAACATGTCACGCTTCAAAATTGCGTCCGCTCCTAGAATAGCGACAAACTTTTACCCTTTAAAATCTCCATAGGCGACGTTTAAAAAATTCTACAGGTTGCATGTTTTGAGTAACAGAGGAAGTCTAGAGCTAGACTTATTGCTCTCGCTCTACCAATCGCGGCGATATTTCACATGTGTGGTTTAAATACCGTTTACATATGCAGGCACTACTGACGTATGCCTTCGCTTCTGTGCGCAAGCTCGGCGGGACAGGGCGTGTTTTCTGTCTCAACTTTTTTAGATGGCTCCTAGATTCCAAGCAAATTTGTCAAACCCTGTTATATACAGTACATAGTTACATTGGTCCAAGCTGGATCCATGTAACTATATAGAAATATACCATACTAGTAACTGATCTTTAAAGACTTAGGAAGTATCTCCGCAAAATCAAACTCCAATGCAAGTGATGCATGCATATGTGTAACTAAGGGAAAAACTTGTTTTCTTTAGTTTTGGGTAGAGTGAAGAGGGATTACATACCTGTCAGGTTTTTATTGCTATCTGTCCCTCCGTTTTTACACTTTCCATTTGTCCTGTTTACCATTATCATTAAAAGTGGGAAAAAATAAAACCAAATTTTGGGTTGACCTCAGAAAAGCAATAGATGGGAAATCTTTCAACAGGGACACTAGTTCTAGTGACACCCAGGGATTTCCTCTTTAAATGGATTTCCTCTCACTTCCTATTTTGGCTAAGATACAGGAAGTGAAGGAAATTCTGCCTTATGGGTCACAGATGTCCAAAAAAACAGACAAGGGTTATAAACTTCCCTTACTCAATACACTTTAACCACTTCATCTCCATTACCCTTAATGACCAGGACAGTTTTTGCGATGCGGTACTGCGTCGCTTAAACTGACAATTACATGGTCCTGCGACATTGTACACAAAATTGATGTCCCCCCCCCCCTCCACAAAAATAGAGCTTTTTTTTTGTGCTATTTGATCACATGTGCAGTTTTTTTTTTTTTCGCTATAAACAGAGTGACAATTTTGAAAGAATTTTTTTGCTATAATACATATCCCCCCAAAAAATAATATATATATTCTTCTACATATTTTTGGTAAAAGAAAATCACAATAGGCGTATATTGATTGGTTTGCGCAAATGTATCGCATCTACAAACAATGGGATAGATTTAGAGCCTTTTTATTTTCTATTGCTTTTACTAGTAATGGCGGCAATCTGCTTTTTTTTTCTCGGGACTGCGACATTGTTGCTGATAAATCTGACCCCAAATGACACTTTTTGGGGACCAGTGACATTATTACAGTGATCAGTGCACTGATCAATGTAAAAATGACACTGGCAGGAAAGGGGTTAACACTAGGGGGCGATCAAGGGGTTAAGTGTGTTCTAACTGTAGGGAGGATGGGCTGCCTGGTACATGACAGAGATCACTGTTCCCCAACACTGGGAACAGGAGATCTTTGTCATGTCATCTGGCAGAATGGGGAATTGCCTTGTTTACATATGCAGTTCCCACTTCTTCCTCTCCTCGCTGCGATCGCGGGTTGCCAGCATACATCGTGTCCACCCAACCCACGGGCACGCTCCTGCAGTGAGAACGCCACCGGCTATAAGATGCTTATACTTCACTTTTTATGAAATTGCTCCGGTCCGATTACATGATCAAGTCCTGGTGCCAGCTTTAGTGTAGAGGAAGGGCAGCCAACAATGAATGCCCCCATACTAGGCCTATGAGGGACACAAGCATTCACAGCCGTAGTCTGTGATCTCCTCTGCTGAAGAGCTCATGTGACTGGAGCGGTTTCAGAATGGATAAGTATACGTTTCTTTACAGGGTTCAGTAGAATAGAATAGACTTGAAATGGGGATGGAAGTAGGCTAAGCCTTAGTTAGATTTTGACTAAACTTCCACTTTAATAATTGTTAGGAATTTGTCTATCCTAAATATTGGAGATACGAAAAGCTGGTTGTGTCACTGACACACATATGGACATGTAACAAACTGCAGCCCTTATAAAAATGCAAACATTTCCTTTTTTTTTTTATTTTTTTTACTTTTGTTAGGCATTTCTCAGCTTTCAGGCATTGCCAGATCTATTGATGTTTGTATGGTATCTAGATATGGTGGTTCATTTAAAGAAGCCCTAACCCCTTTGCGCCGGTGCCGACCCACCCTTTAAGGGGTTTCAGATGCTGGGAGGCTGGGCAGGATTTCTTAAAGTGTTACCAAACCCACAACAGTAAAATCTGTGCGTATATGCAGCAAAGCATGCATGTTATACTGACTGTGGAACCTAAGGGGTTAATCCTCTGCATTGTATGAAAAGGTTGTTTGCGCTTGTCTTCTGATTCTCCTTTTCTTCCACTGTCCCCAGTCCACCGCCTTTGGATCACTCTGCACATGCTCAGTTTGGTTTGTATTGCTAGAGAGTGTTTTTATATTTATTTTTTTCTTGGGAGGGGTGCATGTTATCACAGGGCCAATCGGCACTGTCCAGACAGAGGATCAGGGGTCCTGCAGCCTCATAGGATAGTCAGAGGAGAATGAAAACTCCTTCTACATGCTTTAACCGGACATTGATAGAAGTCATAAAACTGCTTTTATACCGCTGATAAGAAAAGGTATTTAGCAGTTTATATTTACTAAAATAATTGCATTTCTAATTTTCTGTGTACTGTGGGAGATGAGATATAGTAAATGCAGGGTCCTGGGTTTAGTAACACATTTTAACATGTGACTGCTGTGATTGGCTCTCACAGTGGTCGCATGATCGAAAAGCTCCCCATCGCAAGTAGAGATCGGGAGCTTTCTGGTAGCCGCTGGTAACTGTCAGGAGCGCTCTCGACACGGCTCTTTATCTTTAGGTATGTATAAATTCAGCGTTGAGGCCCACTCGCCGAGAGCCTGCATATATGAAAATGGCGCTCAGGAAGGAGTTAATTATAATGATAATGAGATTTCAGGTTTGGAAAAAGGGACAAGATTTTTATTTATTTTCAAAATGAGTACATTTCTAAGAGGGATTGTTTTAACACTTTCTGAACATGCAACTGTGGTCTCATGTTTAGCAAAAAATCATATAACGGTGCAAACTTGATTACAAATCTCTATTGCTTAAAGCGGAGGTTCACCCAAAAATCAACTTTCTGCCATTATATCCAGCATACTGCTGACATCTGCAGTATGCTGTTTTTTTTGTTTTTTTTTTGTACTTATCGTTTTATCAGCGTTGTTATCCGGCTCCGAGCGGGGATTCCTGCGGGGAATAGGCGTTCCTAAGCCAAGCGGATTTGATTGACGGGCTGCTAAAGCGCGTCACGCCTTCCGAAAATACCCGAAGTGATGCTTGAGTGTTTATGGCGCCTGCGCCTGCCATGTAGAGCTGACTGCGCAGGCGCCGTAAACACTCGAGCGTCACTTCGGGTATTTTCGGAAGGCGTGACGCGCTTTAGCAGCCCGTCAATCAACTCCGCTTGGCTTAGGAACGCCTATACCCGGAAGGAATCCCGGCTCGGAGCCGGATAACAGGCTGATAAAACGATAAGTACAAAAAAAAAACAGCATACTGCAGATGTCAGCAGTATGCTGGATCTAATGGCAGAAAGTTGATTTTTGGGTGAACCCCCGCTTTAAGGGGATATCTGCTTTGGGAGGGGGCATAAATGTGGTGATTGAGCGCAATTTTTACTTTTGTATAAACCGTATGCTGAGATGTTCAGTTTGTGTGTGTGTGTGTGTGTGTGTGTGATTATATATAGAATATATTTTATTTATTTGTACAGTATATTATGTAATTTTCTTTTGTTAACCTGTAAAAAGAACCAAGTTCAAAAAGACCGAGACATCCATCCGCGAGCAATCTGCTGCTTTTGTTATATGTCGCTCTACAAGATATGTTTTCTGAGGGTCTGTGAATACTCTGAGTATTATAAGAGGGAACAGCAGACAGAGAGCTAATACTAGCAGCTAATTAGTGAGATTATATACTCCATCTGCCAGCTGGCAGCTCAGCCAATCGGCTGCAGGCACACTGTTTACTTACGAAGGACCATCACCTGGCCAGGAAGGGCAATGAGAGTATGGGAGATAAGACTTTGCTACAGAGGCGTCTAATCTGTATCCATATACTGATAACGATCTCATTGATAAATACCCGAAAATCCAAGCAGTGGTAAATTGTTTTTGTTGGTTAAATGAAACTAGATCATGGTTTATTGTATTTGATATTAGTACATAAATTATTGCTCTAAATCACAATGCTATAAAGTATAAACTGTTTAAATATTAAATAACAATTCTAATAGGTTGACATCTGTTCTTTTATCACTGTAAACTAATGACCTGTTCTTGTGTGTTCAACATGTCCTGCTGACGATAGGGGATCGGAGAAGATTAGTTTTTAGTTGTGTTACTATAAAGGAACTTGCAAAAGTGAAGGTTTGTGAGCCTGTGTTAAAGTATAAGTTTCTTTAAAAAATAATTATATATCTTTTTGCAGGTAGAAAGTGTGTGTGTGTGTGTGGTTTAATTTTTTTATTTTTCTAGGATCCTGCAAATCCTCAGATCGTGGGTGCAATGCAGGGCTCTTGCAGACTGTTGGGGTCCTTTCACACAGGCTTGTCTGTTATACAGATTTCGCTCAGCAGGAGGATCTATCCACAGAGCAGGTGGATGACAGGTCCGTTGCCGCTCACTGTGCAGAGACGGACCTGTCAGAGCCCCCCTCTCCTCTATGGGAGATCAGATGAAAACTGACCATCTGTCCTTTTTCTTCCGATCCAATCCTCCAGACGGATGGAAAATAGGGTTTCCATCCATCTGGATTTCACGGATCGGATGTCAGCGGACACGTCCCCTTGCCTTATACTTGCCTTAGAACGAAGCCCTCATATCGGTGTCCGGTCATCGCTGAGGGGGCATGTTTACTCAGCATTTCTTCCAGGTTTGTGGGCTTTGGAAGCCCTCGATTCCATCAAGAAGCTCTATAGGTCCTTCAGAGCGCATGCGCCGCTGACATCAGCGGCTGCATATCTCTTAAAAGATGTACATTTTAGGAGATATTCATTTTACCTACAGGTAAGCCTTATTATAGGCTTACCTGTAGGTAAAAATCACAAAGCGGGCATACAACTGCTTTAATTGTTTCCCTTACTTTCTGTTAAAATAAAAATGCCAGAATAGTACAAAAACCCCTAAAGTTACTTTTTTTTTTTTTTTGGAAAGTAGACCTCCCAAGGTGGTTCATTTTTTGCAGCAATTCTTTTGGAAATGAAGAAACCTGCTGATTCTGAGCGGTTCACTTACTGGGGTAAACACAGCTTGAGACTAGTGCACTAGATACATTACTGAAGAGGTTAATGCCTTGGTCATATACAGAGGCAGGATACAGATGAAGGGGTTAATATTAAGATGGGCACGACAAGGGAGGTGAAAAGGTTACAGATCACATAGAGATAGTATGTGTATGAGAAGAGGGGGCATGAGAGGGTTTAAAAAAAAATAATAATCCTTGTATCGCTGAAACAGAACGAATCTACAGCTGCTGAACTAATCATTCTGCCCCATTCACAAGTACTTAATCTCTCTCATTCCCCTGTTGTAATATTGTAAACACTTACCATGGGATCGTTGTGATGACCAATCGTGGTGATCATATGCTACCCAGGCCCTTGGATTGGCGCGGTACAGTGTCTGTGTGTACTTGGCCGACTAATGGGCGCTTGGTGCAAAGAGAATACTGAGCAGATCGGCTGCATGATTGCTGTTTATTTATAGTGCCATTAATGAATGACACTGGATAAAGGGCTACCACATTCACTATTTTAAAAGACGTGGCCCGGTAGTAGGGGTTGGAGCAAAAAAGGTTCACTTTAGTTAAAGTAGAACTATAGGCAAAACTTACTTTGGATAGAGCAGGGTAGGGTTATAAACCGGGTAAGGTTTATTTTTGCCATCTATGTCCCATTGGGTAGATTTACCTTTACTTCCTGTCCCATAGCCAAACAGGAAGTGAGAGGAAAGCCCTGCAAATTAAGGGAATCCCTTGGGGACCCCCGGGTCACCAGAACTAGTACCCTATTGGAAGATTTCCCCTCCTATATTACTTTTCTGGGGGCAACCCAATGTTGCCTTTTTAGTTTTATACTTTCAGTTATAAGTTCAGTTTTAGTAAAATTTTTACAAGGGCTATTGCTACACTTGGTGTAGTTGATATGTCAATTTGGAACAAGTAGAAATTAAGTAAATGCTGTAAGAAATGGACATGATTAAACTTTGGCTTGTAAACAACAGTCTGAAGAGCATCATGTACAGTAAGCGGTTACAAGGCTTTCTTTAAGCTTCAAGCAGCTTTATTGAAGTCCTTACAACACCTTTTAGCTCCCTTCTGGGAGAGCAAAATACAGAGCTTAAAGAGAGTAAAGGTTGTGGCTTTAAGCCCAGGTTCACACTGGGTACGATTTGAGATGCGATTTCACATGTCAAATCGCATCTCAAATCGGCGGCAATTGTCGGCAATGACACCGTCCTAATCGGTGCGACGCCGCATCTGCGGCGCTGCTCCGATTTCAAAAAGTAGTTCCTGTACTACTTTTTGCGATTTCGGGCACGATTTACATTGACATCTGTGCAGAAACCTGCGCAGATGTCTCTTAAATCACGGCTAAAATCGGGACTGACAAGCGGGAGTGAAATCGTGCGAGTTCAGCTGCTTCACTGCACTGCTTCACTCGCAGAGCCCAGTGTGAACCTAGGCTCAAAGAGGTTTCAGCAGCACATAGAATGTTTCAAAACATGCTTGAAGCTTGATAAAGTGTTCTGCCAAAAGTCAGCCTTCCTATTTTGGGCTAATTTCAATACCCTCAGTACTTTAAAGCAAACATCTACCCAAACCTCTTTGTTTTTCAAGGTTTATAGGAGGAATATAACCTCTTAAAGCGGAGCTCCACCCTAAAGTGGAACTCGCGCTGATCGGAACTCTCCCCCCCTCCGGTGTCACATTTGACACCTTTCAGGGGGGAGGGGGGTGCAGATACCTGTCTAAAGACAGGTATTTGCACCCACTTCCGGCCACAACAGTCTCGGGCAGACTGCGGGCATGACGTCGCCTCCCGCGCCCCCCCCCCCCGTTGTGTGCTGGGAACACTCGGCTCCCAGTACACAGCAAAAGCCATTCGTCAGGCGCAGCGTGACTCGCGCATGCACCGTAGGGAACCGGGCAGTGAAGCCGGAGCGATTCACTTCCTAGTCCCCTCACCGAGGATGGTGGGGGGGGGGGCCAGCAGAGTGACGAGCGATCGCTCGTCCTCTGCTGCGGAAGGCGCTGGACTTCAGGACAGGTAAGTGTCCTAATGTTAAAAGTCAGCAGCTGCACGATTTGTAGCTGCTGGCTTTTAATATATTTTTTTTCAGCGCACATCCGCTTTAATTTAATATGTAATTATATTTTCTTTGTCTCAGATGATTCCAGAAATTGGGATAGGAAGTTTAGAGAATATCCCTCTAGGGTCAGGAGAGAAAAGTTCTAACCCTTCCTCACTCAACTGTCCATGTTCATGTCCTTTCATTTGATTATGGTAGGCCTTGCTACCTTAAGGCCCTCAAGGAAGCTTATTTAACCCTGGTTCACATTGGAGCCAATGGCACCATCCGAATCGGTGCGACGCCGCACTTGTCATGGCGATTCCCAAAAGTAGTTTCTGTATTACTTTTGGCAACTTTGGGGTGCGATTTCCATAGACTTTGGTGCAGAAACCCACACCGATGTCTCTGAAATCGCCCCCGAAGGCAGGACTGATATGTGGGCATGAAATCGTGCAAGTTCAGTTGAACTCGCACAATTTCGTTCCCGCTTTCAGTGTGAACCTGGGCTAAAGGGTTGTTCAATTGTCTGTCAAGACAAAAATGTGTTTTTTCTGTTTTTGATTGCAATGGGGTTCTAATCATTCCACATTTATTTATATATATATATATATATATATATATATATATATATATATATATATATATATATATATATATATATATATATATATATATATATATATATATATATATATATATATATATATATATATATATATATATATATATATATATATATATATATATATATATATAATTTTACTGCTATCTGGATATTCTTTAGGATATTCCTTGGACCAGCGAATTGAAAAAAGTCTAGATTTTCCCCCATCCACACATTCGAGGTGGATAGTGGAATCCTCCCCCATGAGCCATTGCATTCTGACATCAGGAAGACTTCCCCGTTGTCAGAATACACTGATCAGTGCTGCCAACTATAGCCTGCAGGGCTGATCGAGTGGAAAACAAATCCCACAGGGTGGTTGTATAGACGTTGATTAGTAGATTGATTTCTGTACATACAATTTGATTGAAGTTCAGCAGGAATTTCGATCCACGTATGGCCAGCTTTAGAGAGATTTCCCCGAATTACTGTCCCGCCGACAACCGTTTTACAGGAAGTGAGGGAAAATCGCAAAAGGAATATATGCATAAATAAAACATGAGACAGGAGATTCTAGCCTTCCCTACTAAAAAAAAAGTGTTAATCTCTATCTGTGCTCACTTGATGGGATCCTGGATAGCACTAAAAACCCAACTCTATCCATGAAGACTGGCTAAACATATATACCTTTTAGGTTCTCTCGACATACGCTTTAGGTCACTTTGTAAAACAACCCTTAGTTTAAAATAGAAATTAAAGGCAAAAATGTTTTGTATAAATGTCAAAAAACATTTTATTGCTTTTTTTTTTTGTGGTCTGTTTTTAATAGGAAATCAAAAGGGGCTGCCAGGAACACCAGGAATTTTACATAAAGCAATATAAAGAGAACAGGATACTTTCTCCTACCAATACATGGTACAGGAGCCACATATAAGGAATATGATGTGTTGTGGTTGTGTGTCTTTATCTAGCCAATTACCTGGGGCTCTTTCTTATGAAAATTATGGTTTTGTCTAGGAAGTTTGCACTTAACGCATCCCTCTGTCACCCTTGGTCCACTATTGGCTCATTATTTTGATGACCAACCACCCTCACCTACAGTGTGGCACAAGTATATATTTTTAAAATGGAATGTTCTGGGTTAAGAGGCTCCCAGGTCACCCTAGAACTGGTGTTTCCAAACTTACTAATCGGTGGGCCAGTTTATTGTACCTAATACTGTAAGGGGGGATTGTGGCCAATAGGAGTTGAAAATGGCCCAGCATCAGTGGGAGCAAACGGTTTCCCGTTGTTGGTGTCAGTTGAAATGACAGTGCCCCACCACTGGTGTCGGTGGGTGGAATAGTGCCCCACCATTGGTTTCAGTGAGAGGACTTGTACCCCATCATTGACACCGGCAGAAAGAATAGTGCCCCATCATTTGGTGTCAGTGGGATGAATGGTACCCCATTGTCGGTGCATGACATTTTGCCCTATTGGTGTTAGTGGGAGGAATGGTGCCCCATCATTGACTTTGGTAGAATGAATAGTCCCCCATTGGGAGGAATTGTGCTCCAAGGGCTGGATAAAGGCACGCAAAGGGCCACAGTTTGTGGAGGCCACTACTCTAGAAGATGATTAATGCTGCTTGGGGGCAGTTGGGGACGTGTAATGTAACGTGGTGAAATATTATATATTATACTTCACATAACAGTAAAGTGTTTGCAATTACCGTATTTATCGGCGTATAACACGTACACTAACTTTAAGAGGGAACTTTCAGGAAAAAAAACTTTCCACAGCCCCCTGCGTATAACACGCAGGCACAGTTTACCCTTTATTTTCAGGGTAAAAAAGTGAGTGTTATACGCCAATAAATACAGTATATACACACACACACATGTACTGTATATTAATTCTAAGTCTTACAGATATAACTATACTATATGTGGAGATGGAAGATTTAATGAATATCTAGTAATGAAAGGGTTAAAAAGGCCTTTGCATTTTAATAATTTATTTAACAGTTGAGTTTCTCAGTTGAGTGGTGGAGTAAATTATAGATGTGTTGCTCGTTATGAATTAATCAGGATATGCAGGTAGGTTGAGGTGTTGCTGCTTATACCTCTCATTATGAGGTCTACTTTCTTGGCCTCTGCTGCAACGTATCTTTAGAATAACAGGTCAAAAGTGTCCCTAGTAACCAGAGAATATTCAGGTAACTAAGGCACAGGAACAAAGCGGTTCAATAACAAAGGTCTACGTGAACCTGTCACAAACCTGGGCAATTCAGGTGAAATGCCTGAACAGAGGACAGTAAAACCTGCATGTGAAATAATTGGGTGATCCAGAAATATGTGCTGCAGAATGTATGTACACTTTTCGTGTAAAGCTTGAGGTTGACCTCGCCTCACTAGTTCCAGAGCAGGGGTAGGCAACCTTTGGCGCTCCAGCTGTTGTTGAACTACATTTCCCATGAGGCATTGCAAGGTTGGCAGTTAGAATTACTCCCAGAGGCATGATGGAGTTGGCAGTTACAATTTGTAGTTCTGCAACAGCTGGAGTGCCACAGGTTGCCTACCCCTGTTCTAGAGGCTCCCTATTGGTCAGTGTGACTACTTATTAGTAGGGCAACCACAATTGAGTTGGGATAAAGCAGAATTTCTACAGGAAATGGCAAGATTTACATGCAATTTTGAAAACCTTTTTAGGCCCGGGTCACACCTGAGCAATTTTCTGCTTCTAGCTCTAAAACGCTCAACAAGCCAAATCCCATTAGTTTCAATGGCCCCTGTTCACTTCGGAGCATTCTGTCGCCTGAAGCAAAATGATTGAAACTCAAAGTACATGAGATTTTTTTTGTTTTGGCAGGTTACAAGCGTTTTTGCGCCCCGTAGACTTCAATAAAAATGCCTGACTTGAGCATTTTACGAGTGCTTTCTGTTCAAGTAGCCGCTCTCCACCCCTAATTTCCTCTCCCCCCCTTTAATTTCCTCTCCCCCTAGTGCTTTCTATTAGCTAAATAAAAATGCCTGAAACTGTAATATGCTTCTGAAAAGCTTTAAAGCGGTTCTCCACCCTAAAGTGGAGTCCCGCTGATTGGAACCCTCCCCCCCTCCGGTGTCACATTTGACACCTTTCAGGGGGGAGGGAGGTGCAGATACCTGTCTAAAGACAGGTATTTGCACCCACTTCCGGCCCGGCATTCACGGGCAAAAGACGGGCATTCCGTCACATCCCGTCGCCCCCCCCGTTGTGTGCTGGGAACACTCGGCTCCCAGCACACAGCGGGAGCCAATCGGCGGGCGCGGCGCGACTCGCGCATGCGCTGTAGGGAACCGGGCAGTGAAGCCGCAGCGCTTCACTTCCTGGTTCCCTCAGCGTGGATGGCGGGGGGAGCAGCAGAGAGACGAGCGATCGCTCATCCTCTGCTGCGATCGGCGCTGGATTCCAGGACAGGTAAGTGTCCTAATATTAAAAGTCAGCAGCTGCAGTATTTGTAGCTGCTGGCTTTTAATATTATTTTCCCATGGCACATCCGCTTTAAAAAAAGCTTGTGTAGCGCCTGGTTACTTCTAAGTACCGGTGCTAAGTTAAATTTAGAGGGGGTTAGAGAGTTAATTAGCTCTGGCTTAGCTGATTTGTTCAAATTTGGGTCTCTGTCTTGGCTTGGCTGACTGTGGGCTCATTCTGTCGTTTCTGGGGTGCTGTTCCCACCCCAGGACGACAGGTAGCGGCAGTGGAGTCGAGGTTTATGTGCTTTTTCCCAGCAGCCTATCAGGAGGGGTTTTCCTTGCTGTGCATGCTGGGGGAGGGTATTTATGAGACAGACGCCATTGGTCTGGGTACTTCAAGTGTGACACCCACCTTCAGGCTGACTGCATCACGGCGCCCCGGCGAAATGGCCTTCCAGACCGGGGTGCGCGTGCCATGTAGTGTTCCTGGTTCCGGGACCACGTTGGCCCGGAACATTTAAAGCTGTGGCTGGGCCCCAGTAATCGACTGGGTCCCCAATCCTGAGAAGATCCCAAGCGTGTTCCCAGTGAGCGGAAGCTGTTCGGTAGGGAGTCCATCTGAGGAGAGCCAAGAGAGGCTGGCGATCCAATAGGGTCTCGACAATCCACTGGGGATCAAGGTCACAGATTACTGAAAGGTTGGACATTGGTCACCTATCAGTCGGTAACCTGCAAACTACCTGAAGGAGATCCAGGATAGAGGTTGACCGATATATCGGGCATTTTTTTTTTTTTTTTTGGGCACTTTTTAATTAATCGGCCGATTTAAAAAAAAAAAAAAAAAAAAAAAAAAAAAAAAAAGCCAATTTACTTCAGCGTGTCTTGTATTGATTTCTATGATACAGAAGTCATTGCAAGTTGCCTGAAGTTTCCCGTGGAGCGACTTGTCTCTGGGCAGCCTGCCAAGTTTGAGAAAATAATACAATGTTGCTACTTGTCAATGAACTCCATGTGTAGCAGTTCTCAGTTTAACAATTTAAATACTAAATATTTTCTGACACTTGTTGCTTACAATTGAAAATCCTGTATTTTCTGCTAGAAAATCACTTAGAACCCCCAAACATTTTATATATATATATATATATATATATATATATATATATATATATATATATATATATATATATATATATATATATATATATATATATATATATATATATATATATATATATATATATATATATATATTTTAGCAGAGACCCCAGGGAATAAAATAGCGGTTGTTGCAATATTTTATGTCACACGGTATTTGCGCAGCAGGCTTTGAAATGCAATTTTTGGGGAAAAAATACACTTTAATGAATAATAAAAAAAAAAAGCTAAACAGTAAAGTTAGCCCCTTTTTTTTTTTATTTTTTCTTCGTCAAAGTTTTGATTACCTGTTTTTGTGCCTGCTTCCTGATTCCCTTACCTAAGATGGCCGGGGAAGCACCCGAGGTACAGATCGGCTTTGCGGGCGCTCAGGGCAGGTAATTAACCATTTATTAAAAGTCAGCAGCTGCAGTATCATCGGCCGCCGCAATTTCTAAATATCGGCATCGGCCAGAGAAAAAGCCATATCGGTCAACCTCTAATCCAGGCCAAAGTCTTTTGAGGAGAGTTCTCTCCGCTATTTCAATCCTAAGGAGGGTCTGTGGCAGAGACTTTTCCTCTAAGTTCCGAGTAATACTCTGGCTGTCAGGTCAGTGAGAGAGGCCTGTCCAGGTACGCTATACCCACTCCGGCTGGAGTGGCGAATAAGACACAGTGTCATTGGAAGCAGGACTGTTTCCCTACTATTACGCCTGAATCTGCTATTTGTCCTTCTGCTTCACCTCTACTCTTCACCACAAGTTTTATTGGTTTTACCCGGTTGGGTAATAAAGAGCACAGAAAAAGACACCTGTCGTGGACATTCCATTACTGCTATATGCACCATACACCCCTAGACGGTGGAGGAGCCATGAGGTAACATGCCACCCAAAACAAACCAGCAGCTCCTTCAGGGGTAGTGCTACACTTGTAAAAAGCTGCAAAAAAAGCTTAAAGAAAATGCCAGAAAAAGTCAGTAAATCAATATGCCCGAGGTTGAATGGAGCTTTCTCACTGGAGGTACTGAAGGTAGCCTCTGATTCTACATTGGTCATCATAAAGTCTTGTGTGGCAGGTTTATTTTAAACTAGAATTCAACATACAAATCCGAGTCTTTTTTTTTTTTTTTTTTTTGCACATTGTCCTGTCGTTTGACTCTTGCATGTGGTCTTGTAGATTTAGCCAAAAGCCCTTTTGAAGGCACAAGTTTAGTTTCCTAGACTATATGCACCTCCGGTTTAGGCCCCCTCAGTGGCTACAAAGAAAAAGGCATCTAGCCATTATGGAAGCGAGTACAGCAGGAAGGGGCAATGTACTGTACGTGTGTCACTTTTGGTTTGCTTGTACCAAAAAACTGCCTGTGCAGGTTATGGGTGCCTGTAGATAAAAACAAGATGTGCAATTTGACCAAAGTTGAAAAAATTCCCTTACTAAAGTAGGACCATTTACCTGTCCTGAAGCTTGGCAAAAAAAAACAAAAAAAACTCAGAGATGGCATCATCCCATTCTGCCTTGTTTACTAGGCTGTTTCTAAGACACTCCAAACCCCAACCATCCAAGGATAAAGCTTAATGTCAGATTCATACCCCCCTATAACCAATTGTAGTAGCTATAGGCTCAATGATGCCTTGGCAAAATAGTGGACCACACATGTACAAGAGTTTGACACTCACAAGTGGTAGGATTTTCTCAGAGTAGCATGTTCACCTGACCTCTTCAAGTCGGTATCATAGAAGCTATTCCATGACTGTTGCGGTTTGCTTATGCTGTTATAGAGAATGTGTTGGTGTACCAAGACACCACTATTCTTTGTATTGACCACAACAGCTGAAAAGTGTGATGGATTATATGACATTGGTGTCCCCAAGAGCTTAATTGTTGGCCTATATTTTGCCCATCAGTGGTGACCCGTCCATTAGGGGGCGCACAGGCACCACCACCCCCCATCCATGCATCCGGCTCCCTGATCTACATACAGGGACGCTGGACCATGGATTTCAAGGGGGGGGGGGTGGTTATTTTTTAAGTTCATAATTAGAGCCAGAAGCTCTAATGGGCTTAAAGAAAGGGAGGTCTCGGGGCGCAGAGAGCTGTGAGCTCAGCCCACCTAGTTACAATAGGGAATGAGTATTCCCTATTGTAACACTTAATCTCCTTCCAGCCAATCGGGAAGCGAGTAATGAGACCTGTCACCCGATTGTCGATCTGAAAGAAGATCCGACTTGGATTGGATTGGCAGGCAGGAGGAGAGGAGGGAGAAGGCACACACAGGGGAACCGAGCAGCAAGCAAGCAGCCCGGAGAGATGCCGTCGCCACGATGCCCGCAAGATGGGATAAGTGACTCTCTGGTGAATGCCATCCGGAACCCAACCCGTGGGAGGGTTTCGGCGGGTAGATTGCTTGAAACCAAACCCCCCCCTAAGAAAAACATTAGCTGCCACTGTTGCCCATGCATGGCAAAATAAGTTTCCCCTCCCAGCAGTACACTCCTTTTTTCCTTTACTCTCTAGCTGCTCCAGTCATCAGTTATTAGTGAAGATAACACTGTGGTACTTAAGATATGAGGGTGCATGTGACTCCCTTCCTCCTAGGTGAGTCACATGTGCACCTTTAGTGTTCTTTTTCGATAGTGTACCATTTTTATTTGTAAAACATATATTTAATATAAAACAGTTACATACCTATTATTAAAACCATAACTATTAACCCAAACCATCACCGTTCCTTTTTAAGCTGCAGAATGCCCTGCAAATCCCGAAGCCAGGGTGCCTGATGGCAGCCTCTAGCTCCAGGTTTGAATGAGAAAGCTGCCATATACATATTGCTTGTTCTGAATTCAGGGCTTTCAGGAACCTCGGCTTTAAAGCACAGGGGTGTGCTGGTATCTCCGAGATGCCTGCATGCATTGGGCTGTCTATAGGCATGTAAGCACAATAAGGAGCCAGTATCGGCTGCTGTGCCCACAAAACGGGCTGCTCAGTCTGACAAAGCATCTTGTTGGTTATAGAGGAAAGAGAAACTTATCCCAGAGTGTAAATATTTATATAATATCTTTTTTTGTCCACTGGTTTCAAATGATATACAGTATAAAACACCCACTAGCATACTACAGCTTGCTCATTGTATGTGGTTTGTGGCCTTCATTGCATATACCATTTAAAGCTAATGGAATAAACATACATATTGCAGGGAGTGAAGGGCCGTCATTTTATTTGGAATGTGCATGGACTTTATCACTGGTAATGGCCTGAGCATCATGGGAAGAGGTTTGTGTGTAACACGCCATTGTGGCTTGCAAACATTCGACCATATAAAATATTAGTAAGTGCAATGCGATTGGACTTCATTAAGGTGTCAAAATGCATTGTTGGTGGTAGATTTTTATGCTTTTCAATTGTTTGTCTTATTGTAGGTGAGCGAGCATGAATTGACAGTTATTATTTGTGGGCTGATAAGATAAAACTGCAGTTATATAACATCAGTACACGCAACACCATATGAATAGTCTATAAAAAAAGGAAACTGTAGAAAATACAATACAACACAACATTTAATACATATACATACAATTTATTTGCTCATGAAACTGAACATTTTTTTTTCCTTATGGTATTGTCTGAGAGAGCAGGTAGCGCAAGCTTAAATTTAACCACTTCAATACCGGCCCATTGTAAAATGACGTCCACAAAGGACCTCTACCGTTCAGAGTGGACGTCATATGACGTCATGGGCTTTGTGGGGAGATATCTGAATGATGCCTGCAGCTAGAGGCATCATTCAGATATCCTTCTTTTCTGCCGGCAATTCTGCACAACGTAAGACCGATCATAGCGGCGGTTCCGCCGCAAAATCTTTCTTCCAGGCGGCGGAAGGGGACATCCCCCCTCCCGCCGCCATCCGATGCTTCTCCGGACTCTCCCGTGCCATCGGGGGCCCGGAGAACGAATCGTCCGGCGCTGGCAGGAAGCATAGAGATGACTGGTGACCAGATGGTCACCAGTCATCTCTATGACCGTCTGAGGACCTGGGCGCAATGTGATGACGTCACGCCCGGGTCCCCGTAAGTAAACAAAGCAGCGATTGCAGCTGCTAAGCAACTGTAATCATGAGATCAGTGATTTTTTTTTCACCGATTTCATGCTTTCAGGCCTGGAGGAGAGATGCGGGGTTTTATTGACCCCGCATCTCTCCATAAAGAGTACCTGTCACGCACAATCCTATTACAAGGGATGTTTACATTCCTTGTAATAGGAATAAAAGTGATAATAAAAAAAAAAGAATAAAAAAAAGTGTAAAAAAATAAATAAATATGTAAAAAGAAATAAAACAATTTTTTTAACGCCCCTGTCCCCAGTAGCTTGCGCGCAGAAGCGAACGCACATGCAAGTCCCGCCGACATATGTAAACGCCGTTTAAACCACATATGTGAGGTATCGCCGCGTGCGTTGGAGTGCCAGCAACAATTCTAGCACTAGATCTCCTCTGTAAATCTAAACTGGTAACCTGTAAAAAATTTCAAAGCGTTGCCTATGGAGATTTTTAAGTACCGAAGCTTGGCGCCATTCCATGAGTGTGAGCAATTTTAATGCGTGACATGTTGGGTATCTATTTACTCGGTGTAACATCATCTTTCATATTTTACAAAAAAATTGGGCTAACTTTACTGTTTTGTTGTTTTTTTAATTCATGAAACAATTTTTTTCCAAAAAAAAGGCGTTTGAAAAATGATTGCGCAAATACCGTGCAAGATAAAACGTTTCAATGACCGTCGTTTTATTCCCTAGGGTGTCTGCTAAAAAAAACATATATATAATGTTTGGGGGTTCTGCGTAATTTTCTAGCAAAAAAATTATGATTTGTACATGTAGGAGAGAAGTGCCAGAATAGGCCCGGTATGGAGGTGTGTATAAAAGCCCTGTATGGAAGAGGTTAAACAGACATTTTAATAAAAAAATTTTTTTTTTTTTTTATACAGAGCAGCCAAGAATAGGCAGGTTAATTTGTGAGCGTTACCTTAGATTGCCATCTACTGGCTAGAAATGGCAAATATTGATATACGGTACAATATTTACCTGCCAAAAAAAGTTAACATGTTAGGTTTTAGTTCTGAACAGAAGTATCAACAAAAACATTGTACATTTAATTGGATACTGAATAGCAAAATTATTACACTGAATTTTTTTACCTTGCTATGTAACAAATACAAGCAATGGCTGTGCTATGTACTGGTGCAATGAACCTGTCCCTCACTGTTACTGTGGCAAGGAGGTACCACCTTTATTTGAAATATCTTTGATTGCCATGGTGCATGATTTTTATGTTTTCTATTCCTTAACCCCTTGACGCTGACAGTATGCATATATGAGGTCTCTCTGCATTTGGGCCTTAACGCCGAGTGGCCGCATATATGTGGCCCTGTGTAAACGGCTTACTGCGCTGAGAATGCGCTCCCAGCGCAGTAGCCGATGGGGATCGGAAAGCCTCCAATGCATACTTGCGTGCGGGAGCTTTCTGATCATGTGATAGCCAATCACAGTGGTCACATGTCCCGAATGGCCACCCCCACCTCCTGGCTTTTAGAACTCCTAAATGGCCAGGAGGTGGTTGGCGCCAAGGGGTTAAGAAACGGGCAATAACAGATGCTCTTTTTCTGTGTTGGAACATCTGTGAAAAAACGTGATTTCATAGGACCACAAAGTAAAGGCTGAGACCATAAAGGCAATGTATAGTCTTTTTTAATTATATTTTTAGATCTGCATACAGTAAATCTCACCCAGAACTAGGAGTGAGCTTTAAAGAGCTAGCAGCTGAACATGACTGTATACTGTAGGTAGCTGAAAGATAATAGTTCAGCAAAAGAGGCAACACGTAAGGATGTGTGTTGTTTTTTTTATTTTTTTTATTTTTTTTATTTTTTTTTTTAGCTTTCCCAGTTTATATGGTTCAGTGGAACTTATTTTTGTTGTCATTGAATTTGTAACTTTTATAAATAAAATCTTCAACATTTATCATCCTATAAGTGTTCTAATTGTAAGTATTTGTCCATGTTCCTGTAACATTGCTATTATTAGTTTCGGAAGTCCCTATAGAACACACATCGCCTAGTGTTGGAAAACAAAGCTTTATGTTGCTATCGATAATTGGGTATAGAGTTATGAGAATTCTTCTCAATTTAATTGCCTTATTCACAAACACAAACATTCATCAGACTACACCCATTATGTATGTGGAATGTTGTTTTATATGGATAAGTTAAGGGTGATGCATATAGAATTCATGTGGAAAGCAGTGATTCAGAACTTAAGCCCTGTACCCACGGCCAGAAATCCCGGCAAGGAAAAAAACCTTGGAATCCTGATGGGATTCCTTGCAAGCTTGCCGTGCATACAGATGGGCATTTAAAAGAACCGCTGTTCTTTTGAATGGCAAGAACAAGGTGACGTCATGGACTACGACGAGCCGGCGCTCGTCACATCTTGCTACACCCCATCTTGCTACACCCCACACTAAACTTGTATGCTACCACGCATGCGTTGAACTCTTATCGAACATGCGTGGGTTTAGCATGGAACAAGTAAGCATACTGACGACCGGTTTTCTCAGCAGGAAACGCTCTGCCAGGAATCCCGACGGGAAAATGGAGAGCAGGTTCTCCATTTTTCCCGGGCAGTTTTCCTGTCGGGACAACTGCTAGGGAGCATACAAATGGCCGGGATTCCCAGCTAAATGCTCTCCTGGCAGTTTTCCTGCCGGGAAAACCAGTCTTGTGTACGAGGCTTGAGAAGTCCTTTTGGAAGAATAAGTAAAACCTTTTTTTTTTTTATGGCTTCTTGAATTATAGGCGTTTGTAAACCTCGAGGGGAAATAAGAAAACAAAAACCCCTGCAAGAGAAAGGCATAATGAGCTGGTATGCATTGCTTATCATGAAATACTTACCTTAGATCGATGCCCTGGATCGGCGTCGGCCCTCCGAGTACAGCGCAGACATCTTCCATCAGAGTTACTTCTGGGTTCTTGGCTCCGGCGCTGAGATTGGCGCAGGAGCCACTGGTCACGGCACAGCTACTGAAGAAACGGCACCAGTGACCCGTTCCTTTAGTGCGCATGCGCTGATGACGTTGGAAGCAGTGCATATACTGAATATCTCCTAAACTGCAAGTTTAGGAGATATTCAAGGTACCTACTAGGGGTGCAACGGATCGTGGCCGATCCGCGATCCGAACGGGTCGACCTGTTCGGATCGGCACAGTATGCGATCCGCGGAACGCACCGCCGCCGCGGCCTTAGGAAAGACCGCGGCTTCGGCCTAGCTCCGGAGCGGTCGGCCATCTTGGTACACTCGGCGGCGGTGCGCGATGACATCATCACCCCTCCCTCTGCTCGTGTATCTTCTCTATTCTGAAAGAGCGCGCGGACTCTGCATTTAACATTGCAACCTGAGTACAGTACAGTGAGACGGACGAGTACAGTACATCAGTACAGTGAGTTGGCTATGGGAAAAATGGCTATACAAGTGTGTTACTGTTTAGTGTGGGGGCAATGTTGGCTATGAATATTATATTACAGTGGGAAAAATGGCAATTAGTGTTACTGTTTTACTAGTGTGGGGGCAATGTTGGCTATGGCTATTAATAATAGCCAACATTGCCCCCACACTAGTAAAACAGTAACACTGTAATTGCCATTTTTCCCACTGTAATAATAGGCTATTACTAATAATAGTAATAGCCTATTATTACAGTGGGAAAAATGGCAATTACAGTGTTAGTTTTACTAGTGTGGGGGCAATGTTGGACAGTGGCGTCTCCAGCTTTCATATTTAGGGGGGGCACATGGGGGGACAGGGACAAAAGTAGGGGGGCCAACTATAAAATGCAATATATATATATATATATATATATATATATATATATATATATATATATATATATATATATATATATATATATATATATATATATATATATATATATATATATATATATATATATATATATATATATATATCTCTATCTATCTATCTATCTATATCCTGGGGCCCTTTACTACGATCCCACTATGGGCCCTTTCACATGTTCTGCAGTGAGCTCCCTTCCTACTATACTGGGGCCCCCCAGGGTGGCAGAAAGCAAGAGATATATGTCACCAGCACACCAAGAAAATATAAGGGTCCAAAGCAGTGGAAGAACTATCAGGGTTGCAAAGGTTGTCTTGCCACCGGGCCCTGGGGTTCTGCCACAGTGGGGATCACCAGCTGTCATGTCCCTGCTATTTACAGCGCTGGTCTGGCATCTGTCTCCTTGGCAGCGGCGGCACTCTATTAGGACCTAGTGCTGGTGACATTATGGGTGCATGCAGGGGAAGGCTGGCACTATTGGTTATAGAGAGCTGAGCCCCCAGCTGGTCACCTAGCAGCAGTAATGCTGTATAACCTTCTCTGTTGACATGCTGATCGGCATGTGATCCAGGTGATGCTCCCAGTCAGATCTAATAAACACAGTATTTATTAGCATCAAGAGTACAACCACATAAATATAATCAACCGTATGATCAGCAGCCATGTGGGCTCTATGCCTGTAAAGTGTGGGCTTTGATCAATAAAATCTCTGATATTTATGACTAGGATTTGACTAAGAGCATCACCTGGATTGCATCCCGATCAGCTTGTCAGAGAAGGGTCCACTGCTGCTAAGCAACCTGCAGGGAGCTCAACTGTCTACAACCAATAGAGATGGGCTTGGGTGTGTTTGAAATTCCACATGCCCGATCACGCCAGGAAGCCAACACTCCACAGTGCTAATCAATGTATGGGCTGCCTAAGAGCTAAGACCAGCCATAGACAGTTTAAATCTCAGCTGGTTCAGCAGAAACTGGCTGAGATTTGAACCATTAATGAGCAGATTCTCTTATAATTATCATTAGTGGTTGCTGTATAGTCACTGGTGATAATCGCTGTTTGTCGGGAGAATACAATTGCTGGACAGGAGGGATATTCCCGTCAGCAGTGTCTGTGTTGATGGGGGAATCATGCAAGTTTCTTTCCTGCAATCTGTGGATGCAGGAAAGAAATTTGCACCATATATTACCTGCCTAACTGAAAGTGAAAGTAAATTGTGAATGTTTTGAAAGAACAGGAGAGGGGGAGGGAGACAGATGGGGGGGGGAGAGAAGGGATGGAGATAATGTAGTTCAGTGATTACAGTGTACTGCAGTCTGCAGTGCACACACTTAAACACGGCCCAGGCTAGAATATCTGGTTGTGTGAGCGCTCGCATTATGCATTGTCGGCGAGCACAGGGAGGGGGAGGAATCCCCCGCAGAGCTGACTGGGGACACTCTCCCTCTCGGGGAGCAAAATACAAAAATTGCAAAAAAAAAAAAAAAAAACATTTTTTTTTTTTTTGGGGGGGGGGCACATGGTGGGGCACAGCATGATGTTGGGGGGGTCAGGGCCCCCTCTAGCCCCCCCCTAGGGACGCCTCTGATGTTGGACTGGAACAGTGATGGTGATGATGGTGACTCGGCGAGTGGGGGGCAATGGTGAACATTTAAGAGTAATTTAACAAAACTTTTGTTTGTCTTGTGTGTTTTTTTTTTTTTTTTTTACTGATCCGAAAATGATCCGATCCGTGACTCCTGATCCGAGGATCGATCCGATCCGTGAGTTTTTTGATCCGTTGCACCCCTAGTACCTACAGGTAAACCTTGTTATAGGCTTACCTGTAGGTAAAAGTGGGGTAACCCCTCCATGAATTAAAAGACCACAGCTACACCTACTGCAGCTGCTGACATTTAATAACCAGAATTAATTGAATATCCAGCAATGTCAGCACTGCAGCTGATGTTTCCATCAGCGGTCTATTGCTGCCACCACCCTTGCCGGTAAGGGAACCCGGTAGTGAAGCATTACGGCTTCAAAGCCAGGTCCCTACTGCGCATGTGCAAGGCACAACTGCGCTCTCCTACTGGCCCGGTGGTGGAAGAGGGAGCTGAGCTGCTGACATAATTCAATGCGGCCCAGTCTCCTGGAAGTGGGGACAGGGTATCTGTCAACGCGGGTATCCCCCCCTGGAAAGGTGCCAAATGTTGCACCGCAAGCGAGCGGAACTTCTACCTTTGGGTGGAACTCCGCTTTATGGGAGATTTCATACCTCCCTTGTTGTAAAGGAATTGCCCCTTCTGGGCACTTCCTTCTTTTATTAGGTTAAAATAAATGCCCGTTACCTTGGCAGAAAAAAATTCTCATATTGAGCGTTTTTTTGTACAGGAGTTTAGGAGAGCTTAGAAGTGTTTTTGGATGAGAAGGCCTGGCTCACAGTCTCCACTCTTAATTCCCCCCAACGGGTTGAAGTCAGGACTCTGTGCAGGCCAGTCAAGTTCCTCCTCCCCAAACTTGCTCATCCATGTCTTTATGGACCTTGCTTTGTGCACAGTCATGTTGGAACAGGAAGAGGCCATACCCAAACTGTTCCCATGAAATTGTCCAAAATGTCTTGGTATGCTGACGCCTTAAGAGTTCCCTTCACTGGAACTAAGGGCCAAACCCAACCCCTGAAAAGCAACCCCACACCATAATCCCCCCTCCACCAAATGATTTGGACCAGCGCATAAAGCAAGGTCCATAAAGACATGGCTGAGCGAGTTTGTTGTGGAGGAACTTGATTGGCATGCATAGAGTCCTTAGAGTGGAGACTGTAAGCCAGGCCTTTTCGTCCAACATCAGTGCCTGACCTCACAAATGTGCTTCTGGAAGAATGGTCAAACATAGACACTCCTAAACCTTGTGGACAGCCTTCCCAGAAGAGTTGAAGCTGTTATAGATATGTTATGTGTAGCACTTATACAAAATGAGAAAAAAAACCCAATTAATATGTGATGGTGAGTGGATATGCCACTGAAAAGTGACGTGCTCGCTGTGACAACAGTAACAGTAATTGCGAAGTTGAATTCATAAAAAATTGAATTAGACAAACTTAAAGTCCATTAATGAATAAATATAAAGTCCACCAAGTGCAGATAAGATGACTGAGAAGAAAGGACAGCAATAAATTCCAAGTGACTCTTGTAGGCAAAAAATCGTGACACTTTGTGCCAACCCACTACCGGTAAAAGTGTGAGCTTACTAGGGGTGCAACGGTTCAAAAAACTCACTGTTCGGATCGTTCCTCGGATCAGAGTCATGGGTTGGATAATTTTTCGGATCCCCACCATATATAGTCCCCACTGTGATGTCCACGTCATCTCCCCCACCCCCACTGTAATATCCACATCTCCCCTAGGCCTAGGCTGCCGCCGCCGGGTGTACCAAGATGGCCACCGCTCCGGAGCTAGGCCGAAGCCGCGGCCTTTCCTATGGCCGCAATACGCGGATCGTGTGGTGTGCCGATCCAAACGCGGCGACCCGTTCGGATCACGGATCCATGATGATCCTTTGAACCCCTAGAGCTTACCAGAAGAGTTGAAGCTGTTATAGCTGCAGAGGGTGGGCCAACTCAATATTGAACCCTACAGACTAAGACTGGGATGCCATTAAAGTTTGTGTATGTGTGTAAAGGCAGGTGTCCCATTACTTTTGGCAATATAGTGTGTGTATTGGTGCATAGAGGACACCAATATATGTTGCAGGGAAATCCTAGCTAGTATTTTGCAATACCTTTTTTTTAACATTTATTAAAAAAAAACTCTGCTAAGGATTATCACAATAAATAATAAGGTGTGCCTTAATAAGTCTATATTGTCCATCCTTTTTTCTTTTTGATGTCATACATTACTATGACATGTTTGTTAAAGCTAACTTTTGTTTTATAATAATACAGATATTATTTAGAGGGTGAAAATGCCCTCTGATAATGGTGATCTGAAATCTATGAAGTCAATATTTGAATCCTAGAATAAATTAATTCAGCTCAACTGCCATTGGTCTATGTGGAACACAATATACCTTCCTGACATAATGCAGCTAATGAAAATTCACATAGCGATTTAGTTGACATGTCTATGCTCTAATACAGCGGTCTCCAAACTATGGCCCTCCAGTTGTTGAGGAACTACAATTCCCATCATGCCTAGTCATGTCTGTGAATGTCAGAGTATAGCAATGCCTCATGGGACGTGTAGTTCCGCAACAGCTGGAGGGCCGTAGTTTGGAGATCCACAAGGTCACTAGCTGGCTCTATATAGTTCTCCGACAAACTTGCTGTTCTCGACTTCTACTTACGAGGTGTGTCTATTAAATAGCGACACTGTGATCCCACCTAGTACACAAAGCAGTCAGAACAGGTTATAACGGCATGCGTGGTGACCATGAACATGTTTGAACCTGCATGGAAAGCGGCAACACTCTGACGTTCAGTTGATTGTAAGTGGCCATTTAGTTTGGTTGTGTTTTCCGAAAAAATGCTAAGTTTAAAAGCTGAACAACGTGTCAAGTTTTGTATTTATTTTTTGTAAAATTTCACAAAACACCAACAGAATGTTTTCAAATGCTTACTACAGCATATGGGAATGACGACCTGTCTCGTGCGCGTGTATATGAGTGGCACAAACGATTCTGCGAGGGATGCGAGAATGAATTCCCAGAAGTTAAATCGGTGCTTAACCACTTGCCGACCGCGCACCGTCGTTATACGTCCACAAGGTGGCTCGGCTGGGCGAGAGCACGTAGTATGACGTCCTCTCTCCCAGTCGCCACTAGGCGCGCGCGCGCTCGCCCCCGACTCCCGTGCGTGTGCCCGGCGGGCGCGATCGCTGCCGGGCACACGCGATCGCTCGGTACAGAGCGGGGACCGGGAGCTGTGTGTGTAAACGCACAGCTCTCGGTCCTGTCACCGGGAGAAATGCTGATCTTCGGTTCATACAATGTATGAACCGAGGATCAGTGTTTCCCCTAGTGAGGCCACCCCCCCCCCACAGTAAGAACACACCCAGGGACATACTTAACCCCTTCCCCGCCCCCTAGTGTTAACCCCTTCACTGCCAGTGGCATTTTTATAGTAATCCAATGCATTTTTATAGCACTGATCGCTATAAAAATGCCAATGGTCCCAAAAATGTGTCAAAAGTGTCCGAAGTGTCCGCCATAATGTCGCAGTACCGAAAAAAAAAATCGCTGATCGCTGCCATTACTAGTAAAAAAAATATAATAAAAATTACATAAAAATACCCCCTATTTTGTAAACGCTATAACTTTTGCGCAAACCAATCAATAAACGCTTATTGCGATTTTTTTTTTTTAACGAAAAATATGTAGAAGAAAACGTATCGGCCTAAACTGAGGAAAAAAAATGTTTTTTTATATATTTTTGGGGGATATTTATTATAGCAAAATGTAAAAAATATTCATTTTTTTCAAAATTGTCGCTCTATTTTTGTTTATAGCGCAAAAACTAAAAACCGCAGAGGTGATCAAATACCACCAAAAGAAAGCTCTATTTGTGGGAAAAAAAGGACGCCAATTTTGTTTCGGGGCCACGTCGCACGACCGCGCAATTGTCTGTTAAAGCGACAGAGTCCCGAATCGCAAAAAGTACTCTGGTCTTTGGGCAGCAATATGGTCCGGGGGGTAAGTGGTTAAAGGGACACGATTTTCTCCATGCCTTCAACCAGTGGAAAACAAAACTGCAGCAATGTATTAGGGCAAATGGGGAAGATATTGAAGGGGACGAGCATTACATTTTGTAATACATAAAGGTGAGTTATTTAATAGACGCCTCGTATGGGGAGTTCTCTCTACTGAGAACTTTGAGGTTCATTCAGTTCAGGAAGCAGCTGATGACTAGAAGATAAGCAATGCTTCCCTTGGTTTAGGAACCGAAAACTATACCTGTGAATGCAATATATATGTAAAGCGCTGTGTAAATTGATGGCACTATACAAGTAACTGTAATAAAAAAAAAAATACTTGAAAGGTTTGTGCTTCTTGCTACCACAGAGAACGCATGGCCTGCTACTGTTTTTAGCTGCAGCAGGCATACCCTGAGAGGTTTTCAGTCTTTATGGGACAGTCTTAAAGTGTTGGCTTTATGAATTTTGAATGGATGCTATTTTCATGAAGTGTTTTAATGTGGAGTGGTGGTGATCAGCGGACCTCTGCATCACTTAGCTGTCTGCAGTAAACTCCAAATGTTTATCTCCTTTTGCAGCTCATTACCACTTAAGACCCGGACCTTTATGCAGGTAAAGGACCTGGCCAGTTTTTGCGATTCGGCACTGCGGCAGGTTTTTTTTTTCGTGACCGCAACATTATGGCGGACACATCGGACAATTTTGACACATTTTTGGGACCATTGTCATTTTCACAGCAAAAAATGCTATAAAAATGCATTGTTTACTGTGAAAATGACAATTGCAGTTTGGGAGTTAACCACTAGGGGGCGCTAAAGGGGTTAAGTGTGACCTCATTTGTGTTTCTAACTGTAGGGAGGCGGGGCTGGATGTGTGACGTCATTGATCGTGTTTCCCTATAACAGATCAATGACGGCGCCACAGTGAAGAACGAGGAAGCTGTGTTTACACACAGCTCTCCTCGTTCTTCAGCTCCGGAGGACCGATCGCGGGACACAGGCGGCGATCGGGTCCTGCGGCCGCGGAGCTTCGGACCGGGTCGCGTGCACGCGCCGGCGATCCCTCGGCTGGGCTTAAAGGGCAACGTACAGGTACATGGATGTGCCCAGCTGTGCCATTCTGCCGACGTATATCGGCGTGAAGGGGTCTTTAAGTGGTTAAAGTTGACCAAAGCTATCAATATCTTTTTGAAGCAATTTCCTACAGCTCCATTATTGAAAGTTTATTTGCATTATCTTTGTGATATTTACACTGAGTTTAGGAGATACCGCCACTCCCTATTGTATGCACTTTATCAACCATAAGCAAAGTTTGCTCTTCACTCTCACTGTAAAAAAAAAAATAGTTTTGAGAACGTCTTCACCTCTCCGTTCCCATTCAGACTTTAGTGAATTTTGAATGCAATTAAAATACAGCTTGCAACGTATTGTATGTGCAAGATTCTGTACTTTAAAGGGGTTGTAAAGAAAAACATTTTTTTTCCCCCTAAATGGCTTTCTTTACCTTAGTGCAGTCCCCCTTCACTTACCTCATCCTTTAATTTTGCTTTTAAATGTCCTTATTTCTTATGAGAACTTCTCACTTCCTGTTCTTCTGTCTGTAACTCCACACAGTAATGCGAGGCTTTCTCCATGGTGTGGAGAAAGCCTCTTGAGGGGGCGAGCAGGAGTGTCAGGACGCCCACAAACGCACAGCTCCTTTCTCTGCAAAATAGTGTGTCCTGATTTGCCTGCTCGCCCCCTCCCCCCTCAAGAGGCTTTCTCCACACCAAGGAGAAAGCCTCGCATTACTGTGTGTAGTTACAGACAGAAGAACAGGAAGTGAGGATTTCTCAGAAGAAATAAGGACATTTGAAAGCAAAATCGAAGGAGGAGGTAAGTGAAGGAGGACTGCAACTAAAGGTAAAGGAAGCTATTTAGGGGGGGGAAAAATTCCTTTACAACCCCTTTAAAGGCCAACTCCACTTTCGTGGGGAAAAAAATAGCAAAAAATAAGAATATATATAGTGTATACAATTGTGACACCGGTAATATTGTAATTGAATGTTATTAAAAATTACCTTCCCTTCATAATCTGCAGCTTTGTATTTTTTTTTTAAATGCAATATGACTACCTGTCGGTGTTCTGTACACAGAATGTGAGCGCCCCCCAGATATGTAATTTCCTGCTTGTGTGATTGGCTCACTAATTTTCCCAGAAGTCTACACTGAGATACAAGTCAGATTTCAGGCATCCCTGCAACCAAAGGTTTTATTTTTGGTGGGATACTCCCATGTATAAAGGTATGCAGACCCTGCAATTTTCCTCATTCGAGCCCTGCAGGTACAGTAGCTGGTTGATAATTATGAAACCATTCCCATTAGGTTTACTTACCACAGGGGCACAGAGAAAAACACGCGGATTTCTTCAGAATAACAAAATGTAGGAATCCGCAACAAGTTTGTTAAAATCCATGCAATGTACATTGTTTTTCAACACTTACTCTTTAACAACTGGGGTCACTATAACTACAATGACTTGCACAGTCTCCTGTTGTTTTTATTTGAATTCACCTGCTTTCTTAGTGGATGTGGACACTAAACTTCTATAATGCACAATGGGGTGCAGGCCCCCCTCTTGTAAAGATACCAATCGACTTCTAGCTTTAGCTTGTTCAATTAAGCTTTGGCAATAAACCTGGAAGCTGATTGTTTTTTATGCAGAAGTGAGCCTGATTTTGTACTGTCCAGCTTTAACCACTTGACAACTGGGCACTTAAACACCCTTAATAACCAGACCAATTTTCAGCTTTTGGTGCTCTCACGTTTTGAATGACAATAACTCAGTCATACAACACTGTAACCAAATGAAATTTTTGTCCTTTTTTTCCCACAAATAGAGCTTTCTTTTGGTGGTATTTGATCACCTCTGCGTTTTTTTTTTTTTCCCGCTATTAATGAAAAAAGAACGAAAATTTTGTAAAAAAATGAATTTTTCTTCATTTCTATCATATCATTTTGTAAAAAAGTAATTTTCCTCATACATTTGGCCTAAAATGCATACTGCTACATATTTTTGGTAAAAAAAAAAAAAAAAATTTGGATATTATTTAGTCTGGGTGAAAGTTATAGGGTCTACAAGCTTTGGTACCAATTTCTGAAAATTGAACAATTTGATCACACCTGAAGTACTGACAGCTTCTCTCATTTCTTGAGACCCTAACAAGCCAATAAAGTACAAATACCCCCCAAATGACCCCTTTTTGGAAAGTAGACATTCCAAGGTAGTTAGTAAGAGTCATAGTTAGTTTTTTGAAGTTGCCATTTTTTCCCACAATTCTTTGCAAAATTAAGATTTTTTTTTATTATTTTTTTTCATACCAATATTGTCATTATAACAGGTTATTTCTCTCACATGGCATGTATATTCCACAAATGACACCCCAAAATATATTCTGCTGCTCCTCCTGAGTATGGCGATACCACATGTGTGAGACTTTTACACAGCGTGGCCACATACAGAGGCCCAACACCGAAGTAGCAACTTCAAGCATTCTAGGAGCATAAATTACACATCTAATCTCTCAACCACCTATTACACTTTTGAAGGCCCTGGAGCACCAGGACAATGGAAACGCCCACAAAGTGACCCCATTTTGGAAAGCTAACACCCCAACGTATAATCTATGAGGCTTAATGAGTCTTTTGAACAGTTCATTTTTTTGCAGATGTTTTTGGAAAATGTGGAAAAAAAATGAAAACGCATTTTTTTTTACACAAAGTTGTCCATTTATAGGATATTTCCAACACATAGCATGTACATAGCAAAAATTACACCCCAAAATATATTCTGCTGCTCCTCCTGAGTATGGCGATACCACATGTGTGAGACTTTTACACAGCCTGGCCACATAGAGACCCAACATCCAAGAAGCACCATCAGGTGTTGTAGGGACACAAATTACACATCCAATTTCCTTACAATCTATCACATTTTTGAAGGCCCTTCATATTTCTAACACAGCATGTACATACCAAGAATTACACCCTAAAATACATTCTGCTGAGTAATGGGTACAAAAAAAAAGGATTACCTGTGTTTTTAGTAGTGCAATTGTCCACAGGAGGAGAGCCCTGATCCAGGCAGCAGGCAGGGACGTGGTCAGCGACAATGAATGGAATTGTCCAGGCAGCAATATTGTTCATAGTCGGTACATAGCCAGCAGTGCCAAAATATTGGTCCTGGTAGTAAGGCCAGGAAAGAATGGGGACAGGGGTAGAGGCTTCTCCCACCCAAATCTCTTTGAAGCCTCCGGGCAACCAGACCCTAATCTGGGAATGAGAAAACTAAAAAATTAGTTTTTTCATCCAGAAAAACAATTCTGGAGCCCCTCACATGTGTGAGACCCCTGTGTTCCCACTAGCATAGCAGGGTAAAAGATCAATCCAAGGGGCAGGCAAAAAACGTGGTCAAACAGTCCAGGGTCAATTCCAGAGCAGGCAGATGTAGGTACAGTTTAGGGTTAGGCAAAAGAGTGGTCGTATAACAAGCCAGGGTCAGTTCCAGAGAAAGCAGAGGTATTTTTAGCATTAGGCAAAATCGTGGTCGTATAACAGTCCAGGGTCGGTTCCGGAGAAGGCAGAGGTATGTAGAGTGCAGTGGCATAAGGGGTGTGGAGGAAAATGACAGGGAATTTGAATTTTGTTTACCTAATAATTTTCAATAGTGTGGTAACGGCGGAAACATGCACCTAAACAGAGGCCTGGTTGGGAGGGACAATCGGGACAATAAACTGTTGTGTCTCTTCTGACTCCTCCTCTGGCGCACACCCGGCATTTCTTCTGACGGGCTGCACCTGTTCGACGGGGGGGGATTTTGTCAGGAAAGTGCCGTTCGTGAAGTCTGCTCACGCAATCAGTGCGAAGAATGTCTGGTGGCATTTCAGGGAACAAAAGGGCGGTGATAACGTCTTCTTGGTAGAGTAGATATGGAACGGGATTCTGTGTTGCTTTTTTGTAGATAACATAAGAGTTATAGAAGGCCAAACTGAAAAAGTAAATGGACACTTTTTTATACCAGTGACGGGATTTTCGGGAGGGAAGATAGGGTTCAATCATCTGGTCATTGAAGTCTACGCCACCCATAAATAAATTGTAGTCGTAGACACAAGATGGTTTCTGCACTGGGCCGCTTCTTTTGGGGACTTCCATGTAGGTGTGATTGTGGATGGTGGTGAGCATGTGGACATCTCGTCTGTCCCTCCACTTGACAGCCAATAGCTCCTGGTTCCGTAAAGACGTCGTCTCTCCTCGTCTCAGCTTCTGATTCACCAATTTTTGGGGGAAGCCCTTTCTGTTTATTCTCACTGTGCCACATGCTGGGGTGTCTCTCCGGTAAAGATTTCTAAACAGGGGCAAGCTGGTATAAAAATTGTCCACGTAAAGGTGGTATCCTTTTCCAAGTAGTGGATAGATGAGCTCCCAGACGACTTTTCCACTTGTTCCGATGTATTCGGGGCATTCGGGGGGATGTAGTTGGGAGTCCTTCCCTTCGTAAACAATGAAGGAGTAGATGTACCCCGTGTCTCGGTCACACAGTTTGTACATCTTCACCCCATATCGGGCCCTTTTGCTTGGGATGAATTGTTTGATGCCCAGCCTGCCGTGGAATTTTACAAGGGACTCATCTATTGATATATTTTGTTGAGGGGTATATAACTGGGGGAATTTTTCAGAATTTTTTTTTAGAAGTGGCCGAATTTTAAATAATTTGTCAAAAGCAGGGTCATTTCGGGGAGGGCACTGGGTGTTGTCATTATAGTGGAGGAACCGTAGAATCATGAAGTATCGGGATCTGGGCATACGGGATGAGAAGACGGGCATGTGGTGGATGGCTTTGGTAGACCAATAGGCGTACCCTTTGTTTTTTTTTGAGAGACCCATATTGAAGGTCAGGCCTAAGAATATTTTAAACTCCTCTACGGTCAGGTCTCTCCAATGAAAGGGGCGGGCATAGCTGGAATCGGGGTTGCTTAGAATAAATTGCTGAGCGTAGAGATTGCACTGGGCCACAATAGATGACAATAATTCGTCTGTAAAAACTAAATGAAAAAAATCAATCGTGTCAAAATTATCGGTGTTCACCTGTACACCTGGTTGGGCGGTGAAAGGGGGGATACTTGATGCTCCAGAATTCGAAGGCAGCCACAGGGGGTTTTGAAGGCCATAGGGAAGGCTGGCATGGCCCCTATCCCTTTGGGGCAGAGAGGACACCCTACTGGTGCCTGACCTTTGTTGCACTGCTTGCGGGGTGGACGGCACTGCTTGCGGGGTGGACGGCACTGCTTGCGGGGTGGACGGCACTGCTTGCGGGGTGGACGGCACTGCTTGCGGGGTGGACGGCACTGCTTGCGGGGTGGACGGCACTGCTTGCGGGGTGGACGGCACTGCTTGCGGGGTGGACGGCACTGCACTAGTAGTAGGCTGCTCCACGCCAGAACGCCTTCTTTTAACGGGCACAGGTTCCTCCTCTGAATCAGTATCAGACCCGCTTCCTGTTACGGGCTCATAGGCCGAATCGGAATCGGACAGAGACTCCTCACAGCTGTCATCAGACGCCCATAGTTTCTGGAAGGCCTGCTCGGTGGTAAAAAATTTTTTTGCCATACTGGTGGCTAGTGAGGCTGGACTGCAGAACACTGGTGGGCACTAGTGGCACTGCAGTGGCGCAGGTGTAACTGATGGGCAAATGTGGCACTGGTGTGGCTCTGGTTGCACTGCTGTGGCTCTGGGGTCACTGATTAGCAGGCGGCACTGGTGGGCACAGGCGTCACTGCAGTGGTGCAGGTGGAACTGGTGTGGCACTGGTGGGGCACAGATGGCACTGGTGGGGCGCAGATGGCACTGGTGGGGCGCAGATGGCACTGGTGGGGTGCAGATGAGCACTGGTGGGGTGCAGATGAGCACTGGTGGGGTGCAGATGAGCACTGGTGGGGTGCAGATGAGCACTGGTGGGGTGCAGATGAGCACTGGTGGGGTGCAGATGAGCACTGATGGGCACAGGTGGCACTGATGGGCACAGGTGGCACTGATGGGCACAGGCGGCACTGATGGGCACAGGCGGCACTGATGTGGCTCAGATGACACTGGTGTGGCACTGGTGTGGCTCAGATGACACTGGTGCGGCACTGGTTTGGTACAGGCGGCACTGGTGTGGCACAGGTGGCACTGATGGGCACAGGTGGCACTGATGGGCACAGGTGGCACTGATGGGCACAGGTGGCACTGATGGGAACAGGCGGCACTGATGTGGCAAAGATGACACTGGTGTGGCACTGGTGTGGCTCAGATGACACTGGTGCGGCACTGGTTTGGTACAGGCGGCACTGGTTTGGTACAGGCGGCACTGGTGTGGCACAGGTGGCACTGATGGGCACAGGCGGCACTGATGGGCACAGGTGGCACTGATGGGAACAGGCGGCACTGATGTGGTTCAGATGACACTGGTGTGGCTGATGACACTGGTGCGGCACTGGTTAGGTACAGGCGGCACTGGTGTGGCACAGGCGGCACTGGTGTGGCACAGGCGGCACTGGTGTGGCACAGGCGGCACTGGTGTGGCACAGGCGGCACTGGTGTGGCACAGGCGGCACTGGTGTGGCACAGGCGGCACTGGTGTGGCACAGGCGGCACTGGTGTGGCACAGGCGGCACTGGTGTGGCACAGGCGGCACTGGTGTGGCACAGGCGGCACTTGTGGGCACTTATGGGCACAGGTGGCACTTATGGGCACAGGTGGCAGTGTTGTGGCACTGATGTGGCAGTGTTGTGGTACTTTTGTGGCACTGGTGTTCACTGGTGTAGGACAGGTGGCACTGTTGGGGCACTGGTGGGGCACAGGTGGCACAGATGGCACTAGTGGGGCACAGATGGCACTAGTGGGGCACAGATGGCACTGCCTGGGGCACAGATGGCACTTCCTGGGGGACAGATGGCACTGCTGGGGTAAAGATGGGGCACTGCTGGGGATTGCTGGGCACTGCTGGCACTTACTATTGATTTGAAAAAATCTCTCTCCTCTCCTCTCACGCTGCAACGGTGTGAGGAGAGGAGAGAGATGACCTGCATGTGACCCAGCCGCAGGGTTTGTTTACAAATGTGATCGCGCCGTCATTGGACGGCGCGATCACGTGGTAAGGAGCCGCGTCCATTGGCTCCTTACCGCGAGTGCTGTTGCTGCGGGTCCCGTAGACCCGGCGAGCACCGGCGATCGCGTGTGCGCACCCGCCCGGGCGCGCACAACGCAGTCTCTGGGAGGACGTACATTGACGCCCTCCTAGAGTACAGTAACCGCTCTGTAGCCGTATTTTGGCTATAGGGCGGTTACCAACTGGTTAAAGGGGTTGTAAAGGTTTATTTTTATTTTTTAAATGACAAACATGTCATACTTGTCTCCACTTGCACAGAGTGGCCCCGATCCTGCTGTTCTGGGGTCCCTCCGCGGCTGTTTCTGCTCCTCCCCCGCAATAGCTAACCCCCTCTTGGAAGCTCTCTCCCAAGGGGGTTAGCTTGGAGGTGTGCTCCTGCGTCCACAGCAGCCGCTTGTATGATTCTGCCCCGCCCCATCATTGGATTTGATTGACAGCAGCGGGAGTCAATAGCTCCGCTGCTATCAAGCTATCCTCCACGGAGTCTCTGCATTGATTGAAGAGGACGCTGGGGGACGCGCAGAGCAGGTGAACGGGCTCGGGTAAGTAAAACGGGGAGCTGGGGGGCCCGTGACGGCGAGGTGTTTTTTTCACCCTAATGCATTAAGGTGAAAAACGCAAACCTTTACCAGTCCTTTCATAAATAAACCCCATTGTATTGAATTACATTTGAATAGAATGGGCGACTATTTATAATTTTTTCCCTAAAAAAAATGGAGTCTACAAAGCCAGACCGGCATTTTTAGCTTTTTGCCTGACGTTCAGCTTAAAAGGGAACCTGTCCTTTGGCCATGTGGAGCAACTTCAGTTAAAGTGATTTGTAAAGCTTTATTTTGTTAAATTGAAACTTAAAATAATAAGTAGGACCTACTTACCGGCTCTGTGCAATTATTTTGCGCAAAGCAGCCCCGATCCTTTTTCTTCTGGGGTCCCTTGCTGGAGCTAATGCTCTTCGGTGGGTACCCCCACAGTCACTTTCTCTGTGGGCACTTGCATGGGCTTGATCCTGAGCCACCCTGTCTGCATCTGTAAACAAACAGGACGGCTCGGCTTTGTGCCCTGCTCTCTTGACAGCAGCGGGAGTCAATGACTCCTGCTGCTATCAATATGCCCTGTTAGTAGGGAGAGAGCCAGCCACTGCACGGCTTTAGAACAACTTTAACTGTTTCCCTCCACAGCTGCCAGTTATCGCCTTCTCTTTGCTACCCTACTGCTCTGTTTGGTCATCTGAAGCGAAAAGGGAGGAGCCCTGTGTAAGAGCCAAATCACCATTTTAAAATTACACAGGGTTAAAGACTCGCCCATCACCTTGTGACGGCACTGAGTGCCTGAGCAATAATCAGGGGTTTAACATGGGAGAAAGTGAGTCACATGCATTTTAAACCCAGTAATACCAGTTTTCTCTGCTCCTGGTGTATGAACGGAGTGTCAGGGGGGCAAAGATAAGGCAGGTGGGTACAGCTAGGTAGAGCAGCAGGTAGGGTGAGCCTGTTGCTTAACCCTGCATAGGCAATTCACAGGCATCAGCAATAATGGCAGCATATAAACTACAAGGATGTTCAAATCAGAGTAAACCCTATAATGTCCAAGTATAAAGGAAACAGGAAAAATATGTTTACAATGGTCTATGTTACTAACTTATGCCGAGAAAGTTTGCTGGAGGAGATATTGTAATGAGGTATAGTGAGGAACAAGGAAAGTGTTAGTAAGGGTAGCAGCAGTGATATCTGTAAGGACCGGTGCACGACTTTTTACATTGGCAGAATGGCACGGCTGGGCACATGGGCGTACAGGTACGTCCCCTTTAAGATGCCCAGCCGTGGGTCGCGCGCGCGACCCGGTCCGGTCCTCCGTGACAGCGCCGTGGTACCCACGGACCCGATCGCCGCCGGTGTCCCGCGATCGGGTCATAGGAGCTGAAGAACGGGGAGAGGAGTGTAAACACGCCTTCCCCATTTTTCTCTGTGGCTTGTCACTGATCGTCTGTTCCCTGTTATAGGGAACGACGATCAGTGACGTCACATGTCCAGCCACGCCCCCTACAGTAAGAATCGCACCCTTAGGGCACACTTAACCCTTAGCTCCCCCTAGTGGTTAACTCCTTCACTGCCATTGTCATTTTCACAGTAATCGGTGCATTTTTATAGCACTTTTCGCTGTGAAAATGACAATGGTACCAAAAATGTGTCAAATTTCCGATGTGTCCGCCATTATCACTGATCGCTGCCATTAGTAGTACATTTTTATTTCTTTTTTTTATAAAAATGCCATAAAACTATCCCCTATTTTGTAAACGCTATAAATATTGCGCAAACCACTCAAACGCTTATTGCGATTTTTATTTTTTTTGGTTAAAAAAAAAAAAAAAATGTAGAATACATATCGGCCTAAACTGAGGAAAAAAAATGTTATTTTATATATTTTTCGGGGATATTTATTATAGCAAAAAGTATTATTGCATTTTTTTTTTAAATTGTCGCTCTATTTTTGTTCATAGCGCAAAAAATTAAAACCGCAGAGGTGATCAAATGCCACCAAAAGAAAGCTCTATTTGTGGGAAAAAAAGGACGCCAATTTTGTTTGGGAGCCACGTCGCACGACCACGCAATTGTCAGTTAAAGCGACGCAAAGTGCCAAATTGCAAAAAGGGGCAAGGTCCTTAACCTGCATAATGGTCCGGGTCTTAAGTGGTTAATAAAGGTATGTTTTTAAAATGATGCACTGGGTCGGTGCGCCCTCCTGTTTCGTGGTTTCTACATAGTTTCCAGCCTTAAACTTTGAGGCTGATCGCTGGTTTATGGTAAATGTGGAATATTCCATTTAGAAAGATCCTAGCAAGGCACTGACATTTCCTGAATTTAGCATGCACAAGTTGGCAAAGATTTGCAGAAAAGGTTTGATAAAACTTTGCAATGTATACAGTTGACCTGGAAAGATTATTCTTTAAATAAATCTGCAGTTTGCATATATGAAAATCCTGACGTAACCAGAAAATGGGAACTTCTCAGAATAAGCGAAAAATTTAAGTACATAATTTGTAGAAAATGCAAACTGGCAAGTCATGCGAACAATATGGAAAATATATTAAACAAACAATTGGATTAAAAAAAAAACAGTACAAACGTGGATCACTGAGAATGCAAATATAAACCAAGCTTTAAAATCTGAGCTAATGCGCACACAACCCCAACATCTGTGTGCGTTTGTTTGAGGGATGTGGGCAAAGAGGTGCCAAACCTCAAATTTTAGTTAGAGAAAGCTGTATTCATGCTGAATGCACGGCGTGTGTTTGAAACATTACGGAACGCATATTTTAGACACCCTTTCCATAACGGATAAGGCCACCCAAAACTGAGATTTCACTTTGTGGTCAGGAGTTAAATATTGGTTTATAATGCCTTGAGGACTCGGGTTTTGTTTCCAGGTTTGCACACCCATCACTGCAGTCTTTCTTTTAGGTTATTTATTTTTGTTCTAACACATGGAGGGATGCTAAAACCTTTGGCAAAACGAGGGAAACGTCACTACAGGTGGAGAAAACGACAGCAAACTAGGACGGAAAGATGTTGACGCTTTAGGAAGCCAGTTGGTAACTCCGCCAACAAGGCTCCATACATAACTAATATTTCACTTTGGCTGGACTACCTTTTAATTGCAGATCCCAAATGCCCTTCTTGTAGAAGGTCTGTCCTTGCACCAGAATTAAAGGGGTTGTGAAGGTACAATTCTATTTTTCCCCCCCCTAGATAGCTTCATTTACCTTAGTGCAGTCCTCCTTCACTTACCTCATCCTTCCATTTTTCTTTTAAATGTCCTCGTTTCTTCTGAGAAATCCTCACTTCCTGTTCTTCTGTCTGTAACTTCACACAGTAATGCGAGGCTTTCTCCCTGGTGTGGAGTGTCGTGCTCGCCCCCTCCCTTGGACTACAGGAGAGTCAGGACGCTCTCTACATTGCACATATACCAGTGGTTCTCAACCTGGGGGTCAAATGATGATTTGCCAGGGGTCACCAACTCCTGGGCTGTTCCTGAAGCCTGCACTGTTCTCCCAGGAAGGGAGATGATGAGAGGGGGAGGAACAAAGAAAAAGGGAGAGAAAGGAAAAAATAGAGAGCAAGAAAGACAGTTAGAGGGAGGGATGGGGAAAAAACAAGGAATTAGGATAGAGAGAGATAAAAGGGAAAGAAAGGAGAACAAAGAGAGTGGTACATCCTAAAATGTACCATAAGGGGTTTTAATACTGTACGAGTGGAAGGCACTCAGGGAGTGCTAAATGTCTGCTGGTTAGGGGCGCAAATTACTTGTCTTGCCTTGGGTGCTGACAAACTACGCTATGAAAATAGTTTTACTGTTAGGGGTCCCCACAACTTGGGAAATTTTATCAAGGGTCACGGCACTAGCAGGTTGAGAACCACTGACATAGACAAAGAAGCGGTGTGTTAGTGGGCGTCCTGACTCTCCTGTAGTCCAAGGGAGGGGGTGAGCATGACACTCCGAACCAGGGAGGAAGCCTTGCATTATGGTGGTGAGTTAGACAGAACAGGAAGTGAGGATTTCTCAGAAGAAATACGAACATTTTAAAAGCAAAATGGAAGGATGAGGTAAAAAAGCAAAATGGAAGGATGAGGTAAAAAAGCAAAATGGAAGGATGAGGTAAAAAAGCAAAATGGAAGGATGAGGTAAAAAAGCAAAATGGAAGGATGAGGTAAAAAAGCAAGATGGAAGGATGAGGTAAAAAAGCAAAATGGAAGGATGAGGTAAAAAAGCAAGATGGAAGGATGAGGTAAAAAAGCAAGATGGAAGGATGAGGTAAAAAAGCAAGATGGAAGGATGAGGTAAAAAAGCAAGATGGAAGGATGAGGTAAAAGAGCAAAATGGAAGGATGAGGTAAGTGAAGGAGGACTGCACTGGGGTAAAGGAAGCTACTTGGAGAAATAAATAGTATATTTACAACCCCTTTAATCCATAAAAACCTTTTTGCCTGAACTGTTGAACTAAATGTACTGTTTAACTAGCCAAGCTATTTACTTTGGAGGCATCTTTGGGGATTATCACATTATGTACAAATACTGGTAGGAACCAGTCAAATGCATGAAGTGCGTGTTTTTTATTTTCCTTACCTGCTTAAGAAACTTGATAGAATTTGGTTACACAATTTTTTGAACAAGCACCAGTTATGTGAGTTGTTGAATATGACTTTCAGTGCCAATACTGAACTTTGTAGGTCTTTGTAAAGGTGTGAACAGGTGTCCTTTTGTTAATGAATTTTATTAGTCTGTCTCTATTGTGTGCCTATGTGAAATGATGCATAATTCCCTCCTTTCAATCTTAGAATGTTGGGAAATATGCGCTTAATACACCTTTTTAAAGTGATTGATTGTAAAGTCTCTCTTTTAAAAAAACAAAAATTACAAACATGTTATACTTGCCTCCTCTGTGCAGTGGATTTGCACAGAGCAGCCCAGATCCTCCTCTTATTAGGTCCCTCTTTGCTGCTCCTGGCCCCTCCATCCTGATGAGTCCCCCCCCCCCCCCCCCATTGACCAGCAGCTTGCTATGGAGGCAAACAGGTAAGAAAGCTGCCGCTCCAGGTGAGCTCACTAGGGTAATTGATGTCCACTCAGAAGCAGATGGGTGCTGGCAATGCACAGGATGTGCAAAAACAATAAGGATATGGACAGCCGCACTCCAGTAACTTGAAAAAGACGTGCCCTTTATTGGGTACATGAAAAAATGCACTACAGGTATCAGCACACAGTGGGATAAACAGCTGACACGTTTCGCATTGAGTGTCAATGCTTAATCATTGCTATGGAGGCACCCGAGCTGAGTCAGAGCTCTGTGTATCCATTCAGACTAGGAGCTCTGAACCGGCCCCACCCCTTTTTTCCCTTGATTGGCCCACTGACTTTGGTTGACAGGCACGGGAGCCAATGGCGCTGCGGCTATGCCCCAGTCAATCAGGAAGAGAGGCTCGGATGGCTGAGGGAGTCGTGGACATCGCTGGACAGAGAAGGGGTAATTATTAGGGGGTGCTGGGGAGTCCTAATTCATAGAAACATTTGCCTTTACAACTCCTTTAATGCGGGCATAGGAGGCACAAATGAATACACCCTTAAATGTAACTTTTTTTTTTTAAATGCAACACAACAGAGCAGAGACTGGGAGAGGTAGAAGCAGCACAAGGAGCCAATCCATTTTGCAGTAGTGCAAAGAGGCATTCTGATAGGACAGAGCAGAATATCACTGTCCAGTCAAAGGGTGGGGTGGAAAGGATACCCTTTTTTTTTTTTTTTTTTTTTAAGTGAAAGTGAAACTGCAGAAAATAAAGATCAAGTCCCTTTCACTTGAGGGACTTTGCTGTTTGGCTGAACTGTAACAGAAATATACATACTTTTAGCCAGTAAAACAGCTTCTATATGCATTTCATCTGTGTTTCCTAAAGTTTAGCTTTAAGTGGATGAAAGCAAGACAGCGACATTAGACCTCTTTAATTTTAAATGCCAGTTTTGTAGAAGACATTAAAACAATGTAGGATCAAACCTTTTTTGAGGCTTCTGTTTGGTTGCCATGCTCTGTGCATTAGTTTTCATTTTTCAAAACTAAGCTGAAGCTAAAAGCTTATTGGTTGCCTTTCAGAGCTGCTGCAGCTTCTATCTGCACCATTTTTTGTAAATATTTTTGCTTTTTATTTTTATGTTTTGGGCTTAAATAGTTTTGGTCATGTCATTATGAAATCTTGCATATGCATTTTTCTTATTTACATTGGCAGTTGGCAGAAGCGACTTCTCTTAAAATGCCTCCGTCAGTCTCCACGGTACTGGAGAGAAACCACCACTTCCTGGCCCCTATTGTGCTCGATTGTCCAATCTACTTGTCCCTTACATCGCTACAAAATACAGTAATCACACAGGGCCCAGTAGGAAGAACCATAGCACACAGGAGACTAGGAAACTGCTTTTTATTCATTTTTTTTTAGATGGTTTTACCTTTAGTGCAGCTGTAATTGACAACGCAGGCAGTGTGAGAGGGAAATATTGGATATTTTCTTTGCAGGGAGCCTTTTTTGTAAAACAAACAAATGGGCACCCTAAGTATTATAAAACACACAATGTACTTAAATAACGTTGTATAAAATGCTTTTGTAATGGTAAAAAAGATCTACAATATCCATTTTGAAACTGAATTCCAGGCACACAAACTTTTATTTTAAATGTATTCCTTGATGGCCACACAAATATACTGTATACATCCATTTTGTCTGCAGCAGATGCCTTTGCAAACTCAAATATTGCCTTGCAAAACTTTGTGACATCATCATTGTGCTGTACATAGCCTTTGCAGAGAGAGCTGTGGGAGGGGCCCAGCAGGCCCATCCACTACCGCACATATGTCAAACAAAAGGCCTGCATGCCAAATGTGGCCCGCCAGGTCTTGTCACGTGACCCTTGCACCCAGTTTTGCTGTCACAACGTGGCGAAACTCCATTCTACCACCTCCGGCTGCACTCCTGAACTGTGCATGGAGCACCCCTGGAACTGCACTCTGTATATAGTGCACCCCCCTGAACTCTGCAACCTGTATATAGCACACTCCTGGAAGCTGCATGTAGCGTAATCCTGAAGCTTGCATGTAATGCACTCCTAAACACTGCACTCTGTATATAGCGCACCCCAGAGACAACCAGTCCTTTGAGGGCAAACATACAGCTGATGTGGCCCACGATTACATTTAGTTTGACACCCCTGCACTACAGGCTGTGGGTAGAAAACTACAGGAGGGGCAGAGACTGGACCAGTTACCCTGCACAAGTAAAGAGCGCGACAGTGGCTGGTCTTTAGAGGCAAACGAGAGTTCAGATTTAAAGTGGAGGTTCCACCTGAAAAAAAATATTCCACCAAAAAAAAAAAATGTTTTTACTTACCCTAAATAGCTGTTGCTATGCGGAAGTGCCGAATCTGCCTCTTCATCCTCCGCGGTGGATTCTCTTCCTCCTCCTACATTGGGTGTCTTCTTGTGAATGAGACACGCTGCATTCTGGGAACTGTGTGTGTCCCAGAAAGCAGCCGGCCCATTCACAAAGCGCCGCGCTGCTCGCGCATGCGCAGTAGGAAACGGGCAGTGAAGCCGTACCTTGGAGCTGCTAGGATCGAAGATCGGCCTTGGCGGGGGCAGACATCGCTGGCGGCTAGGACAGGTAAGTGTCCTTATTAAAAGTCAGCAGCTACAGTGTTGGTAGCTGCTGACTTTTTAAAAAAAAAATGTTTTTGTAATGGAACATCCGCTTTAAATATGTATATGCTTTAAAAAAAATTATAAATTAAACACTTTTTATAGTTTCCCTTTAACTTGACTATAACAGAAGGCTGCATTGAGTCAGGAGCTCCTAACTGTGATCTTTGTCTGGACTCTAATGCCCCATACACACGATCAGACTTTTTCCATCGGATTTTCCGATCGTGTGTAGCCCATCTGAGTTTTTTCATCGAAAATTCCGATTTGAAGTCCATCTGACTTTTAGATATAGAACATGTTCCATATTTTTCCGATGGAATTCCGTCAAAATTCCGATGCGATTTGGCCAGATCGTGTGTACGCGGCATTAGGGTTATTTCATACAGATGCACTCTTTGAAGGTGGTTTTTATATTCTAAAATGAACCTGGACACTAAGAACCCCAGAGACCAGGGTGCATTCCCTTAAAAATTAAAACTGAATAAGAATAGTAAAGTACAAAAAAAGGGTTGAAGGCCAGCTAGGAGACCTGGAGGACTTACATTTGAGCAAACAATGATGTCACAGTGTAATATTAGATCCACGTTGTGCTGCCAAGATAAAAAATACACCTAATTTGACTTGTTTATCATGCCAGTGGAAGAAGTGTCTGAATTATGGGCTGCCAGGAAAGAGGGAGCAAGCGTGAGATACCATCGGTGAACTTTTAAACAATACTGTTTATTTAGGAATGTAAACTTTTCAGATGTGTCACATGCGGTGCCTCCACAGTTTACAATAAAATTGTTCCTCAGACAATGTGTTTATAACAGATGAGCTTAAAATTGTTCGACTTGTCATGCCATGTAATGGACCCTCTGTTTCATTAATGTCAGTCTTTTTTCATCGCTCGGCCATGGTCTCTGGCAAGTTTATGTTTGTGCCACGAATAGTTTAGTGATTTCAAATATTTATTCTCATGATATAAATATGGCTTCCCGACTTTCTCATACCTTTTTTTAGGTTTCAACTAAATGGTGGTTTGCAAACATAGATGCAGCCAAAACTCATAAAGTTCAGACTGAGTCTATTGGCGTCAACCAAGAAGGCTCTAGTGATTTTGTGGATCTTTTATTTTCTGCTAGCTTGGATGTCCTATTTAAAGCTTAATATACAAAAACTTTCCGTTAAAAGAGAAGTATGGCTTTTAAAACAAACATTTTACTCACCTAGGTGGATGCAGCTTTGATCCGATGCTGCCTCTTTCCCCCACCAACTCTGTAGTGAGAACTGAGCAGTCAAACTGCTGATCGCTTGGCTCTCCCTCCGCTCTGGGCAGAGAGCTAAGACTGTCAGTCTCCAGCTCTCTGCATTCCCTTCCAGTGCTCACTGGACTGTGGAGGGGCAGAAAGGGCTGTGGATCGATGAGAGGCTGAGCCAGGTGCCGATCCTGGCTTCTGAGCGGATCCCTAGAATATGGTCAGGATCTTTTTAGAGCCTGAACCAGCTCTGTGATGGCAGCCGACAGCTGGCTTCAGCCTGCTGTCGGCTGAAAATAGGTTGCAGGAGTGCAGAACAAACTGCACTCCTGTGATCCATAGAAGTATTGGCAAGTTCAGTATTTTACATGTTACTTAAAAACTCAGAGCAAACAAGTAAGCTTCCTTATATGCCATCTCTGGACATAATATACATGTTGTGTGACCTTTTAAGTATTCTGGATTTGCAAAAGCCAGAACTGTCCAGCTTTGCTTTGGAAAACACTGGGCTATATGCATACACAAAGCTGATGAAACTCGAGTGTCAGTCCTGATTTGACATAAAAAGCAGGGCACCATTAGACCACATAGGACAACAAAACATACATGTTTTATTGTTACGAGTTATGTTTTCATAGCAGTATATGTGTCAAATATTACAAGTCTTGGGACCATCTATATGGCCCTGTGGCAGACTATTTTCAAATGTTTTGATGGCAGAAATAGTTTTGCACAGCTCTTTTATGTTTAATATCTATGAATTTTCTTTCTCCATCTCTGTGATCAACTTTTAAGTGGTTATGAGATTATGTGAGCAGACCAAGCTTGTTTTTTTTTTTTTTTTTTATTATCTTACAAATTTTATCATCAGAAACCTTTTTTAAAGTGATTGTAACAAGATTTTTCCCTTTTATTTCTATTTTGGGCTGAATTGGCTGTTTTGTAAGGTGATCACCTTACAAAACAGCCAATTCAGCCCAAAATAGAAATAAAAGGGAAAAATCTTGTGTGTGTATGTATGAAGATATATATTTATTTTATGATATCTATATCCTTTTCCTCTGTTTCCACCTGCATAAGAGCTGGAGGAGGAGAAACAGAAGCACACTGAGCTTCCCAGTTCACAGCTGTGCAGGGTAGATGTGTCAGGACAAGTCTGGTCATTGGAGCAGGCTGACTTCCCAGCATAGCTGAGAACTGATCATGATGTGTTCTGCTGCCTAGAGTGGTCAGTTATTAATGGGAAAGGAGAGGGACAGGCAGGAACACCAGGGATTTCACACAAAGGAAGCAATACATAGATAATGTGTTTAACTCATATTTACGTCTAGTCTCTCTTGCGTTCTTCATGCATTATATCCAGTTTGACTTAAAGTGGAAGTCCGAGTCTTATAGTTGCCTATTTTCAGGGTGCTCCGGTCTGGTCATGTTATTGGCTCCCAGCAGCAGCTTCAGGGAAGAGGAGGGACAGCTGACAATGGATGCCTCATAGTAAGTCTAAGGCCCCGTACACACGGTCGAACATGTCCGCTGAAACTGGTCTGCTGACATGTCCGACCGTGTGTACGGCCTAGTGGACAGGTTTCCATCGGACAAAAGTTTCTTAGCAAGCTAAGAAACTTGTCCGCTGGAAACATGTCCGTCGGACATGTCCGATGGTTAGTACACCTAATCGGACACGTCCGCTGGTTATGACGTGTAACCAGCGTCCCGAAATCCCGCGCATGTGTCGAATTGATTCGACGCATGCGTGGAAGCATTGCACTTCCGTGTTTGAGAACGTCGGTGTCTTCTATGTCACCGCGTTCTCTGTCCGCGGGGATTTTGGTCTGATGGTGTGTACACACATCAGACCAAAAGCTCCCAGGAGACATGTCCGATGAAAACGGTCGGCGGACCGTTTTCATCGGACATGTCTCCTCGTGTGTACGGGGCCTAAGGCAGATGTCCCTGCTCAGACATTCCATTTGTTGTCAGTCCACTCCCCCAAAGTCGGCTGCTGGGGAGATCACATGCTGAGAATGGGCAAGTATAAAGCCCTGTACACACGCTCAGCGGTAAAAAGTCTGCAGAGAGAACCCGGCAGGAAAATTGCCATGGAGCTTTGGCCGGGAATCCCGGCCGCGTGTATGCTCCATCGACACTGCGTTGCAGTCTTTCCCATAGGTAAGTAGTAGATCTGGCAGAAAAAAAAAAAACGCCGGGAATCCAGACGGGAGAATAGAGAGCAGATTCTCTATTTTCCCGACGGGATTCCCGGCTGCTTTCCTGACGGGAAAACTGCGAGGAAGCATACACGTGTCCGGTTTTCCTGGCAGTTTTGCCGACGGGAAAACAAGGCTTAAGCCTCTTCTTTTTACAGGGTAGTAGAATAGGAGGGGGGTGGGAGCAGATATTTGGGTACAGCCCAGACTACCACTTTACGTGCTTAAGTTTTCATAGGGAAAGTAGGATTTTCTGGCTATCCACTGGAGGAGTAATTATAGTGTAATATTTTTTGCCGTTTTATATGGCAGAATTTATCTGGCCAAATACATGTATATGTTCATACGAAGGATATGATTTGCAACACAACATTGAAGTATAAGAGGCCATTGCATTTATTTACTGTGTAATTGTAAGGGTCTTGTATATCAAAATGCAAACGGCCAAGGACACAGTTAGAATTAAGACCGGCACCAGCGTGTTCCTACTTTTAATTTATTACCCTACATTTGTCATGCATGCAGACATAGTGGCACCTTAATAATCTGCTCCATCAACTTTTCTTAAAGCCAAACTCCAGAAAAACTATTAACCGCACAAATAAAATGCATACAAAAGCTGTTAACCTGACAATGAAATTTGTATATCTGTCCATCCATTTCTGAGATTTTCACAGCTCTGCCACACTGCACAGTTCTGTCTAACATCCAAGGGGATCTTATCTCATTCTGCTGCAATTTCATTTTTTGCTTACCGGCCTCCACCCCATCACCCTTACATTGTTTAAGACAAGGAGTACACTTTTATTATGTTCTATCCTCCTTTCACATGCTTTCTGGTGTGGCTGTGTCTCCATCTCAGACCACAAAGGCTGAAATTAAAGGGGTTGTAAAGGTACAATTTTGTTTTCCCTAAATGGCTTCCTTTACCTTAGTGCAGTCCTCCTTCACTTGCCTCATCCTTCCATTTTGCTTTTAAATGTCCTTATTTCTTCTGGTTCTTCCGGTTCTGTCTGTAACTACACACAGTAATGCAAGGCTTTCTCCCTGGTGTGTAGTGCAAGCCCCTTCCCTTGGACTACAGGAGAGTCAGGACGCCCACTAACACACAGCTCCTTTCTCTAACTGCAACGTAGAGAGTGTCCTGACTTTCCTGTAGTCCAAGGGAGGGGGCGAGCACGACACTCCACACCAGGGAGAAAGCCTTGCATTACTGTGTGGAGTTACAGACAGAAGAACAGGAAGTGAGGATTTCTCAGAAGAAATAAGGACATTTTAAAAGCAAAATGAAAGGATGAGGTAAGTGAAGGAGGACTGCACTAAGGTAAAGGAAGCTATTTAGGAAAAACAATTGTACCCTTCAACCCCTTTAAGTCAAATTCAGGTACTTGCACTGCTTAACTGTAAAAATACTTGTAATGATGATTAAGGCCTCATTCACAAGTCTGTCCGCCTTCTAATCCATGCATCACCCTCTGGGATGCACGTGGAGATCCATACAGGTCCGTGCAGATGGTCCCCTGTTATTGATTTGAACAAGCTGCATGTATGGGTCTGAACAGAGCACCTGTGCGTTCTGTGCAGGTGAAGACAACCTTTCACACAAGTGTACCGATAGGTATGTCCAAGGGAATGAGGCTGTAAGATGGTATTGGTACTGGTATGCAAATTCTGACTTTTTCTAAAGTCAGTATCTCAGAACATCATTTTAGTCTCTATCCTCTCTCTGACCACTGATGTACTGTATGTATATAGCACAGTGATAAATGACGGTCACAAGTCTTCTATTGATATAAAACAACACATACATATTAATTGGTCTCTGTGAATATACTGTCTATTGCCCTACCATGAAAACGGACCCAGAATTTAATTATAAAATAGGCAGTTCAAAAACCTTCACATTTATCAAACAGAACACAAAACTATATACACATACGTTATGACTATGGATTGTAATATATGTTCATGTTTATTAAGATGTTCTGAAATGGGGGCCTTGATTTCATGTCATGTGACAACACGTATACGTATCTGACTGCAGTATGAATGACTAACCCTGTAGAATAAATAGACCCTCTGTCAGACCTTGAATACATTACATTACAATACATTATTAAAGTACACTTTATTCTGGGAGAAATATCTTTGTAAACAGTACAGGTTCCAGGCAGGCCATAAATCCAGTGCAAGTCCTTCATCCTAAGCCTGTCTGTTTATTTTAGCTCTACTCTTGGGAGTAGCTTACTCGCTAAACTAATTATATACTTGTAAAGCGCATGGTAGAGGATATAAATAGGGGATCGTTCCCCAGTGCTGCTCCGTTGTTAAATTGGTAACTAATGCAGATAGGAAGCACAATGTGTGTTACTATATGGTCAATGATTTTGATAGTAGATTGGCATCTTTAAAAACTGAAGAAAAGTGGTGTATGCTAAGCAGGCTTCGATTTTGTTTTCTGCATTAATTTCATCAAAAATATTCCCATAAACGTATGTTCATATAACAATTTACATCTCCCTTGTGTAGACATCCAAAAGGCCAGTTGGCACTGCCATCTTGGATGTGATGTCAGTAGCCCCAGCACCTGGAAGTGCTAGATTCTTCTTTTATTTATTTTTTCTGTAGTGGCTGCAATATGATAATAAAACCATACATTTTGAAGCTCTAGTGATAGTGATGGGATATTGCGCTCCATCTAAAGCTGCTGTTCCACTTGTAGGTTAAGTGACATTCTTTAGTATTCCCGCTTGCTCCTCCCCTGGCAACTGCATAAAAGGTTATTTAGGGAGTTGAGGAGAGAGGTGGAGGAGCTAAACCAGCACATAGTGTAATTAGACACTTTCAGATAAGGCTATGCCACAGCTATAGCTATAGGTGTAGGGCATTGAAGGTCATGAAGCCTGACTGGAATACTCCAGAACGTTGCTAAGAGGGGCCTAGTCATTACTGATCACCTTCACCCTCGCATAAGTGAGCTGAGAGCTACTACATCAGGAAAGAGAGCATGTGAGGGGTTTCAGTCAGAGAAGCACCTCACTCCTGTGATGGTGCTGCTGAGCAATAATGACTAGGCCTCTCATAGCAACGTGGCACTCGGGAGTGTTCCAGTCAAGTTTACATAAATGGCCTACACCTATAGCAAAGGGAATTATTCAACTTAGGTCAGTGCCTTAAAGGTTGTTTTTATCTACAGATACCCTATATCTGCACAGGCAGTTTTTTGGTAAAGGAAAACCAACCCTTTTAAACAGGGACTCTTTTTTTAAAGTACAACCGTAATATCCACAACCTATTGGCTTACATTTAGACCTTCATGTTTTAGTTTCATTGTGATTGAATCTGTGGTATTCATGTCTTCTATAGGATTGTATGGTAATATATGTACAGCACATATACAAATGTTTAGAATGCCTTGTATTTGAAGTGCAAAAAACTGTGGCCCTAATTGAACTGGTGACTGGCAAAGCATGCAGGTTGCCTAGCTGTGCTGCAAAGTTGGCCATACATGTATCGAAACTCCGCAAGACCCTTCTGAATCGGCCGAATTGCAATCCATGCATGGGCAGAGAGGTGGGCAGAAGTCCATATACTGTATTTATTGGCGTATAACGCTCACTTTTTTACCCTGAAAATAGAGGGTAAACTGTGCCTGCGTGTTATACGCAGGGTGCTGTGGATAGTTTTTTTTCCTGAAATTTCCCTCTTAAAGTTAGGGTGTGTGTTATACGCCTGTGCGTGTTATATGCCGATAAATACGGTACTTATCAATTCTGCACAGCTTCCCCGTTTGGATTTTCCCTGCTCAATCAGTTTTGCCGGCTCAATGTATTCTCTGACTATGGGAAATTCTCCCGTAGAGAGGTCTTGGTAAATAAGCTGGAAAAAATGCACAATACGGTGAAAGTATATGATAAATTAGGGGTAACAAGGTGAAAAAAATAATTTTTTTCACAAATATTAGATGATCAAGGCGTTTCATAGCCTAGTTTAAAAAAAATACAGTCCTTTAGCAAATTGGGATATTTCAGCCATATGGTGTTTGACTCATGGTTCCTTTTTTTTCTCAAATAAGTTTTTATTGAAAAAATTAGATTGCATACAGGAACATATGACACAGCATAAGGATAGACAGGAAAATAAGGCATGCATCTGCCTCTGTTGCATGTATTCAAGTAATACGGGCCATCTACATGTATCTTGGCAATAGCTAATACAAAGCTGAACACGAGATCATGGTTCCTTTTATTGTTCTGTTGTCTTTAATCCAAAAGTTTTTATGTTGCCAAACCAAGAGATGAGGCAAAACAATACATCGTTTTTGTCCGTAAACTTATTTTGTTACTTATATCCATCTAAAATTGTTTCCCTTGTCTCTTTGGAGTACAAGAATTTGACCAATGATTTGGATCATGGTTTTGCTTCCTCTTTTTCCCCCCAGCAAATTAAAAGCATAATGGGCTAGTATGCATCACATACTAGCCCATTATGTGGCACTTGCCTTCAAACGAAGTCTGCGATTTCCCCTCTGGTGGCCACATCCATCTTCACCCCTCTTCTTTCCGGGGACCATAGACTTGACTGACTGGCTGGAGTCGTGTGACGTCGGCCGCCTGTCACAGCACGAGCCCCCTTTTGAAACGGCACAATCGTGCCCTTCAGTGTACATGTGCCAATGATGTTGGCGCAAGTGTATATGGTAAAGATCTCCTAAACCGTGCAGGTTTAGATTTTTCCAGTACCTACAGGTAAGCCTTATAGTCTTACCTGTGTAGGTAAAAGTGGTGTAACTAGGTTTCCAACCAATTTAAGCTGCTGGCTTTTAGGTTTGTTACAGATTAATTTAAGCACGCAGCAAATGTTTACTGAATGGCAGCCTATAAGTATTTATCCATATTCCTTTGTATGTCATTGCGAAACAGGTCTGAACCAAGATTTTACAAAGGCTTTCCTGTTCCGCTTTAAGCTGTTGCAATATTTAGCATGATTTATTGAAAAGATGGGTATATAGACACTAAATATTCCAGGGTGTTGGGTCCTGTTCTGAATATTTACTTCTCTTTTATTTACCCTGATGCTGAATTCACCTAGGGGCAAGTAAAAATGACAGCTGAACCAATGTTTAGGAAAGCGCCTCAGCATATGTAAATAAAGAACACTTGGGCTGTGATCAGGAACAATGGCTCAGCTGTCATTTAACATGTCCTGAGGCTGTGTGCCGGGTACAGCTTCCAGTCACAGCCTGAACTCTTTGTTTACATTTTGCTGCAGTTTTTAAAGTCTTAGCTGTCGGTTTCATGTGAGGTGGTGACTGTGTTCAGAGAAGCACAGGGCAGCTCAAAGAGAAGAACCTAGAAGTTTTGGATTCTACTTTTTTTTGACTGTAACTGCAATATGTTAAGAGATTAATACTTGCCTAGGTGGATGTAGCATCTGTCCGATACTGCATCTGTCCCCTGGCCCCTCTAACACTGAGAATTGAGCGATCAAACGCCACCGATCACTCGGTTCTCACAGCTTCCTGAGCAGAGAGCTGGTGACTGTGAGGCCCCGTACACACGTCCAAGAAACTCGACGGGCAAAACACATAGTTTTTCTCGTCGAGTTCCTTGTGAAGCTGCCGAGGATCTCGGCGAGCCAAGTTTCCCCATTGACTAACGAGGAAATAGAGAACATGTTCTCTATTTGGCTCGACGAGTTCCTCGGCCAAAAGTGTACACACGACCGGGTTTCTCGGCAGAATACGTCTCAGATCGAGTTTCTTGCTGAAGTCTGCCGAGAAACTCGGTCTTGTGTACGGGGCCTCAGTCGGACATTGGTTGGATGAATTTTTAAACAAGGAGACAGGGTTCTGCCTATCCTAAATAGGATTATATAGTATTTTCAGGTTTACAGAAACAAAGGAAATTAATTTTTGGCACCACTTTTTATCTTCTCTTCTAAATCATTATTCAAATTCTTGTACTACAAAGAGATAGGGGAGAAAATTATTTTGGATGGATGAAAGTAACAAAATTTGTTTATGGACAAAAACTTGATGTATTATTTTGCCTTATCTCTTGGTATGGCAACCTAAAAACTTTGGATTAAAGATAACAGAACAATAAAGCCTCGTACACACGATCAGTCCATCCCATGAGAACGGTCTCATACCATTGTCATAGGTTAACCGATGAAGCTGACTGATGGTCCGTCACGCCTACACACCATCGGTTAAAAAAAACGATTGTGTCAGAACGCGGTGACGTAAAACACAACAACGTGCTGAAAAAAACGAAGTTCAATGCTTCCAAGAATGCGTTGACTTGATTCTGAGCATGCCTGGATTTTTAACTGATGGTTGTGCCTACTAACGATCGTTTTCTTCCCATCGGTTAGGAATCCATAGGTTAAATTTAAAGCAAGTTGGCTTTTTTTTTAACCTTTGGTTAAATAACCGATGGGGCCCACACACGATCGGTTTGGACCGATGAAAAGGGTCCATCAGACCGTTATCCTTTGGTTAACCTATCGTGTGTACGAGGCCTTAAAGGAACCAGGCGTCCAACACCATATCGGGGTGAAGTATGCCAATTTGCTAAAGGACTGTATTTATTTGAACTAGCCTATGAAATGCCACTTATTGTCACTGTCATTTAATTTGTGAAAAAACTCTACTTTTAACCTTGTTACCCATAATTTTATCATATACTTTCACCGTATTGTGCAGTTTTTTTCTCCAGCTTATTTACCAAGTCCTCTCTCTCATTCTACTCTTCTAGCCATGACATTGTTTTAACCCTGTGATTACCAGGTTACATACATAATTGGCCACTTGGGATGGGCACAGCCTTGACAAATTCCCTTACATTATTATAGATTTATAGGTGCACAGGCTTGCATGTAAAATTGGTTCTTCCATTTTTATTTGACTTTATTTTTCCATGTGTCTGACTCAGCTTGTGTCGGGAACTGAGAGGTAATTTAAAGTCTGACTTCAGAAATACTTTAACTTTTTAGGGATCTGCCATTTGATATGGTTATTCACATTCAGAAGCTTGGAGACACAGCAGTTAACAGGGCAACATTTCCCAGACTTCAGGTGACCTCTCACCTCCTTGTTCAAGTCCAAGAAAAACTTAAGCTGCCTGTGAACATGGGCAAAGTAACTCAAGCTAAATAGGAGGCAAATGTAAATATATTGGAATTAAGTCTTCACATTAATAACATGTTCCATCATGGCTAGTGCTCTTTAAATAAGGACCAGGCCTATCTTTTCAGACTTGTTTAAAATCTTGTTTTTTTTTGCTAGAAAAAAAATTAAATATGTATACATTTTTATATAATTTTGGATCACTTTTATTCCAATTACAAGGAATGTAAACATCCCTTGTAATAGAAAAAAGGCACGACAGGACCTCTTTTAATGTGAGAACTGGGGTAAAAAAGTCCTTTAGATCTCACATTTACACTTAAATGCAATAAAAAAAGTCCCTTGGGTGGAAGTGACTTTTTGAGCCCATCATCCCCTCACTCGACACAGTGCCTCAGAGGGAAAAGGATCATATTGTCTCAGATGTTCAATATTCAACATCTAAGTACCGACATATATTGAAGTGGTTAAACTACAGTGTCTAGTTATTCTCCAGAATATAAAACATTAAATCCAACACACATAAATCCTTTATAGAATGGGGGGATTTCCAATTTATTAAGACATTTTGAACCTAAATCTTGGATATAAATCATCTGGACCAATTTGTAGTAAATGCTCTCCAAATAGCTTACTACTTAAAGTCTTATTTATTTATTTTTGTTTAAAACTAACAAACATGTTATACTTGCCTGCTCTGTGGTTTTGCAAAGAGCCCATATCCTCTTCCTGGGTCCCTCGCTGTTACTCCTGGCCTCTCCATCATGTTGAGTGATCCCACAGCAAGCAGCCTTCTGTGGGGGCACCGGAGCCGAGCCGCTGCTCTGTGTGTCCATTCAGACACGGCGCTGTGGCTCGACCCCTCCCTTCCCCCTCTCTCCTCATTGGCTCACTGACTGTGATCGAGAGCAATGACCGAGCCAATGGCGTCTGCTGTTGTCTCAACCAATGAGCCAGTGGGCTCAACAATAAAAATTACCCCCACACATTCAAGGTGGATGGGGGGGGGAATCCTTCCCACTGTGCTATTGTATTCTGCTGGCAGGGACCCTTCCCCCGCTTGCAGAATACTATGATTGGTGTTGTTGGCTATAGACTGGTGGCACTAATCGTTTTTTGTAAAAACCTGACAGGTTGCACACAAGTCAGTGGATAGATCAACTTGTGTACAAGCAGCAAGCTCGTTCATGGATCAAAAAAAGCTAATCCCCATTGACCATGTATTTTTTAGGAAATAAAGGGACACCAGGAATAGAGGGGGAGTGGCTGCTAGTACCACAGACTCACACAAACTATTACACAAATAGATTAAATATTTATTAAATTAAATATATGTCAGGGCAGAGCTTGTGCTGATGTCACCCACGCTTTGCTGGAGATGGCACCAGTGGTGTTTTCCAGTGCATTGTATGATTGCAAGAAAGTACCTTGTAAGTTGTTTAATATAATTTGCAATGGTAAAACACTATCGAAGAGTTCTATTCTTGTTGAGCCAACTTTTGAGGGACAGAAGGAGGAATTGTACAGTGTTTTAGCATTTTAGCATTTAAAACATTTAATGTGAAAATGGCTTAATGTGAATAACTTTTGGTGTGATTAACCAAATGAGCTGAAATTTTCAGAATATGTTGGCATGGATAGAGTTTTCTCTTGTTCGGATGATCCGTTGCTTTACATCTTCATGCTATGTCAGATCTATTATAACCTGGGCTCTGTCTTTCTAGTAAGAGGCTGGATGTGCTAATAAGGTGGTGGGCTCACTGATCACAATATGTTGTAACATTTAAGAATGATGGGCACTATTTTGAGCTATTCACTCGATCTCAAGATTTCATTTTGTGAACTGTAATTGTTTTACATCACTGGACTTTAAATTTTAATATATATAATATATATATATATATATATATATATATATATATATATATATATATATATATATATATATATATATATATATATATATATATATATATATATATATATATATATATATATATATATATATATATAGGCTGCAACTAACTATTATTTTCATAATCGATTAGTTGGCCAATTTATTGTTTCGATTAATCGGATAATAGCCTTAAAAAAAAAAAATATTGCATTTTAAAAAATTTTTTGGGCCAATTTGTTGTTGGGCAGATTACAAAACACAAATTGCAGCAAAAACACATTACATGCTTTTCTGCAGCTTCTTCATTGAAGTATATTGAACCAAAAAAAAAAAACAAATAGCACCGCTTTGCGTTAAAAAGTCCCCGCCCTTTTCCAAATACGCAGCAGCTGAAAAAAAATCATGGATGTGAACGTGTACTATAGGAAAACATGTAAATGAACTGTAGTGTGTTTCTGCAAAAAGCACCAAAAATCAGAGGTGTGAACCCAGGCCTGAGATATTTAGTAACATAATGGGGTTAAAAAAACTAAAGTACAAAAAGAGCAAATAATCGCTACTGTAAGGGGTTCATTTTTTTTACTGTGGGACAGTGAAAGTAATAATTACAGTAGCGATTTGCTTTTTTGTACTATAAAGGGCTAATTTTAGTTTTTTTAACCCCGTTATGTTACTGGCCGATTAATCGATTATGAAAATTGTAATCGAATAATTTCATAATCGATTAGTTGTCGATTAATCGATTAGTTGTTTCGGCTATATATATATAATTTTTGGTGAACACAATGTATATTTATGCTTTATTTACAAAGGGCAACTATTTTTGGATATAATGGATCAAAATTCAACCGGTTCCCGCTGAACAGACAGACTTTCGATCTCTGTATGGCCGACTTTCATTTTCCCAGGACCAGAGTAGACTACATGTCCAATGAATCCCTTTCCCTACAAGAGTGGGCTCTGAAAATTGGTATTTGAACAGAAAACCTAACCATACAACTACATGATTAACATGAGCTTTTTTTTTTATTCAGATATTGGTCCCATAAGGTATTTCCCATGAACTCCTCTATCTTACAAATCATTTTATGGTCTGGCATCCACATTGAGATATCCTTACCCCCTCCCCCTTTTTTTTATCTTTTATTAAGGCTCTCTTGCTTTTCCAAAAAAAGAGTGGGGGGCAGGGTGGCAGCGCCACTGCACTTGTGTCCATACCCCATACCCAACCCCTTTTTTTTCTCTATAGGTTTTTTTTTATTATTGTTCTACCACTGCTGAAATGACAACTACATCTCTGATGGTACGATGGCTACAGTAAATATTAAGAACACGTGAATGTATCCTCCTATTATTTGATACCTTCTCTTATACTGTGGGAAATCTGTGGCAAGATATGCCCTTTACCCCAATGATCATCAGAACTTCTGCCACCCAACATACAGGTGAAACTCGAAAAATTTGAATATTGTGCAAAAGTTAAATTATTTCACGAATGCAACTTAAAAGGTGAAACTAATATATGAGATGGGCTCATTACATGTAAAGCAAGATAGTTCAAGCCGTGATTTGTCATAATTGTGATGATAATGGCTTGCAGCTCATGAAAACCTCAAACCCACAATCTCCGAAAATGTGAATATTAAATGCAATCAATAAAACAAGGATTATACATAGAACAATATCAGACCTCTGAGAAGTAGAAGCATGCATATGTACTGCCTCAATGCAGCGTGGCATGGAAGCCATCAGCCTGTGGCACTGCTGAGGTGTTATGGAAGACCAGGGTGCTTCAATAGCAGCCTTCAGCTCCTCTGCATTGTTCGTCTCATGTCTCCTCTTTCTCTTGCCAATGCCCCATAGATTCTCTGATGTTCAGGTCAGGCGAGTTTGCTGGCCAATCAAGCACAGTAATCCCATGATCATTGAACCAGGTTTTGGTGCTTTTTGTCAGTGTGGACAGGTGCCAAGTCCTGCTGGAAAATGAAGTCAGCATCCCCATAGAGCTTGTCTGCGGAAGGAAGCATGAAGTGCTCCAAAATCTCCTGGTAGATGGCTGCGTTGACCCTAGACTTAATGAAGCACAGTGGACCAACACCAGCAGATGAAAACAAGGGAGAGGCGCCTCTGGGTGTAGATGTTTAAAAGTAATTTAATACAAGAATTAAGTACATGCAACTCGCATTTAGCGAGGTTAAAACAGGCGTTGAACAAATTCCAATGGTGGAAGTGATCCTCAGGTCAGTCCGTTCTTTCTTGTTCCTGCTGGGGCGTCACCTTTCCTCACCTGCAAGACCAACTGCGCTCCAGGCCTTGCTCTGATGGTCCTCCACCGCGGCCGGCCTTTTTCCATCTGACAGCGGTGTGTGACGATTCCCAGCAGCATAGCGCCCCAGCAGGAACAAGAAAGGACTGACTGAATAGCCTCAGCCTAATTTTGTGCATGGAGCCATTCGGCAAAGGTTGGAATGAAAAATTATCAGGGGAAGATGATCTTATCGCCATTTCATTATACAGTATATAGTTTTGCAGAACTTTTTTTATCCGTTTTTAACTACTTGGTAACTGCCCTATAGCCGAAATACGGCTACAAGGCGGTTCCCTAACTCTAGGAGGGCGTCAATATACGTCCTCCCAGAGAGTCGGAATTGCGCGCCCGAGCGGGCGCGCACACGCGATCACCGGCGCTCGCTGGGTCCACGGGACCCGCAGCAACACGGATCGCGGTAAGGAGCCAATGGAAGCGGCTCCTTACCACGTGATCGCGCCGTCCAATGACGGCGCGATCACTTGTAAACAAACCGGCGTCATGTAATGACGCCGGTTCCTCCCTCTCCTCTCTGTACCGTTCGGTACAGTGTGAGAGGAGAGGGAGGGGGGGGGGGGGATCGGGCGGCAGCAGCAGCCGCCGCACTGTGGGCTGGATCTGTGACAATTGCAGTCACAGATCCAGCCATCCCTGCGCAATACTCTGCAGTAAAAAAAAAAAGATAAAGTAAAGTAAAGTGCAATACTCTGCAATACCCCCCATACTCTGCAATACCCCCCCCATACTCTACAATACCCCCCCCATACTCTGCAATACCCCCCCATACTCTGCAATACCCCCCCATACTCTGCAATACCCCCCCCCATACTCTGCAATACCCCCCCCCCATACTCTGCAATACCCCCCCCCCATACTCTGCAATACCCCCCCCCATACTCTGCAATACCCCCCCCCCATACTCTGCAATACCCCCCCCCATACTCTGCAATACCCCCCCCCATACTCTGCAATACCCCCCCCCCATACTCTGCAATACCACCCCCCCCCATACTCTGCAATACCACCCCCCCCATACTCTGCAATACCCCCCCCATACTCTGCAATACCCCCCCCATACTCTGCAATACCCCCCCCATACTCTGCAATACCCCCCCCATACTCTGCAATACCCCCCCATACTCTGCAATACCCCCCCAATACTCTGCAATACCCCCCCATACTCTGCAATACCCCCCCAATACTCCGCAATACCCTCAATACTCCAATACCTTGCAATACGTCGCCTATGGGGATTTTTAAGTAGCAACGTTTGGCGCAATTTCACGGGCGTGTGCAATTTTGAAGGGTGACATGTTGGGTATCTATTTACTCGGCGTAACTTCATCTTTCATATTATGCAAAAACATTGGGCTAACTTTACTGTTTTTTTTTTTTTAAGCACAAAACAGTTTTTTTTTTAAAAACACGCGTTCAAAAAATTGCTGCGAAAATACCGTGCAAGATAAAAAGTTGCAACAACCGCCATTGTATTCTCTAGGGTATTTGAAAAAAAAACATATATAATGTTTTGGGGTTCTATGTAATTTTTTAGCAAATAAATGATGATTTTTACATGTAGGAGAGAAATGTCAAAATTGGCCTGGGTGCTCCAGAACGCCTGATGGTGCTCCCTGCATGTTGGGCCTCCGTATGTGGCCACGCTGTGTAAAAGTCTCACACATGTGGTATCGCCATACTCGGGAGGAATAGCAGAATGTGTTTTGGGGTGTAATTTGTAGTATGCATATGATGTGTGTGAGAAATAACCTGCTAATATGACAGAAACTAGAATTTTTTTTTTATTTTTACAGAATTTTCAGTCTTTTTTCTTTTATAGCGCAAAAAATAAAAACCGCAGAGGTGATCAAATACCACCAAAAGAAAGCTCTATTTGTGTGAAAAAAAGGACAAAAATTTCAGATGGGTACAATGTTGTATGACTGAGTAATTGTCATTCAAATTGTGAGAGCACCGAAAGCTGAAAATTGGTCTGGTGATTAAGGGGGTTTTCGTGTCAAGTGGTTAATAAATGGGAAAATAAAGTAACACTATATTGCAACTAATACCAACTATATATGTTAAAATATTCACAAAGGCTCCTTTAACACGGTCGGACCATTCAGGTCCGCCTGTCAGTTTTTACGGTGGACCTGAACGACTGCCCCATGCAAGCCTATGGAGCGTCGGATGTCCGCTGACATCCGAACCCGATCAGATCCGCCAAAATCAGACGGATGGCGATACATGCTGTGCGTTTTCATCAGATCTCCCCCTAGGAGACAGCGGTGCTTCACAAGCCCCTCCCGGCTCAGTGAGCAGAGAGGGACTTGTCATCCGCCGGCTCAGCGGAGAAATCTCCCGCTGAGCAGGCGGGAGCTGGCGGACTCGTAGCGACAGAGTCCACCTCATGTGGAAGAGGCCTTAAAGGGGTTGTAAAGGAAACATTTTTCAAGGAGGTGTGAATTACTGGGTGTGCCGCAATGCATACTGGGAAATGTAGTTCTTACATGAACGAACGATGCAAACCAGGAAGTGAATGAGAGAACAGAAACTAGAACGCCGGAGGTGATATAGATGAAGGAATTTAATAGGTATTTACTTGTTTTTTTTAACAGAATCATTACACTATTCTGTCTGTCTACCTAGGCATTAATTCTAGGCAAATTTTTTTTTTTCCTTTAGTGACCCTTTAAGCAGTATTTTCCTGTTATGCTACATTTATTATATTTGATTTGTTTGTGTTCAAGTTATCCTAAATATTTTACTAATGGATGCAAAGGGATTTGCCATGTTTTTGCCAATTTGTGATATTTATATTTTATTTATGGTTGGTAGTTTATGTTGAGCTCTGCAAAGTTTATGTTGCTGATCTTCAAATATTCTATACAAAATCTTTGGCAAAGTTGGTATCTACTACCAAAACGGTACTATTCCAAATATTAATTTTATTTGAGTACAAAATCTTTGATGCATGTTTATTGTGAGTGCCAGTGTCCTATTTAGTTTAAGATATAAAATGTATTCCTTCCTTTTTCAGGGCTGAGGAAAGCCAGCCTTGCAGTGAGTTCCCAGCCCGACACATTCAGTGTTCCACTTGCATTACTTCTGATCTATAACTATAGTGCAAACTGAGTGCTTCTCTGGGGTGGTTGCAGAGGAAATGTGTGTTTTTGATTCTGATTGCGAATGATTAAACGGAGCCTTTCTAATCCCCAAACATATAAACATAAAGGTGCTTGCACAGTCCATTTCATTGGTCATTTCAAACATACATATTATTTTCTAAAAACATGCAGACTTTCATAGAATGAATATGCAAATTTTGACTTTTTGTAAAAAGTCAGTAGCTAAAAACTGTTCTGCGCCCATGATGCCATGCCACCGCTCTTTCCCGGCTGTTGATTTATGCCCCCACAGTTTTAACACATGGCTGTCACAAAATGAGATGTCTTTGATGTGCAAGCTGTGATTGACAGCCTGGCTTCACCATCAAGATGTCAGCTCCTAGCTAGGGATTAATTGCATCTCAGGGGACAGGCTGGAGCAGAATTGTTCTTCATATATTATGCACAATGAATTAACTGCTCAATAGTACAGTTTTGGCAGTGGTTTCTGTATCGTCATACAGCCACATTAACAATGCTGCTCTTATACACCATGCTTTGCTAAATGCAGTGTTTCAGAGGAGTTATGGCACTTAGTAGCAAAAACATCCATTACGCTGGTTGTTAAAATGGGATTGCATAGATGCCAGTTCAGGAAAATGTGACAGTTGTCTATAGGGTCCTCGTGCTTGGAATGAAGGGTTGGTGAGAAGGTAGCATTGCAGAGGGGGAGGGACACGGCAGCTGTGTAATCCACAGGAAAGGCTTGAGATTATCGCACACCAGGATATGCCAGTCAGGAAACTGAATGGGAACATTGCAAAACAATTTTAACTATTAGCTCTCTAGAGGAATCCCTCATGCATTGAAGTTGGCAGTCTGATGGTTGGAGGAACTTTTGAAAGGAACTTCATAGAGAGGATCTCCCTTACATCTTCACAGCTTCAGTTCGTGTTTGTAGTCAAAGTCTGTACAAGCCAAAAAAGGGTGCAGTATCAGTTCTTTACCTGTTTGTGTTATAAAAAAAATCCTTTCGAGACTAGGCATTCATCACCATACAACACTGTGCTCCATTACGAAAACTCTTCCCAATAAATATTTCTGCTCCGCTTCAGATCTGTGGGTGTAAAGGCTGAATAAAGCAAATGTCATTCATTAAATTTTATATTTCATGAGATGCTTTTACTTGAGTTTTTTAAGGAATCTTTACAAACGCAATTTATACTTTGCTTTACTCATTATTGGTATGTATTGTTACATGAGGAACGTTTAGAGCCCATTCACACAGGGACGACTTTGGATCCGACTTCAAGTCGCCCTGCAAGACAAATCAATGTAAGTGAATGGAGCCGTCTTAATGCACACTACTGCAGTCGCTCCGACTTCAGAAAAGGTTCCTGTACTACTTAAATCCGACTTCCAGGCGACTTGTAGGCAACTTGTACCCATTGATTTCAATGGAAGTCGCCTCAGAAGTCGGATCACTGTCTTAACAGAAGCAACAATACAGGAAGAGAACATACATTTCTCAGGCAAACCCCTCCCTCCCACAGAGCTGATTGTTTGGCCACTGGAAAGCCTCCTGTCCTGGAGGCAACTTGAAGTTGCCTTGTAAGTTGCCTCAGGTCGTGCTGTGATTCATACTCAAGTCGTGTCCAAGTTGCCTCCCAAAGTCACGCTGGAAGTCGTGTTGCCCCTGTGTGAATGGAGTCTTAGTATGGTGGTGAATAGTTTCAGTGAGTCATGCCAGTCTGAACTGTTGGAGCCAGTTCACACAGGGGCGACCTGTCAGGCAACTCAGCCGCCTGACAAGTCACGGTCCGCTCTATTCAATAGAACCGTTCTAATAGGAGCGACGCAGGCAGGTAGGTAGGTTTATTTTATTGCAGAAGAGACATTGCATGTTTCCTCTGCAAAAAAGATCTTTCCTACTTGCAGTGTTTTTCATTGACAATTTAGTTCTGCTTTGAAAGGTAAAGCTTGGCCTTACTAATAAGTTCAGCATAGTAATGATGGATGTGTCGGTGCACCAGTTCTGAAAGGGTCAATGACATATAAGATTTTTTAGTATTTATTATATAGCATTACTGTTTCTAAAGCTCTCACCTATTTATAGGCTGAAAGAAGAAAAAAAAATCTGATTCTATGCAGCATGGATGGACAAATCTCTCTCCGTCCCTATTGCATTTTGACAACCGCACCAGGTGGCTGTCAAAATACATGGCTTTTCAGCCCACAATTTTCTACCCAGCTCCTTAAAGTGGAGTTCCATCTTGTAGCTGCTGACTTTTAATATAAGGACACTTGCCTCTCCAGGTATCCTGCAATGTCGACACTCCTAGCCGATTCACCCATCGGCTTCGGTGCAGATGCTGTCACCCTTACTAAGGGAAACAGGAGGTGAAGCCTCATTGTGCGGCGATCTTACCTGGAAGTGGGAGCGGGTACCTGGTTTTGACAAGTATTCTCTCCCCACCCAAAAAGTGCCAGTGGACGGGGGGAGGTTGCACTCAAGCAGAGATTCAATTTTTGGGTGGAGCTCCACTTTAAGTTTTTCAATTAGGGAATAGAATGCATGAAGGTAAAAAACCTTCAGCCTTTAGAACCACTTTAAATTTTTTAACAGTTGAGCACTTGCTAGTTCTATAGACTGCATAGGGATAATAACACATAGTTCATCTTAATTTATCTTTTTTTTTTTGTGTTGGCCATTCTTGCAAGTGTGTGCAATAGACATTACTCTTCCAGGAATGTAGATGCCAGACCAATCATACCTCTGAAACTGAAGAACATTCTTTATAATCCTTCAGCTTGACAGAATAGTGGGTAGTGTTTTATGGCCAGGTTGCACCACTCGTGGATGGATTGAAATTTGGCTGGTTCAGCTGTGTCTGGATGAATTTAGATCCATCTATAGGCGGCCATACACGGTTCGAGTTTCGAAAGAATTTTCTTTTGGAAATCGTATCAAAGAATTTTCCTACGATTTTCGCACCGTTAGTGGGCTACAGCAACAGCTGATTTGCAAACAAATTTGAGAAATCCGACATGTTGAAATTTTTTTGAAAAACTAATGATTTTCTGATCAATGATGGGAGAATCGTGCGAGAAATGTAATAGAAAAAAATGCGCATGTGCAAGAAAAGAATACTGCCGGAGGGAAGCAAATATTCCCGGCAACATGAAGGTTTGGTCGGCCGAATTTCGAGAATCAATGGTGGCGTCATCGGATCACAAAAATAAACGAACTTTCTGATTTTAAAAAGAATATTTGTTCGAAATTCGACCGTATATGGCCTGCTTATGACTGTACAAACTTCTGAACAGGACTGTTGGAACCTTTTTATTGATCAACTGGCTGCAGCCGCTGATCGGTGTATTCTGACAATGGAGGAGTCCTGCCACCTCACATATGTAAATGGAGGAACCTGTTGCGTGTTTTTATTTTATTTTTATTAGCCCTCTGGCTCATGGGGAAAAAATAAATAAAAATGTATGGCCAGCTTTAAGGCTGCATTCATACTTGAGCGTTTCGTTTTCAGGCAGAAAGTCGCACGATTTTGCCTGCGATTTTAGGTTCGTGTTTTTTTTTCCATGCTTTTGCACATTTTAAAAGGTCACCAATGTAAATAGCAGAAAAACACCTGTAATCTGCCCAAAAAGAAGCTTGTGTACTTTTTTGAGCTCAGATGTGAACAGGGGCCATTTAAATTGATGGAATTTTGCTTGTTGGCCGTTTTCAGGCATTTTTTCTATTGTCATACAAGCGTTTTACGAGCTGAAACCACTCGGGTGTGAATGCAGCCTAAAGCATATGTAAACTCTATCATTTAACTTTTTTTTTAAATAAACGATTTAAAGTATTTTATGTTTTTTAAAAAGTGCAAACATAAACATTTTACCATACTATGTAAGATCTCTTTGCCATAAAACTCTTATCTCATGTGTCTTCAAAGATTGTTTATTGAGCCATACTGCAGACTTTACAGGATCACCTGAATATTTGGATTCTTGTCAAGCCAGCCAAGAGAAAACAATGGACAGAGTATGAGAATAACTTATTATAAGCTTTACAGGAACTGAGATTAACACTATGCAAATAAAGTGGACGTTATTGTAGCAGAATGAAGCTTAGCAAGAGTTTTGCAGTTACAGACCATGCAACTTGGTGTGACCTGAAACCTAAAATGTCAGGACAATATTGTACAACATATTGTACAACAGCCATTGGTATTATATGGAGAACTGGAATAGAGCTGAAGTACTTTAAAAGTGAAAACATTTTGTCACAATTATGAGCTAAGTACACAGGTTGCTACTAATGGTGTGGCTTATGTCAATGGGCCCATTAGCTATCCAATGGAATATGTAAATGTTCTTGTCCACTGGAATGCGATGGGCCTGTAATATAATTTGAGGGCTACTTGGGAGCTATGTACAGAAGCAAACTGTGAGTTTATAACATTACACTCAATGGGTTGATGATCCAGAATGTGTTGGTGTGTAGATTTTTATCACATTTTGTATAAGCTCTCAAAGACGGTGCTTCTTGCTCTCAAGGTCTGGGGGAAATGTAATTACCATCTATAGTTAAATTGTAGCTGAAACCAAAACTTTGTTTTTAAAGCTAAACAGACTTTCATTTTGAATTAATTCTTCAGTAGGTACAAGGGTTGTAATTCCACTGTGTATATTAAATTCCTCAGCAGTTTTGGGACTGTGGGTTTCAACATAATCAAAAGAAGTGGTATAATAAAGAATGTCCATAAAGTAGAAGTCTGGCCAAAGCTTTTTTGGCCCTACTTGTCCTATGGATCACAGTTCCTGTGAAAAAGAAAATGTAGCGCTGTGATGCCATAGAGACAATGATTTCTCTTGGAAAATGTAAATCAATAATCACTGTACTCAAACAGTGATGTGGTGCCAAAAAAACACACAAATACCAATAATAAATGAATAAACTGGTGTAGAAGAAAACTCTATCAAAAAATATTATAACACTAGAAAGTCCATCCAAAAACGGTGAGATGAATGGATAGTGGAATAACAACGTGGATCCTGACAGAAAACAGGTCACTTTCAAAAATGGAGATGAAATTGCGCTTGCCAGAAAGCGTGGATCTACCTGTCGGCGACAGTAGATCTATCAGGCATGGACACTCGCGGTGCGTACTCAGCCCTCCTCAGACTGGATCACAGATGGAAAAGGTCATCAGTGGAGGGCCATGGATGCACGATGTCCCGGAGGGATGTCCTGATTATCCCAAGATGTCCGCTCAATGGTAGATGGGAGGGATAATAGTGAACCCTTTGAGGGGTAAGTAGAGTGGAATGGAAGACTCCAAACAATATATGGGGGAGAGAAGGAAAACACAACCCCGATGGTACAGGTCAAAAAAGATTTGGAGGGGCAGAGCAGAGAGCCACTCTTTATAAGAAAAACTCGATATTTGGTTCTAATCAGTGCCATTCTGGACACGCCCCCTGCTACGGAAACCCTGAAGGGGAAAAAAATCGAAAACATTTTCTCAAAATCTGAATCGATTTGACCTATATTTGACACACACTATATAATCTCTATCTATACACATACATAGATACACAATAGGATGTCTCTTGATATATTTAGTTACATTTAGAACTTTTTGCTTTAATTTGTAAGCTTTTTTTTAAACTCTTTACCTACGTGCTTGTATTGGGAAATAGTTAAGGGGTTCAAAAAACCCTTTAAACGGCTCTCTGGGAAGAGGGAGGCAACCTACTTCTCTATGGTAGAACAGAAAAAAAGCAAACTGTCCTCATGGGACTTCAACCTCCTAGGCTTTGGGGGTGGTGAAGAGCCTACTGATCAGGCACCAGATCTTTGGAAGGGATGACCCCTCTTAAAGCCCCCTCATGCTGATTGAAAGGCTGACTGTAATCTGCATGGCAGAGGGCCACGTGCTGGCTGGCATTATGAATATCGGCCCTATTCTTAGTGTGCAAGGCTAATTGAATTGGAGAGGAGGGACACTTTTTTAAATAAAAATGTAAAAAGTTCAGAACAGCAGATACTAACCATCAGATTGCTGATCCTGTGTGAAATCTGAGGATCAGTACTATGGACAGCACCACTGAGATATTCACCAGTTCCACATTTAGCAGAAAAAAAAAATGCTCCTATTGTGCAATGAACATTCCAGGAATATGAATTCTCTGCAGTATCAATGCAGTAAGTGTTGCCATGAGAACGTGGGGTACATTTCCGCCAGTCCAGCACTGTGAAGTTATTTAATTTATTTTTTTATATTTCCCATTATGTCTCGATGTTGGCATTCAAATGCAACATCAGTAATGTGGAGCGAGATCATTTTTGTTCTCCGTTCCTAAACTACTTACATTTTGATTCCTTCTGCAGATCATCAAAACAGTGTAAAGAAGAAATCATTAACATAGGTGTGGAGCATGCTACCGTCCAACTCAGGCTGGAGCTGCACTTGCAGTTTTAATCTCTTGTTACTGAGAGCATTAACCACTTGCTGGCAGACATCATTAGGCCAGAGTTACACAGGAGATTATTAACAGCTTATTCGTGCTATTGAAATGACTAATGATTAATTGCTCGGACAAATTGCACCCTATGGATTAAACTATACTGTACATGCAGTAGTAGCATATTTTGGCAATCAAACACACATGATTGGAGCTTCTTTCCTGCTACTTTTTGTAGCCAACGCCAAGTGTGCAATTAGTACCATGTGTTTGGCGCTCAATTGATACTTTTGCGATTAATCGCTAGCAATTTTAGTAGCATGATTCAGCTACTAAAAATCTACTTTATTGCTCTAGCCCTGTCTTATGGTGACTGGCAACTGGTTGGTTATGTAATTAACAAGGAGTATCCAATCTTTCTAAACGGGACCAGTTTAATGTCCTTCAGACTTTACAGGGACCAAACTGTGGCCAGTGGGATTAAACGATGCCCCATAATTAGTATTAGGGGGAGGAATAGTCCCCCATGGTTGGTGTCTGTGGGAAGAATAGTCCCCCGTGGTTGGTGTCTGTGGGAAGAATAGTCCCCCGTGGTTGGTGTCTGTGGGAAGAATAGTCCCCCGTGGTTGGTGTCTGTGGGAGGAATAGTCCCCCATGGTTGGTGTCTGTGGGAAGAATAGTCCCCCATGGTTGGTGTCTGTGGGAAGAATAGTCCCCCGTGGTTGGTGTCTGTGGGAAGAATAGTCCCCCGTGGTTGGTGTCTGTGGGAAGAATAGTCCCCCGTGGTTGGTGTCTGTGGGAAGAATAGTCCCCCGTGGTTGGTGTCTGTGGGAAGAATAGTCCCCCGTGGTTGGTGTCTGTGGGAAGAATAGTCCCCCGTGGTTGGTGTCTGTGGGAAGAATAGTCCCCCGTGGTTGGTGTCTGTGGGAAGAATAGTCCCCCGTGGTTGGTGTCTGTGGGAAGAATAGTCCCCCGTGGTTGGGAGAAATGGTGCCTCATATCCGTTGGAGGTAGAGTGGTCCAAGAACCACATAAAGGCAAGCAAAGGGCCGCAGTTTGGAGACCAATGTAATATACCATATACAATTATTAAACGCCACTTTAAAAAATTGCTGTCATACACCTTAAAACAGACATACAGCTGTCTAGAATGTTAACAAAATCCCCCTTTACATATCTTTTTCTTACAGTCTTCTAGCTGGCCTGATGACTTCATAGGCCCCTCTCCTTTCTCAGTGGGGGCTGTGTGGCAGGCCTTCCTCCTAGACTGAGCAGCACCCACATAATGACATATGAGCAGTGTCAAGGCCTGAATTGCTATGAGCCCAGGCTGTATGATGATGCACCCCTAGGGGAAAATTTGTCGACTACAGGCAAAGCTCATAGGAAAGGGGTAGGATGCTGCTGCTGATCTGTTCGAAGCAGATTGGTGATGTTGAACAGGGATACAACTCTGGAGTGTTGAAGGTATATAAAGCATAGGCATGATTTTTTATTATAATAAAGCAGGGTGGGGAAGTTAAAATTCACAAGTTAAAAAAAAAGGGGTGTCGTGGCTGCCAGGGCTCCGTGCCCATCTCTCCTCCGCAGCTGTTCTTGTGACATCGACAATGGCAACAGACAGGAGCCACAATCAAGGAGGGGGGAGTGACACACGAGCAGGGATCTGCTTCTGTGGTTTGAATGGTCCGATACCAACAGGAAACCAATGGGATTGGCAGGATCACCAGGTATTTAGTTTGGCTTCTGCTTATTCATTGCACATAAAAGGTCTCAAACGTTAAAAATGAAGATTCATATACACTTTAAATCTCTCAGTAGAAAGAGATTAAAACTGCTCATGTAGGTTAGCTCTTGCCCTAAAATTAGACTTTTAAGATACCAGACCTTAAAGCTCGTTAAAGCAGGTCATGATGTAGTACCACATAAATGTGTGTAATGTCAACAACTAACTCACTCTGATCATGTAGTGGATGTGTTTATACATGTCTCAGGGCTGGAATATCTTAGGTTGATGTTGGTGGAAAGGAATGGTAGGTACAGAAAGGCATGACAGTGGAAAGTCAAACATAGTATTTCAAACTACAGGAGATAATGGAAAGATACAATGCAAGGAAATCCAATCACTGTCAGCCTTGTTAAGGTTGTAGACTTTTTTTCTTCCTAAAAATTGTACACACAGGTAAGCCTATAAGGCTTACCTATAGGAACGGTGAATATCTCCTAAACTTGTGGTGTTTAGGAGATATTCACACTGGATGCAGCTGGTGATGTCACCAGTGCATGGGCTCTAAAGGTCCGACATACCATGCTAAACATTCAGAGGTTCCGTGCTCGAGTAATGTCATTGCTGCCCCGGCCACTCATACTACCAAGGCCCATACGAAGAGGAAGATGAAAGCCCTATCAGGGGTGACAGTACACTGCTGGAGGGTTTTGTTCTAAGGCAGTGGTCATCAACCCCGTCCTCAGGGCCCACTAACAGGCCAGATTTTATGTATTGCAAATTATATCACCTGTGGCAGGCTAGTGGGCCCTGAGAACAGGGTTGATGACCACTGCTCTAAGGCGATGCCATTGCCTTGCATGGGATTTATTTTTATTTTTTTAATGCCCTGGTTTACTACTGCTTTACGTTTTGTTTACCGTCAAAGTTTTTTTTATAAAACCGGCAGATATTTGCAATGTTTTTAAAAAACTTAGGGTGAATTTACTAAAACCTGAGCAAACAGAACCTAGAGCAGCTGTGCATAGTAACCAATAAACTTCTAATATCTTATTTAACCAAGCTTCAATCATAACAAAACTAGACAGACGGACCACAGTTTCCTTACCTCCAAATTCTTTTCCTCTCCAAATTATTCCGAGATCTATACATTATGATCCTTATTAATTGTGTTTGTGTGTTACAATTCTACCCGCGGGAAGACTTAAACACTCTAACAGTAAAAATCTATTTACTTAAAAATTAATGAGCAACAAGAGATTGACGGGACAGAAGAGAGAGACCCATTTTGCAATTTCATACATTCTTAATCCTGCAGACTTTGTTTACTTGTCACGCAAGGATTTAGACTCGTGTCATCCTATCACTTTCTTGATGTTCAAACTGGCATCTAAAAGCAAAAAGTTGACAAGATGACTGATAATTAGTGAATTGTTCATGGAGGCAAATTCTGTATCTGGAATTAGGAAGGCTTAAATTTAGCAATTGAATCCAAGGATTGCACATTTCACATCAAGTACGTTTGCCAGTTTAATCACTTCAGGCTCGGAAGAATTTACCCTCTTAATGACCGGAGCATTTTTTGTGATATGCCACCAAGTCGCTCTACCTGACAATTGTGCAGTTGTGCAACATTGCATCCAAACAAAATTGACTATATATATATATATATATATATATATATATATATATACACACAATAAAACATTTATTTTCTTTTCAAAATTGTCGTGTGTGTGTGTGTGTGATAAATAAATATAAAAAGAATTTCTCAATTTAGGCCGATATGTATTCTAATACATATTTTTGGTAAAAAAAATAATCTCAATAATTTTATTTTGCGCAAAAGTTGTAGGAGGATCAATTCAGCCTCCCCTGTGCCCCTCGGATGCACCCTGCCAGTGTCTATGGATGCAGCCTGCCAGTGCTTGGATCACGGAGCTGTATTTGTTACTGCGACATGGGCAATTTAGTGTCCCACCTCCTATGATCATCTCACACTGATTCAATGTCCCACCATTGGATTAGTGCGCCATCTGTCACAGGAGGCGGGACATTGTTACTGCGGCCAGTGCAATTCAGCTCTGTGACATACGGAAATTTCCGCTCTGTAGGAGGGAGGGGAGGACTGGGGCTTGCCAGGATGGCAGCACCAGGGGCAGGGCCCCGCTCCATTTTCGACTCCATTATCTGCAATATTTTCCTTTCGACCATGTGCCGAAAACAACATTTTCTGCCTTTTTTTTTTTTTTTTTCAGCCACCAAAATGTCTGTGCATCCCTAATTTTTGGTCTTTTTTTTTTTTTTTTTATTTGTTTCGTAAAAAATAAATGAATTTGTACAGTGTTGCATGACCGTGCAATTGTCAGTTAAAGTAGCGCAGTGCCGTATAGCTAAAAAAAACCCTGGCTCCTAACTTTTTTAGCTGGCTCTTAGATTCAATGCAAATTTGGCAAGCCGTGTAATAAGCATTTATGTATGTGTTTTGTTTTGTTTTTTGTTTTTTTGGCATACCTAAAATAAAGTATCTTTTTCACATGGCCTTGATTTATGGGAGAATCACTTGTCACAAATCGGAGACAAACACGTACAGATCCTTTCCAAACAGTTCTTTCTGTTTTTGGGCTGCTCTGTTTGTGCTTCCAAACCTAATACAAATATACTTTTAGATGTATTTTGCCATCTTGATTTCGAGCTGCTTTATACTTTTCTGTTAAATATGCTTACATTTATATGTAGCTCAAGATCAAGAATGTACTTTAAGGGCCAGTTTACACCACATGCAGTCTAGTGCATATTTTATGGTTATATGGTTTACAATGGCAGAGTTTACTCCAGTGCGGTCAGTTCCGGGGCTTTTCAGTTCCAGAAAAAAAAAGTAGAACATGCTGCATTTTTCCTGCACTGGACTGTACTGGAATGCAGTAAAATGCATTAAAAGGGCACCAAAATACACTAGAAATACACTCAAAAATGCACCGAACCCCAATACAGTGAAAAAACAAATCGGCTCACACAATAGAAACGCAGTCCAGGTGCGTTCCAGATGCTTTTCTGCATGCGCGTTCTTGATGTATTCCAGTGCAGGAACAATGCAGCATGCTCTACCTTTTTTTTTTTTTTTCTGGAACGCACTGGTGTGAACTATGTAATTGAAAACCATATAACCTACTTTCCATGCATTTTTAGTGCAGAAAAAAAACGTACTGGCCTGCATGTGGTGGGAACTGGCCCTTAAGGTCTTTTGAAGGTCATCTAAAACACATTATTCAATACTTTATATATAATTTGTGTGTGTGTGTGTGTGTGTGTGTGTGTGTGTGTGTGTAAAAATAAAGATCCCGGGATAGTCAGACAGTATCACCAATATGTGCCATTTAAAGTGTTAGGGCCCTTTCACACGTACGGACCGTATGTCCGCATTTTCATCCGTCCGTTTGTGGATGAAAACGGGACATACATGGGTCCCTATTTGATTACGCGTGTCAGCGGATGAACTCTGCACATGCTCAGTTTTGGTTTGTATTTTTTCTTGGGAGGGTGCGTGTGGATCAGCACAGGGCCAATTGGCACTGTCCAGACAGAGGGTAGGGGGTCCTGCAGCCTGATGGGACCATTAAGAGTAGAATGAAAACTCCTCGTACAACCTAGCAGACACTTATGGGAGTCACAAGATTGCTATATACTGCTGATGAGAAAAGGTATTTAGCAGTTTATATTAAAATAATCACATTTCCATGTTCTTTGTACTGCGGGAGACCAGATATAGTAAATGCATGGTCCTGGGTTTAGTAACACTTTAACTGAAAAACAGGGAGATGTCTCTATGATGGCTGCAATTTTTCCATGTTTCTGGTGTACTGCAACCATTTAATACCCACTTATAGCAGCCAATGAAAATGTAACCTTTTTAGTTTTTTTTTTTTTTTTTTACTTTATGCGTCACTGAAAGCTGCTTTCTGTTTTATTGCTGCGCAGTGCTGCTCTTTATATTAAGTGATTGCTTATATGTCTCTTTGCCATAGTCACTATGATTTACTGCAATCGGGGGGGAAATTGAGGTCAAGACATTTACTTACTATATTCATTTATTTGTCAATTAATGAAGTGCTTCTCAAATCCGATTTTGTGTTAGTTTTGCACAAAGGATTTGCACAGTTTATTTTTAAAATAACAATAGAAAGTAAACTTTACTATTTAACCACATCTATACTGGGCACTTTCGCCCCCTTCCTCCCAGGCCAGTTTTCAGCTGTCAGTGCTCTTGCATTTTCAATGACAATTGCGCGGTCAGTCATGCTGCGCTGTACCCAAATGACATTTATATAATTTTGTTCGCGCAATTAGAGCTTGCTTTTGGTGGTTTTTAATTTTTTTGCGATATACAGTGCCCTTGAACTTTGCGAGGCTTCAAACATAAAGATATAAAACTGTAATTTTTTTTTGAAGAATCAACAAGTGGGACACAATCATGAAGTGGAACGAAATTTATTGGATATTTCAAACTTTTTTAACAAATGAAAAACTGAAAAATTTGGGCATGCAAAATTATTCAGCCCACTTTGTAGCGCCACCTTTTGCTGCGATTACAGCTGTAAGTCGCTTGGGGTATGTCTCTATCAGTTTTGCACATCGAGAGACTGACATTTTTGCCCATTCCTCCTTGCAAAACAGCTTGAGCTCAGTGAGGTTGGATGGAGAGCGTTTGTGAACAGCAGTTTTTCAGTTCTTTCCACAGATTCTCGATTGGATTCAGGTCTGGACTTTGACTTGGCCATTCTAACACCTTGATATGTTTATTTGTGAACCATTCCATTGTAGATTTTGCTTTGTTTTGGATCATTTTCTTGTTGGAAGACAAATCTCCGTCCCCGTCTCAGGTCTTTTGCAGACTCCATCAGGTTTTCTTCCAGAATGGTCCTGTATTTGGCTCCATCCATCTTCCCATCAATTTTAACCATCTTCCCTGTCCCTGCTGAAGAAAAGCAGGCCCAAACCATGATTCTGCTACCACCATGTTTGACAGTGGGGATGGTGTGTTCAGGGTGATGAGCTGTGTTGCTTTTACGCCAAACATAAAGTTTTGCATTATTGCCAAAAATTTCGATTTTGGTTTCATCTGACCAGAGCACCTTCTTCCACATGTTTGGTGTGTCTCCCAGGTGGCTTGTGGCAAACTTTAAACAACACTTTTTATGGATTTCTTTAAGAAATGGCTTTCTTCTTGCCACTCTTCCATAAAGGCCAGATTTGTGCAGTATACGACTGATTGTTGTCCTATGGACAGAGTCTCCCACCTCGGCTGTAGATCTCTGCAGTTCATCCAGAGTGATCATGGGCCTCTTGGCTGCATCTCTGATCAGTCTTCTCCTTGTATGAGCTGAAAGTTTAGAGGGACGGCCAGGTCTTTGTAGATTTGCAGTGGTCTGATACTCCTTCCATTTCAATATTATCGCTTGCACCCTTCCATTTCAATATTATCGCTTGCACAGTGCTCCTTGGGATGTTTAAAGCTTGGGAAATCTTTTTGTATCCAAATCTGGCTTTAAACTTCTCCACAACAGTATCTCGGACCTGCCTGGTGTGTTCCTTGTTCTTCATGATGCTCTCTGCGCTTTAAACGGACCTCTGAGACTATCACAGTGCAGGTGCATTTATACAAAGACTTGATTACACACAGGTGGATTCTATTTATCATCATTAGTCATTTAGGTCAACATTAGATCATTCAGAGATCCTCACTGAACTTCTGGAGAGAGTTTGCTGCACTAAAAGTAAAGGGGCTGAATAATTTTGCACGCCCAATTTTTCAGTTTATTTGTTAAAGTTTGAAATATCCAATACATTTCGTTCCACTTCATGATTGTATCCCACTTGTTTCTGCCAAAAAAAATTGTTTTATATCTTTATGTTTGAAGCCTGAAATGTGGCAAAAGGTTGCAAAGTTCAAGGGGGCCGAATACTTTCGCAAGGCACTGTAAGTAAAAAATAACTATTTTCTTTTTAATCTATTTTAAAAGAAATCCAATAAAATCAAATGTCATAAATTTAAGCCAAAATATATTTTGCTACATGTCCTTTGGTTAAAAAAAATCTTGTTGGGCGTATAATAATTGGTTTGTGTGATCACGGACAGTTGTACACAAATGATCATGTACAGATGTGAGCAGGTGATCAAGGACATATGTGTGCAGATAGTCATTGGGAAATATGATTTTACTGTTACATATGTGGGGAACAGGTGTTTTTTAACTGTGTGGGGACATTGTGTTTTACACTGTGTGTTACTAGGCTGGTGATCAGTGTGTAAAAAGCTGTAAAAAAAACAGCTCATACACACTGATCACCAGCTGGCTGCAGAGATCTGCTCTCCTCTCCTCACCGACAACTAATGTGTGAGGAGAGGAAAGCCAATCGCCTAGCAACCGGCTCTCTGTTTACATCACATGATGGTTGTGATTGGACATGGGTGTCATGTGATCAGGAGGGCCAATCACAGAGCCCTCTCACTGCCGATCTGAGATGCGCTGTGTCCGGGGGACACGAGCGCATTGGGATCGCGCTGCTTCTCGGGCTCACGCCCGATCCCCCTCCTTCTGAGGGACGTTCCAGAATGTCCACTCAGGAGCGAGCGCCCACCCAGCCATATATACGCATTGGCTGGGTGGGAAGTGGCTAATTTGTATTTCTTTTTTACACAGATCCAAAATTTTGTAGAGCGATGCAAAAGCAGACTTTTTTGCTTTTACACCCACATTTACTCATGCCTGTATCCTGCACGTGGTCCTGTATAGACAGGCTGTTATGCCCAGAGAACACTTGAGTCAGTCTTGTAGATTTGTGGTGATGTATGCTGTGCTGTGACTTGTGTTCCATCCCTATTACAGCTTCTATTTACCATTGAGATGAAGGCAGATATTAAAATGTGTATCTCACAACACATTTCTGCTACACTGAATGGGATAAAGCACCTACACAGATGTATCGCCGTCTGTGTACAACGGGCCTAAAGCATCTCTGGCAGACTAGGCACAGTAGCAGTAGAATGACTCATACAGCACCATGAATGCATTGCTATATTTGCTTTAAAACTCTAACAGACTCCATTTATCTGAATGCTTAAAGACTCGTATTTATAAAGACTTCTACTTCACATAAGAGTTGCTGTTTATTTTCTGCTTTCAAATATTGTATTTATCACAGGCATAGCATTGGAACTACTGAAATATAGTGCATCCAGAATGTATTCACAGCACTTCACTTTTTCCACATGTTGCCGCCTTATTCCAAAAATAATTAAATTCATTAGTTTCCTCAAAATTCAACAAACAATACCCCATAACGACAAAAGTTTTTTTTAAATCTTTGCAAATCTATTAAAACTAAAAAAATCACATGTACATAAGTATTCACAGCCTTTGCTCCATACACCTTTGCCACCAATTACTCACGTCCCCAGGATCACATCCTCACGTTCTTTTGAGTATGATGTTACAAGCTTGGCACACCAATTTTTGAAGCAATTTCTCCCATTCTTCCTTGTATTACCCCTCAAGCTCCATCAGTTTTGATGGGAAGCGTCGGTGCTCAGCCATTTTCAGATCTCTCCAGAGATGCTCAATCAGGTTCAAGTCTGGGCTCTGTCTGGGCCACTCAAAGACATTCACAGAGTTGTCCCCTAGCCACTCCTTTGTTATCTTGGCTGTGCGCTTAGGGTGGTTGTCCTGATGGAAGAGAAGCCTTTGCCCCAATCTGAGGTTCAGAGCGCTCTGGAGCAGGTTTTCATCAATGATGTCTCTGTACATTGCTGCATTCATCTGTCCCTCGATCCTGACTAGTCTCCTAGTTCCTGGTGCTAAAAAAAAATCCCCACAGAATGATGATGCCACCACCATGCTTTACTATATGGATGGTATTGGCCAGTTGACGAGCAGTGCCTGGTTTCCTCCAGACATGTTTGCCATTCAGGCCAAAGAGTTCAGTCTTTGTTTCATCAGACCAGAGAATTTTGTTTCTCACGGTCTGTGAGTCCTTCAGTTGCCAGGTGGGCTGTCTTGTGCCTTTTACTGGGGAGTGGCTTCCTTCTGGCCTTTCTACCATACATGCCTGATTGGTGGAGTGCTGCAGGGATGGTTGTACTTCTGGAGCTCTGTCAGAGTGACTATCAGATTCTTGGTTACCTCCCTGACTAAGGCCCTTCTACCCGATCGCTCAGCTTGACCGGACGGCCTGCTCCAGAAAGAGTCCTGGTGGTTCCAAACTTCTTCCATTTACGGATGATGGAGGCCACTGTGTGCTCATTGGGACCTTAAGACCCCATTCACACCTGAGCGTTTTGTAGCTTGAAGCCTGAAGCTACAAAACGCTGGAGGGGAAAAAAATGTATTCTCTATGGAGATGGTTCACATCTCCACTCCAAAAAGCCAGAAGTTCCAAAACGCCTGAAGCCAGAAGTTCCAAAACGCCTGAAGCCAGAAGTTCCAAAACGCCTGAAGCCAGAAGTTCCAAAACGCCTGAAGCCAGAAGTTCCAAAACGCCTGAAGCTCAAACAAGTTCTGGGACTTTTTTTCGGGCAGATTTGGGCGTTTTTCTGCTTTTAACATTGGTGACCCTTTGGACCTGTCCAAAATTGCGGTAAAAAAACGCCACAAAAATCGCGGAAAACACTACGCTCATGGGGGGGAATGCAGCCTAAATGCTGCAGATTTTTTTTCTGTACCCTTCCCGAGATCTGTGCCTCAGTACAATCCTGTCTTGGAGGTCTACAAGTAATTAATTTTGGACTCCATGGCTTGGTTTGTGCTCTGACATGCACTGTTAACTGTGGGACCTTCTTATATAGACAGGTGTGTGCTATTGCAAATCATGTCCAATCAACTGAATATACCACAGGTGGACTCCAATCAAGATGTAGAAACAGGATGCACCTGAGCTTAATTTTGAGTGGCAAAGGCTGTGAATACTTATGTACACAGGATTTTTTTTTGTTTATTTTTAAATTTGCAAAGATTTCAAACCCACGTCTTTCACTTTGTCTAGACCTCTACTAGTTTCTTTGCAGCACTTTAGGAGCGTTAAATACACCGCTCCTAAAGCGCCCCTTCCCATTGAGGCTTTTTTTTTTAACGCCAAAGCGCCTAAAAAAGGCCCAGTGTGAAAGGGGTCTTAGCGGAGCTTTACCAGCATTTTTCGGGCGCTGGCAGTGTGAAAGGGCTCTGACAGCACTCAGGCTTTCACATTGGGATTGCAGATGAGGCTTCTTTCAGGAGCTTTACAGGCACTTTTTTAACGCCAATGTGCCTGAAAAACGCTCCAGTGTGAAAGGGGTCTAAAAATAGGCAATATTGACCGAGCGTGAAATTCTACTTGAATATTTGATGGTATTAATAAAGTAAAATGATTGTATTAAGCGTTTTTGGCTGTAATGATTTTTGCAAACTTCTGTGCTAGAAAATTAAGAATTTTTTATTTTTGTATTTTATGTTTTCATGGTATTGAATCAGCCAGGATTTTATATTGCCTTTGCAAGATTTCGTCGTGAGATGTTTGGTTAACATTTCTTAGGTTTTAAATAGACAAAAAAAAGAAAAATGCCTGACAGATGAGCTCACATGAGGAGTGGGGTTAGCCCATGATTCATCTATGAATGTAATAACGATTCCACTTCTGAAGCTGACTCAGGATTTCCCTGCTGTTTTTGAAACAGTAGCTGCGGCTGCACTGAAACATGTAAACTTCACTATGTAATTATCTTAACGACATCATTCTCCTCTTCACTCGCTTTGTTGTAAAGAACACTGTCTGTTATAAAATGTGAATTTCAAACCCAACTGATGTTTGGCTTACTGGATATTCTCCATCTATGGTCTTTTTCTTCCCACCGTGAACTTTAATAGGTCGCATTCAGCGGCAGTACTGCCTGGCGTCTGCCGAATGGAACAGGAGGCCTTTTGCACTCTATGAAGATTTGCTGTCTTCTAGTAACATAGGAATAGAAAGATTTATTTTTCCTAAAAAGCACTTTTGGCCTAAACTCCTGCAAAAAAAATAGCAGTGCACGTTTAAACATATGACTGTGAGTGCCCGTTCACACTACCACGACTTAGGATCGGACTTGTGTTGCCCGACATGAGAAGTTACATTAAAGTAAATGAGAACCATCTTAATGCATACTACTTCTAGGCGACTTGTACCCATTGATTTCAATGGAAGTCTCCTCCAAGTCGGATCCCCTGTCTTAACTGAAGCAACTTTACAGGAAGAAACGATTCCTCCTTCACCTCTGAAGAAGTCCCCGCCCATAGAGGACGTAACGCGTACGGAGGGAGGTTTGTGGCGTCACCAGCGGCTATCACTTTGCTCAATATACACGCTGTATACATCGGCACCAATCGTGGTGCCTTCATTGTGAGTGTTTTTTTACCTTTATTACGATTAAATCGTTTATCCAAACGGAGAGCACAATGTTTTGGCATTTGTTTATTACATGACCTTGTATATCCTATCGGTTTCTCTGTGACGTCTCTACTACTGCTGGATTTGCTGATATTTACACATAAAGCGCATTTGACCCTCCATAATCAAAGGGTCCAGGTGGTGAGGTGAGAGGCCATTTTATGTGGTGGTGGATGTGTGTCTAGCACGTGTGAAGTTGCCTACACAGTCATCTGTCTGTCTACATTGGCACTCACTGGAGGTGTACTGCGATTTTATGGACTTTCTAGTCATCTTTTATTATTTTATTTGAGCGCTGCACCATCTGTATTTGTTTCTCTACAGGGATTTTGTGATTATTGACCCTGGTGTTCAGCTGCTATACGGGGGTTCATTTGTTGTAAGTCGCTCTGAAGTCGCCTCGCAAAGTCGCGCCCAGAGTCGTGTTGCTTCTGTGTGAACCGGCACTGACTATGCATTCCTGGGATTCATGCCTGATGACTGTATTTCTGCATTGTGAGACCCTCTAAAGCTGGCCAAAAACGGGTCAAAATTTAGCCAGTTCAGCAGGGACCAGCCAAGATTCGATCCATGTATGGACAAGCTGTTTGTACCCAAGTCGATCCATCGATCATGTGCCGCCCAATGGGCATAGATTTGTTATGTATACGTATTGTTTCTCAACCATTTTCTATGTACCTTATGCTTGTTTACATGCTTCCATCTAGTGACCTTTTGTGGTAATGCACATATTCTCTATTTCTTTTGTCTGATCTATGACGCACTTCCCTTCTGTGTAATGCTCCACCCCTTCTTCCTGACTTTCTTCTTCCTGTCTATGGAGATGGCTTGCAGGCCACATGTAACATGGGCACATGTATTCTGCATTGTAAGCTACAGACAGTATCATCTTTTGACCACACAATACTACAACCTGTTCATCTGCTGTACCCTGTCACCTGATGTATTCTGATGTTTGGATTAAAGCAACTTCTGTGAATAGAATCGGTATTGTTGAGTTCAAGCTATCTGATAAGGATTGTCCTCAGTGATTATATCTGCTTATACAGGCCAGGCATAGAGGTCTCACAAGGGATAAGTCGCTTCACAACAATCGGAGTCAGAATAGATCAACTTGCGTACAACCAGGCTGTCTGTTTTTTTTTTTACATGCGATTGCTTCTGGGTTTAGCCACCAGCAGTAGTAATTGTGTTCTGTTAGCGGGGAAGACTCCCTCCGCTCCCCACCGGTAGAACACAATAGCCCTTCAGGGGGCATCCCCCATCAACACTGACTGTGTTGATGGGGAAGTCAATCAATTTTCTTTCCTGCCACCAGTGGTGGCTGGAAAAATCAAATCCTCTATTGGCTGCCTAAGCCACTGCTACTGCTCACGAGATTTGGAATGAGATTTGTTACTGCCGTACTGCTCACTGTCCTTGCTGGGACGGAATTGGGAATTCTAGGTCTTGCACTGCTGAGATCTCCAGGCTTCGAAATAGTCTCAGCTGTGACTGGAAGGTTTAGGGGGAGCTGCTGCAGATCTTTTCGGGCTACAAAATCTTTGGGCTATGCGAATGGAATTGTACTATGACGGATCACAGACTGTTGTAACGCGGGCCAAAAGCAATTACAAACACTTGGAATGGAGGCCATATGGAAGTTCTAATTGAAGCCAGTGGGTGGGCATTTGTGAAATGTGTACTCAAATGGCCTTCCTGCTGTACGGTATGATGAGGTATTTCGATACATGGCGTAAAACTGCAGAAGATACGTTTGAAACACTAGCATTAAACAAGGTATTTTTTTCTGGTGACAGTTTTTTTTTTTATGAATTACCCGCTCATGTACAAATACGTCGGTACTTTAAAGATGGATATCTTGGTAACGGCAGAAGCTGCTGCCACAACCGAGATGCCCATCTTTTCTGTGAGCGGTCTTTTAAATAACGGTAGTCTCCGCGGCGAGATGACCGTTATCGGTGGCCGGAGAGGGCCCCCCTCCAGCCGCTCCCCGGACCATCCCCCGCTTACCGGAGCCGTCGGCAGTGGCGGAGACGATCGGATCCTTCTCGCTGCTAGGCTGGGATACGAGTGAGGGCAAGATGGCCCCCACCGGTCTCCATAGCAGGGCGGAAGCGATGTCAAAACGTTACTTCCGCCCATGCTTCTTAAAGAGACATTTTTCTGTTGTAATTTTTTTCAAATGACTAATTTTTTTTTCTATTATTGCATTTTGGTCTAAATATGAGATCTGAGGTCTTTTTGAGCCCAGATCATATATTTTAAGAGGACCTGTCATGCTTTTTTTTCTATTACAAGGGATGTTTACATTCCTTGTAATAGGAATAAAAGTGACCCATTTTTTTATTTTATTTTTAAAACAGTGTAAAAATTAAGAAAATAAATTTAAAATAAGAAAACAAAAAAAATTACGTGAGTAGCCCCCGCATATGAGTGAGGTATCACCGCACCGTTGGAGCGAGAGCAATAATTCTAGCCCTAGACCTCCTCTGTAACTCAAAAGATGCAACCTATAGAATTTTTTAAACGTCGCCTATGGAGATTTTTAAGGGTAAAAGTTTGACACCATACCACAAGCGGGCGCAATTTTGAAGTGTGACATGTTGGGTATCATATCATTTTACTCAGCGTAACATTATCTTTCACAATATAAAAAAAATAGGGCTAACTTTACTGTTGTCTTATTAAAAAAAGTGATTTTTTTTAAAAAAAAAAAAAGTGCGCTTGTAAGACCGCTGCGCAAATACGGTGTGACAAAAAGTATTGCAATGACCACCATTTTATTCTCTTGGGTGTTAGAAAAAATATATATATAATGTTTGGGGATTCTAAGTAATTTACAAGATTTAAATTTTTTTTGCTAGAAAACACTGAGTCTGAAAAACAGGCAAGGTCCTTAAGTGGTTAAGATCAACTAGCTCCACTATTCATTGGCAATTGGTAGCTTACTTCACATGTACTGAGTAGTTGATATTGGGGTCACCTAAGCAGATGCTTATGTCATACTTCCTTAACCACTTAAGACCCAGACCAAAATGCAGGTAAAGGACCAGGCCCCTTTTTGCAATTCGGCACTGCGTCGCTTAAACTGACAATTGCGTGGTCGTGCTACATGGCTCCCAAACAAAATTGGCGTCCTTTTTTGCCCCCACAAATAGAGCTTTATTTTGGTGGTATTTGATCACCTCTGCAGTTTTTATTTTTTGCGCTGTAAACAAAAATAGAGCGACAATTTTGAAAAAAATGCAATATTTTTTACTTTTTGCTATAATAAATATCCCCCAAAAATATATAAAAAAAACTTTTTTTTCCTCAGTTTAGGCCGATACGTATTCTTCTACCTATTTTTGGTAAAAAAAAAATCGCAATAAGTATTTATCGATTTTTTTTTTTGCGCAGAATTTATAGCGTTTACAAAATAGGGGATAGTTTTATTGCATTTTTATTAATAATTATTTTTTTACTTCTAATGGTGGCGATCAGCTTTTTTTTTTTCGTGACCTCATATGTGTTTCTAACTGTAGGGGGCGGGGCTGGACGTGTGACGTCATTGATAGTCTGTTCCCTGATATAGGGAAAGGCGATCAATGACGTCGCCACAGTGAACAACGGGGAAGCTGTGTTTACACACGGCTCTCCCCGTTCTTCAGCTCCGGGGACCGATCGCGGGACTCCAGCGGCGATCGGGTCCCGCGGTCACAGAGCTTCGGACCAGGTCCGCGACCCACGGCTGGGCACTTAAAAAGGACGTACAGGTACGTGCTTATGCCCAGCCGTGCCATTCTGCCGACGTATATGTGCAGGAGTCAGTCCTTAAGTGGTTAATGGTGTTTATACATTATATGTGATTATAATTTAAAGCACAACTCCAGACATGTATTTTAGAGAGAACAATTTCAATTCAGTTACCCATTAAAAAAGAATTGCATTTTTTTTTTTTTAAACATAGAAATTTATTTGTACTGTACCTGAAGCTTAAAGGGGAAGTAGAGCATTTTAGGCCATACTTCTCCCGTGACTCACAGGATTACACTTGGTTCTGCACTGCTGTGACCAAGATTTAGCCAACAGCAAGCTAAAGTCTACCACCGGCTCACATCACTCAGCTGGTCCATGCTTTGGAGGGAGCCCAACTTTAATAAGAATCGCCCAAATGACTGAGCGGCAACGGGCTTAGCCTCTTGGCACTCTGCTAAGAGCCAGAGCCAGGCACTCCCGGCCCCTTTACAGCCCGGCACGCCAGTGAGCACTAGAGGGGCAAAGCAGAGAGCAGATGACTAAGTCACCAGCACTTTGCTCACTGAAGACCGAGAACAGAGCGATTAGCGGTCTTTGATCAGTTCTTAGTGTAGAGGTGGTGGAGCGATGCTGCATCCACCTAAGTGAGTATGTATGTTATATTGCAGGGCTGATCCGCCCTATAGGCTCACTATGCAAGCCGCTTATTACCAAATTACTAGAGGCCCCGTCTGGTGAGAAGTCCTTTTCGGCCCCTCACCCCGCTTCTCAATTCGCTGGCTGCATGGGAGAAGAGGTAAGAAGTCAGCACCCCCCGCTTCTCACTTTAATGTAAGATGTAATATCTGTGACATGTCATTTTCGGCAGCAACTCCCCGCTTCTCAACTTTAATGTGACATGCCATTATGCTTAGGGCCCCAGGGAGGTCAGGATCGGCACTGTTATTTTGAAATCCTGCACTTCTCTTTTTGGCATCATGCACATGGGACAATTTTACAGCTGCTGTTTTTGTCTTCGATCTAATGTCAAATGCTGTAAAAGGCTGATAAATGCTCAAGCCCAGCTCCCCAGCGTTTTTGATCCCATTGAAAGAAAAAAAAAAAACACTGAAAAACGCTATTGGAAAAACATTTAAAAACTCACTGCAAAACTACTGGCGTTTTTATAACGTCCAGTGTGCATGGGGCCTTAAAGTCAGCCTCCTGTAATGCCCTGAGCAGCAGCTTTCAGACTTGGAAGGGCAAAAATCTTAGGGCTTGGTTTTGCACAGTGCTTGGGGGTGAATGCATCAGTATGCTGGTGCTCCTTCATTGTCTAATCACATACTGGGGAGAGAGGTGACTAACAAAGCAGAACAGTAGCAGTTATGTTCCGATAGTTGCCCTTCAGATGGTTGCCCTTCAGATCAGCAATTACCATTTCAATGATTTCAAGGAGATAAATACATTTAACTGTGCTAATAATGCTTGCTTCTATTAAAGCGGGGGTTCATCTGAATTTTTTTTTTTTAAAAGCCACCAGCTACAAATACAGCAGCTGCTGACTCTTAAAAAATTAACACTTGCCTGTCCAAGTCGCCGGCGACGTCGGCAGCCGAAGCCGAGCAGTAGTTCGGGTCTCGGCTTCCCCCACCGCCATCCTTGTTAAGGGAAATTTGGAAGTGAAGAGCTGCGGCTTCACTGCCCAGGTTCCCTTCTGCGCATGCGCAAGTCGGGCTGTGCAGTTCCCACTGGTCCCCGTTGTTTTTTGGGAGCCGAGTGTTTCCCAGAACACAACGGGGGGGGGAATGACACGGAGGGGCCGGACTCCTGCGGAAGTCTATACCCGGAAGTGGTGCAAATACCTGTTTTTATACAGGTATCTGCACCACCTCCCCCCTGAAAGGTGTCAAATGTGACACCGGAGGGGGGAAGGGTTCGGAAAAGTGGAGGTTCACTTTTGCGTGAACCTCCGCTTTAAGGAGGCTATATCAGTGTTTCTCAACTCCAGTCCTCAAGGCGCCCCAACAGGTCATGTTTTCAGGATTTTTATTATTTTGAACAGGTGATTTGATCAGTTTCACTGCCTAAGGCTGCTTTCACACTGAGCAGTAAGGATGAGCTCCGGCATGTTCGCAGAACCCCACCTTCAGAGCTCGCCACAAAGTCGGCTGTGCAAATCACAGGCAGTGATACATTTGCCGATCTCTGCAGCCGCGCATCGGGACAATGACTCACTGCCTGTGATTAGCGCAGCACAGTGCCCACTTCCTGGCAGGCTCTGTACGTGGGGTTTGCGAACACGCCACAGCTCATCCTTACCGAGCAGTGCTAGGCATTGGCGGTAACGGTACCGTCCTTTTTTGCAGTGCTTGTTGGCCGATAGCGGGGCGCTTTTAGCCTCTGCTAGCAGCCGAAAAAAGCGTTAAAGCCACCCTCAATGCACCGCTTTACTGGTGGTTTGGCCCATTGATGGGCAGGGGCACTTTAGGAGCGGTGTGTACATCGCTCCTACAGCGCTGCAAAGATGCGGCTAGCAGGACTTTTTTTTACAGAGTTGGGAAACACTGGGCTATATTTTGGGGTATAGCATTGAGATTCTTCTTATTATTCCCATTATAATTTTCTTCTGGAGTTTGACTTTAAATCTTTTCTTATAATCACTTGGTCCCTTTAGTTTCTATGAGATGTGTTGTTGTTAATCGAATCTTATGCACTTAACTTGATTTGAGTTCGATCTATTAGCTAGTAGAGCTGAGTGATTTGAATTGCTAATTGCACATTGGATTCACCGGACTATATGCATACAGATATACCAGTCTGTAGAGAATCTAATAAATCAAAATCTCCTGGGCTCCTGAAATGCATGCGAATATATTCAGGAGGACTAAATGGGGTGAATCACAATAACACTTGGCTCTGATGTTGCACTTATTTTTCTCCAGGCATTTGCATATGCCACTGGATAAGCAGTTAGTAAAAGATTGCTCCAACATTCACCAATATCCTTGAATATTGTTGCTCTAAAACTTTATTTCAAGGTAGTAGAGACTAGAGAAGAGCATGCCAAACTTTATAAGTCTGAGAAAGGTTTATTGTTAAAATGTATTTTAAAAGGCCAATATATGTGAGAGGTTTGAGGACCCCCTTTATCAGGGTTTAAAGATAAATGGAGGAAATTGGACACAGAGTTGAAATCCTGAGAATAAAGTAGGGGAGTAACCTGCTACAATAGCTGCTGATCTACTTGGCTGTGTTGGCTTTTTCAAATTTAACTTTGTAACCAATAAACTCTCTGGGCTGTTAAAATAGTTAGAGGCTTTCTTCTCTATAAGGTCGAAGATGTTACTCCATGGGTCTATCTATATCCATGGCTCATTAGACAGCCACCCGTGCAAAGCTATATACTCAGTTGGAATACCTACCCAGACCAGGGTGCAAGACTCCATTATCTTGTTTCTTTACAGAACTTGGATTTGTCACACCATTTATAAAATCGTTGGGTAAGGACGTATATATAGCAGAGTTAAATCAGATAGTGTAAAGTAGGGCCGAAACAACTAATTGATCGACAACTAATCGATTCTGAAATTAATCGATTACAATTTTCATAATCGATTAATCGGCCAGTAACATAATGGGGTTAAAACAACTAAAATTAGCCCTTTATAGTACAAAAAAGCAGATCGCTACTGTAAATATTACTTTCACTGTCCCACAGTAAAAAAAATGAACCCCTTACAGTAGCGATTATTTGCTCTTTATGTACTTCTTTTTGTTTTTTTAACCCCATTATGTTAAACATCTCAGGCCTGTGTTCACACCTCTGTTTTTTGGTGCTTTTTGCAGAAACGCACTACAGTTAATTTACATGTTTTTTCCTATGGGACATGTTCACGTCCATTTTTGTTTTTCAGCTGCTGCGTATTTGGAAAGGGCAAGGACTTTTTAACGCAAAACGGTGCTATTTTGTTTTTTTGGGTTCAATATACTTCAATGGAGAAGCTGCAGAAAAGCATGTAATGTGTTTTTGCGGCAATTTGTGTTTTGTAATCTGCCTAACAACAAATTGGCCCAATAAAATGTAAAATTTTTTTTTTTTTAAGGCTATTATCCGATTAATCGAAACAGAAATCAGCCAACTAATCGATTATGAAAATAATCGTTAGTTGCAGCCCTAGTGTAAAGTAGAATTTCAGACTAAGCCTAACTAATCTTGAGGCCTCCTACACACAGGATGTTTTGCTAACTCTCCTTAGACTCCTTTCCTCCTGGCAGCAGAGTTTTATCAGGAAAAACACTTGACTCTTGTATACCCCTGTAACACGTTTAGGCACATCAATCAATTGGGTGTTAATTAATTTCATTGGCCAGAAAATATTTTTTTTCTGGGCTTTGAAATTAAAGCTCAAATACTAAAGTGGGTGCCTAGTGGGTAGACACGTCAAGCGATTTTTCTGCCAAAGCTCTGCTTCTCCAGAATGCACTTGCTGTGTTTTTTTTATTGGCCTCTAAACTCCTCGAAATGCCGAGGTGTGCATGGACAGGCTAACATGCAGGGGTGTTTAGAGGCAGGGAAAAAAAATGCCAAATTCCCCCCCCCCCCAGGAACAACAGAAAACACGCCCAGTGTGCATGAGGCCTAAAAAATGCTTCATCCCTCCTCCTAACACATATGATGACTAGCATGTTTAAGAAAGATTTATATATTTGTTTATGTACCCATTTTCAAGCCACTCCAGCAGGGCTGTGGAGTCGGTAGATAAATGTTCCGACTCCTCAGTTTTATGTACTTCCGACTCCCAGACTCCGATGTATTAATATGCGAATGTATTTTATACATTCCTTGAGGGAAAGAAACGCAACCTACCACAGGACTACTGGCTGGGAAGCCAACAGTCTACTGTATTGCACAGTTTAAGCAAAAGACAAACACAATGAAAACAACGTTTTTTTATTCTAAAACATGATTTTCCCAGGAGAATCCCATAGTCATGTTTAAAGTTTAAGCTAACAATCGGAGTTTACAAGATTTTATAGCCTTAGCTAAATGACAGCAGTTTTTTCAATGGTTTACAGCTTCAGTCTTGAACTATTGGCCCTCCATTCCCTTCACTTATACAAGTGTCTCACTCTCTAGTCCTGCAAAAAACATATTTATTTAATCCCTTATCAGTGAGAGGCTAGGTTACACATGGACGCTGCGTTCCCTGTAAAAGCAGAACACAACACTATGGAAAGTATAAGTATTGCAGCTCCTAATTGTGCGTTGCGTGCCATATAGTAAAGCACATGAAAAGCATGCTTCTTCACGGTCACTTAACGTGTTCGTTTTGCGGTTACGTGAGGCACTACATGCATTGGTCTTTATTCTTACAGTAGAGAAGTCATTAATTATAACTTTTTGTGAATTGGGACATTTAAACTTGCTTTTTTTTATTTTTTATTCCAATCTAAATTTAGTAGGAGTCGGAGTCGGTGCATTGTTTGCCGACTCCGACTCCAGGTACCCAAAATTTCCCCCGACTCCTCGACTCCGACTCCACAGCCCGGGGGAGAGGAGGGAGCACCAATCACAAAAGGGCCATAGGAGCTTATGGGTGACATTACTGCTCCCCAGGCATTCCAGTCGTGGAGTGCTCTCATCCCCTTCAGCTACTGCTGACTGGCGGGAGATTACGTGACCGGACCAGAGTAGCTTTTTAATAGGTAAGTATATACATCTTTCTTGCACAGGTTAGTCTGCTTAGATGTTAGAAGGGGGAGGGAGCAAGATTAGTTGGGTTTGGCCTGGAATTCCACTTTTATTTGTATTGAGTTCTAGCTGTTTTGTAAAATCTCAGTATGTAGCAATAAATGTAAATTCGGATGAGACTATGAAATACATTTGTGATGTACAGAAATGCTTGGTGTCACCAAAAATAAAATTTGTGTATGCATTTGCTTTTAACAGTGATTGTTTTCAAAGCCTTCTTGATGAGAAAGGACTTGCAATCACCGTTAACAGCCTCATAAGTCTAGTTTGGTAATAACAGGAAAACATCTTGCATTACCATTTGATTTTTACTAATCTTTCATGGTGGTGCAGTGTGAACAGTAAAAACATTCTGCGTAAATAGATTGTAAAGAAAAGATTGCACATTTTTCTGAACAGTTGTCACCAGAGGACTACAAAACATTATTTTGGAGATAATACCCTCATTTTAAAAGTGAAAACCATAGCATTGTTGAGCATACCAAGACACTGGGTTCAATTTTTTTATTTGCCATGCCACCACTGAATAATCAGCAGTGGATAATCAATAGCTTTGTGCCTTTTTACTTCAAAAGCAATTTCAGATAACACATGAAAGTTAGCTCAATTTACCTTAATCCTGAGTTTTGTATAATCGCTGGAAGAACGCATTCGGCTCTATGAAGGGTCATTAGGAGGCCATTAGACTTGCACTTCCTAAAGGCTGCTGTCTTCTCTCTCTGTACTTCCTGTAACAATCAAATTTAAAGCGGAACTAAATTCTGTAAATGTGTACGCCTTATGCTGCTAGCCTTGGTATGTAGATAAGAAGGTATATTTTATTTACTTTAAACTTTTAACATTTCTTTAGTTGTTTCCTAGTTTCTGACCTATGTCAAATAGATATTATACATCCCATGAGTCTTGAGCATTTTCTTTCTTTCATCTGGGAGAGGGGCTTTGTCTGCCAACACCCTCCGGCCTGCATGCTTGAGCTAAGAACACATAGTTTCCAGGAAGTACTACATGAATCATCTGCTCTTGCTAAAGACGGGCAAAGCTAGAAATACTAGGGGATGTTTTTCGAAAAGTGCTTGCTCAACAAATGAAAACACAGAGACGTGGATGGATTGCAGCAACACGTCTCAAAAATGTTGGGACAGGGCAGCAAAAAGCTGGCAAAGCAACTGGTACTAACAAGGAAGAGCTAGATTAATATTTTGTAACTGATTAGATTAATAGGCAACAGGTCAGTAACATGATTGTGTATAAAAAATAATCTTTTGGAACAAGGCCATGTGTAGCATCCCCTCTTCTTTACCAAAACACTATGGGCCAGATTCTCGTAGTTCTGCGTATCTCTGCGGCGGCGTAACATATCCGATTTACGTTACGCCGCCGCAACTTAGACGGGCAAGTGCTGTATTCTCAAAGCACTTGCTCCGTAAGTTGCGGTGGCGTAGCGTAAATCGTCCGGCGTAAGCCCGCCTAATTCAAATTTGGATCAGGGGTGCGTGTTTTATGTAAATGTACTGTGACCCAACATGATTGACGTTTTTCACGAACGGCGCATGCGCCGTCTGTGGAAATCTCCCAGTGTGCATTGCTCCTAATACGCCGCAAGGACGTATTTGGTTTTGACATGGACGTAAATTACATCCAGCACCATTCACGGACGAGTTACGCAAACAACGCAAAATTTTCAAATTTCGACGTGGGAATGACGGCCATACTTAACATTGTTACGCTGCACTTATGCCACCATATAGCAGGGGCAACTATACGCCGGGAAAAGCCTAACGTAAACAGCGTAACTTTACTGCATCGGCCGGGCGTACGTTCGGGAATTCGCGTATCTACCTAATTTGCATACTCGACGCGGAATTCGACGGAAGCGCCACCTAGCGGCCAGCGTAAAAATGCAGTTACGATCCGATGGCGTAAGAGACATACGCCTGTCAGATCTAACAGCTATCTATGCGTAACTGATTCTAAGAATCAGGCGCATAGATACGCCGTCGTATCTTGGTTGTGAATCTGGGCCTATGTAAACATCTGGGAACTAAGACCAGTTGCTGGAGTTTTGGAAGAGGTTGCTACCATCAATTTCAAAATTCCCTTTTTTTTTTTTTTCTTTTCAGTTTAAACATGTGAGATTTTCTATTGTGAATACAATATGGGTTTATGAGATCTGCAAATCATTGCATTTGTGTTTTTTTTGTAGATTTTACACAGCGTCCCAACTTTGTTGGAATAGGGGTTGTATATGGAAATTCAGGTTGGAGCTTTGGTATAACCCCACAATGCAAATCATGTCCCTTTCTGCAGTTTGTTGAGGCACACACTTTGTATTGTGAGTTGTGGAGCAAGGGTCAGTGAAAACTGCAATAGAAAGAGCTAGGGGCTTCTGGGGCAAGCAGGAGCCAAGCTCAGAAAAAACAAAAGGATGCTGTAGAAGCAAGGCTCACAGCCCCATTTTGGAGTGGGTTATCTGTGCAAACCATTTGATTTAACTTTTTTGTTGCATTGTATGTCCTACCAACATTACCTGATTGGGCACAACATGCTCCGGTAAAAATTACCATAGACTCCAGTCTGTGGGGCTGGGTTGCTCACTCTCAGGGCTGACAGGCCCAGAGAGCCTGGTTGCCAGAGGAGGCAGGCCGCTCCTAAAATTTCAGGGAACTACTAGCTGTGGGGAAAGCTCTTATGTTTCTGGAAGAAAGGGTCTATTCAAAAGACCCATTCATTTTCTCAGACAATGCCACAACTGTGGTGTACCTAAACAAGCAAGGAGGCACTCGCTCAAAGTTGCTTCTAACCTTAACACAGCAGATTCTGTCCTGGACAGAGATCAATGTCACTTTAGTCAGGGCAGTCCACATCAGGGGGTCAGAATGCGCTGGCGGACTATCTGACCGGGGTGAGCATCAGTTCCAGCAGTTGGGAACTGCATCAAGACATGTTCTAGGAGGTTGTGCTAAGATGGGGTCTTCACACAGTGGAACTTTTTTCCTCCAGTCTCAACCGGAAACTGCCGGCGTTCTTCTCACTGGAGAGAGACTGAGTCCTTGGGGACGGATGATCTCTCCTTCCTGTGGGATTTCACTCTGGCTTACCCCTTCCCTCCTTTCCCCTCTTACCTCCTAGTAGTTCGGAAAATTATTCAAGACCGGGCAGAAGTTGTTCTGATTGCCCCCTTGTGGTCCAGGAGGAGTTGGTTTTCCTCTCTGAAGGCCCTCTCTGTAGATCCACCCTGGCCCCTTCCAGATCGGAAGGCTCTGCTCCATTGGGGACTGGTGTTTCCAAACCCTCAGATTTTCCATTTGATGGCCTGGAGGCAGAGCGGTGCATCCTACAGTTGAGGGGTGTTCAGAGAGGGTTATTCAAACTATCCTGGACAGCTGTAAGTTAGTCGCAAGCTATGAAGCTATGAAAAAGTTTGGAAAACCTATTTCCTGGCAAAGAAAATTAGTTTTTTCGATTTTTTTTTTTCCACTCCTGTATATTGGACTTTTTACAGAGGGGAGTAGAAAAAGGACTCTCTGTCAGCACCCTTAGGGTTCAGGTTACTGCCCTATCTTTTTTTGCAGAAAGGAGGCTAGCGGAAGGTCCTTAAGTCAGGAGGTACCTTTCAGCCAAATCTAGACCTGCTCCGAAGGTCATCAAACATGTCCCTCCCTGGGATCTGTCGTTCGTGGTAAATGCTCTAACAAGGGCTCCTTTTGAGCCTTTGCATGAGGCCTTCTTGAAATTTATTTCTTTGAAGATTTTCTTCCTTTTGGCTGTTGCGTCAGGGAGAAGGATTTATGATCTACAGTCTCTTTCCTGTAAAGACCCCTTCCTGAGGATTCTAGAGGACAGGGTAGTGATTAGGACTGATCCTTTCTATTTGGCCAAAGTAACTTCGAACTTTCATAGGTCAGAGGAGGCAGTACTTCCTAGTTTCTGTACCTCTCCCAAGAATGCGTAGGAGAAAAGGTTTAGTCTTTTAGATGTGACACAATCTCTTCTGCTCTATCTAGAAAAATCCAGGTGTTTTATGATTTCCTCCCAACTGTTGGTGTTCAGTGGCCCCAAGAAAGGGTCCAAAGCATCTAAAAGTTCCATTGCTAGGTGGATTAGGGGAGGGGGTCACACCCCCTCCTTTCAGAATTGGGGTTTATTCAACGAGATCCATGGCCACGTCATGGGCAGAAAGAGCAGGGGCATCATGGGAAGAAATTTCTAAAGCTGCTGTCTGGTCCTCCTCTCACATTTGTCAAACATTATAGAGTTCAGATGCTTTCCAGCCAGGACCTCTCCTTTGGTAGAAAAGTGCTTCAGGCCGTCGTCCCTTCCTAAGGTATAGAATCTTGCTTATCCTCTCAAGTAGCTGTCCTGGAAGGTGAGAGGGGAAAACCCCCATTGGACTTACCGCTAATGATATTTCCAAGAACCTTCCAGGACAGTGTCTATATTCCCACCCTATTCTGTTTTTTCACTGGTTTACCTGGTGGTGGTATTTTTATGAGTTTGTGTTTTTCCTCTGCCGAGTGCACTTTTGGTAGAGGTTTACTTGTTGTTCTAACAACTGAGGGTCAAAAAGGCAGGGGCCTTTTAAATTGTTTCCTGTAGAGGGCGGAGTCGATCATCTCTAAAGTAGCTGTCCTGGAAGGTTCCTGGAAATACCGTTACCGGTAAGTCTAACGGGGGTTTTCCTGAATGTTTTCCTGAATGTGGAGCCACATTAGTCAAGTGCAAAACACAGACATGGGCAAGACTGCCAGTGGGTGTCATGGGATGGATGGGTCTTGTAAAAATTGTACTTTTGCCCAAAATCCTATGTCTTATGGCATTCCACAGTATAAATTCCACTTAGATCTTTTACAATTATGGCTACTTTGATTGTCTTTTATCTGGGGTGCCAGTAGACCTAAATTGTCATGTAAAATATTCTAAAAATCCAACCTCACTAGAGGGGCTTGCAGTCCCTGATTTTGGGCTATATTGTATAGCGGCACGACTCTCCCATTTTTATCTAAAAAAAAACAAATATGACAAAAATAAATTCTATTCAAAATTACCAGCACAAATGTGTTGCTTATAACTGCTACTTTTAGAGGAGGTTAATTTAAAATGTTTTTGGCTATACAGCACCAGTGACCTAATTTACCACTAATTAATTGTATCCTATGTCCTGCTAGCTGCAGTTTAATTCTCATTTCGATGATGCTGGATCCTACTGACAGCAGTGAACTGCATCGGTTTACTGCTTCAGCTCTAAAAGTAAAGAATCTCCACTCTTCCATATGCCTTCTGCCCCACTTGTCCGTTCACAAAACTCATTTGTATTATTTTCACATTCATGCATTAATACAAGGCATTTTGTGAATGGTGTTATCCTTCAGTGTTAGAGCTGAAGCAGTTAACCCATGCAGCCCAACCCAAGTTCACCGCTATGAGTAATATCCAGCATTACTGAAGGGGTGATTTTTACAGTAATCGGCAGAGGACTTTGGACACAAGTTATGTTCCCAATGCTGTATAGCCAAAACTTATATATATATATATTTTTTTTAGATGACTTTTTAGAGCTGGCTCCTAATTCTGGGTGAGATTTGTCCAGGCTTGCATTGAACAGTCCATTGTACATCTAGAAATTCCTAAAAGTCATAGTAACAAGACTGGTAAGTCACCCAACTCAACAGCTGCTTCATGGACTGAAGTGCCCAGTGATTGATGGGGCTATTGGGTTGGGAGACTTACTGGTTTTGTTTTTATGACTTTCATTGATTGCTCTATATACAATAAAGAAATATTTGCCGAATTTTTTCTCTTCTGATGAGTACTATTTATTATAGTTGTCTTCCCTAAATTGCAACAACTTCAAGTTTTCTTTTATAGGAAACTGTTCATACATTAAAATCTTTTTTTAAAATACATAATTGTTTAAAAAACGCATTTGCTGCAATATTGAAAAAGTAAAGCAGACCATTTGCACACAAGAGCCTGCAATTTTAGTTCTATGCCTTCTGGCCATGAGAAGTCACTATTCCAAGCCAGTTCGAGATTTACTACACATTAAAACAATTATATTTAAATATATGTGACGGTTACATTACGAAATGTGTGTGTGAGTAAACTAGAACACCAATTATTCAATATATACTTTACTGTGTCCTATTTAAGAAATTTGTTTCAAGGAAATCCCCCGAGACGAAGTAACCTACACTGGAATGTAAATCTAAATCTTGCAGAAAATTGAATCAATACTTAGAAAATACCTTGTTCTAGTCTAAAAAAAGACCTGGAACAAAAGACTGAAAGTTGCAGTTTATAACCATTACCATGAATCCATTACGTTTATCAGCAAACCATTTGATGGGTACTAGTATAGAAAATATATACTTGGAGGCACAATCCAGCCAATCACCCTCAGGGCAGAAATTCGCTATCATAATCTTGCAAGGTTGAATTTGTTGGCCCATGTCAGTGCAAAGAGATGCAAGTCTGAAAATCGAGGATAACAACACGAATGGCATACAGGAATGATCTTTTTTTATATACATCAGGAGACCAGCTTGTACGCATATTCTGTACACAATAAAGGACATTTCTATATCCCTTTCCTGTGGTTATCCTTTTTTTTTACCTTCTATGCTATGCCGGTAAGAAAACAAGCTAAATTGTTGGCAGGGGCAGGTTTCCTGCAGCCACTGTGCCATTATTACAGATGGAGGGGAGTCTGTTATAGGAATTGTCCTCTCAAGGACATGTCAGTTCTCAGAGAGACGTCAGCTGTATGATTCGATGTTGTAATCTCTTCAGATCTCCAGCGTCCATCTTGGTTTGGGATCTTACATAATTGGGTACCCCCGTCATATGGGCATGCCTGTAGCAAGCTGTAGGTCTGCGACATAGACCCTGCTGGCGAGGGAAAATGCACAGTACAGGAAAAGGTTCCTGGTAACTAGGGTCATCTCGGGGACAACAGCTCTCTTGAGCAGGAGTCTCAAACTGGCGGCCCTCCAGCCGTTGCAGAACTAAAAGTCCAATCACGCCTCTGCCTGTTTGAGTCATGGTTGTAACCGTCAGCCTTATAATGTCTCGTGAGACTTGTAGTTCCGCAACAGCGGCTGCTCTTGAGGAAACATCCTGGTATCTGGATTAGTAACATGGGGCTCTTTCCCGAAGCATTAAAATTTCACCCCTTATATCGGTGTCTACAAAAGCTCTTTATTCATTGCCACTAGCCTATATACTGTACAAGACAAATTATAGCTTCAAAAACTGTGTGGCCTCACCCTGATTGGGTACTCTGGTCCTAGGCGCCTCCTACAAGACTAACATCTGATAAATACAGAGCAGCATGTACTCGCCTGCAATGATGTAGCTTTTGCCTGTCAGTGCAACGGGATGGGGAGGATGATGATGACACCTGTCTTGAGGAAAAATTGGGATCCTGCCAGCATAGAATTGGGATTGTCCTCAGAGCAGACCTAAAGTCCTAAAAGTTTGGCCATCTGTTATCTCAAAATTGTAATTGGTAGGACACTCTTTGTGGACTAGTTTATATGCATGGAAGAAATGCCTGGTTTTATTTTATAAAGGTCCACAAGAATTGCATTCTTTTCCTTCATGTAGGAGAAGACTTGAGAGCCAGGGAGCCAATAAAAATGGCTTGACACCTGACCTTTTGGCTGTCAGTAGAAATGACTACTGGCTCCTAAAACTAAGTATTCATTTGTCCACCTTTTTTATTTTTATTTTGTATTGTTGTAGTACAATATTGTATCTATATTACATTTATTTTATTTTGCTGGGGTTCAGTTTGGGTGGTTAAATTAAAGAAAACTTTTCATTCCATGGAGTTTCTTACAATTTCTTTTTAGAAGTTTTGCCCTAGCATACAGAATGTGCAGTGATTTTGTGTGAAGCTGTATCGGTACACCTTTCTGTTTCAGGAATTGCTCAAAATAGTATTATGTACAATCTTTGCTCTGTAGGCTTTATAGGATGGAATGGATTTATTGAAAGGAATAAATTATTCTTTATTTTATAGCGACAGTTACATAAAGGTACTTTATAATGATAGGGTGTCATTGAAAAGGTCTGGTTTTACAAAACTACTATCTGAATGTCATTATGGCTCCTACATTAACCAATTGCATTGAGTAATTGAATGTGTCTTTCCATCTGAACTAAAAGGTATACCGTCTAATAGGATTTCCTTCTGCCAAATCCCTGCTTACTGTCAGACCTTGTCTCTATATCCAGTTATAGGACTGCTGCTGTTCATCAGGTTTTACAGGGTATATTCTGCCTTCTTTCAAGCAGAGATCTTCTATATATCTATATATCATTATTGGCACATTTACATTGTGATGTATGCTCCATAAATTCAGTTCAGGTATACTGCTTTTAAAGGATAAATATTTTTAGATTTTTGTTCTGGGTCTGTGACCTAGAAGTTAAACGCAGGCAGAAATTCACTCACTGGTTCTTAATATGCTGAAAGCGGAGTTCCAGCTTTATAGTTTTATTTTATTTTAAAAACAACCCCTGGGGTGGTCACGTCTAATGCTATTCATAATGATTTATGTATCACATGAAGGTATTATAACGCGTGATCTTTTTAAATAAACTTACGGTACTTTGTTGTCCCCAATGAGCATGTTACCATCTTTAGTGTAGGCATCTGAAGCCCACGCGTTCCTCCTTCCTGGATACAGCACTGCTGGCTGCACAGCATGCATCTCTCGATCTCGCGCATGCACATATAATAAAGTGCGGCGTGACAGTGACGCTACAAGCAGCGGATGCCTGGCACGCTCGCATTAAATGCTCAAAAAGCTATGGCCTACCACTATATAGGTGGCTGTGCACCTTTTACTGTAGTATCTCCCAGTGGTATGCCATGTGTATTTTGCCACCTATGTATGTGCCATGCCTATAACTACTGTATTTATCGGTGTATAACATGCGCCTTAATTTCAGGAGGAAAGTTTCAGGAAAAAAACAAACATTTTAAATAAAGAATTTTTAAAACAAAATAAGGGTCAGTGCTCATTACTGCATCCTGATTAGTGCCCATCTGCAGCCTCGCCATTGCCGGATTACACAGAGGGATCACTTGTCTACTCAGCGCTTAATCACACACAGTATCGCTTCCTGGACGGCTCCTATGATAGACAGAACACCGATCTAATGCCATGACATGCATCCTATGAGCCGTCCAGGAGGCGGGACTGTATGTGACTGAGTGCTGAGTAAACAGGAAATCCCCCCCCCTCCCAAGGCAGCCAGGTAAATATCGGCGTATGATTTGCCCTCTATTTTCAGGGGGAAATAGTGCGTGTTTTATGCCGATTAAATATGGTAATTCAAACTTCAATACAGCACTTTAAAGTGGGCTTAAACTTAAAATTTGGTTTCCCTTTAATTGAAGATAAAGCTGACATTAGGCAGGTAGCGTATCAGTTGTAGATATTTGCTAGGTGAAGCAAAAGGCAAGACCAATGGCCCTTTGATTCAGAGTAACATGAAATATGATTCACTTTAAAGGCTCTGCTGAATTTTTGCTCTAGTTTACTCCCACCATGACTTCAAGAACCAAAGCACCATTGGAATAGTTGAGCCACAACAAACATCTCTTTATTTTGTTATTTTATTTAAAATGAATCTAATTTAGCAATAAATAAAAAACTCTTAATTTTGCATTTTATATAATGTTAAGTGGGTGAAAAAGATACGCGGTAGACCAAGATCATGTTTAAAGGGCTGAAGTTTGCTGCCGTTGGAAATTTTGTTGCAAGGTCCTCATTCTCAAAATACTCAGCAGAAATGGTAAATCAGAGTGATTCCCAGTTGTGGCATCTTCTCAATGTATAAGCATTAGGCTGACTGATCCTGTAAAGCGACTATGTCATCCATTTAAACTTCAAAAAATAAATGCCCTCCTGACCCTGGTTTAAAAAAGTCCAGCCTGAGCTTTTTGTGCTGGGCTTCTTCTATGGGTCACAGGAGTTCAATTTGTTTTGCACTCCTGTGACTTGTTTTCAGTGGAGAGCGGTATGAAGTCTGCTCTCCGCTGACGTCACTGCCATCAGTCGAGGCAGTGCGTCATCCCGACTTCCAAGTATGGATCCGCCCCAGCTGCCTTGATTTGATGGTTCGCTGAGACATCCTCTCCCCGCCCCTCCACAGCTCAGCGCTCCAGTGAGCGTGGAGAAGCAGAGAGGAGAGATGCTGACTGACCGTCGGCAGCTTTCCTCTCGGGGATCTGTGAAAACCGAGCCATCGGCGATGTTCAGAGGCTCGGTTCTCAGTGCAGAGTTGGCGGGGGACAGCTGCAGCATTGGTCTGATGCTCCATCCACCGAGGTAAGTATTAATCGGGAAAAAAAAACATACATCGCTTTTAATTTTGTTTCTAAGGACAAGACTTCCCAGACTTTAGCCTTAATCCCACCCTCTGGAGACAACCTTCAGTCACTCTCCGTTCCCTGTCCAGAATGTCTTGAGGCTGTGTAAAGGTAATAGGTTTACAGTAGTATCTCCAATGATATTCCCTAATTATTTTGCCACCTAAGCATGTGCCATGCCTATAGCGAAGTCAAACAATACAGAATCCAAAATTCTGGTTTCACTTTAATAGTTAATATAATATGGAAGGTGGCATAGGAGTAGTAGATAGTATTTGCTTAGGTTCAGCAAAAGGCAAGACCATTTGCCCTTTGATTCAGACTATTATAACCAAATGCCAACATGTTTGATCACATGATCTGTAGCAGCTCTGCATTGTAGAAGTTGACATAAGTAAAGCTTTATTCACTTAGTTTGAAGACTCTGCTGACTTCATTGCCCTAGTTTACTTTTACTGTGAGTTTAGGCCATGTGGCATGGTACCAAAGTCACATGGCATCAGCCAAGCCTGACCAAGCATCTCTCAGTTCTGTTCTGTTCTGTTCTGGATCTAATTTAGCAATGATGAAAGAGTTGCCTAATTTTGTATTTTATATAATGTTAAAGATGAGTTCCAGGATAGGGGAAAAAATTGTCAGTAGCTACAAATACTGTAGCTGCCGGCTTTTAATATAAGGACACTTACCGTACCAGGGATCCCCGCAATGTCGGCACCCCAAGCCAATCCATCCATCTGCTATGGTTGCTGGCATCGGCATCTTCACTAAGTGAAACGGGAAGTGAAGTCTTTGGGCTTCATAGTAGGGTGACCACGTGTCCCGGATTGCCCAGGACAGTCCCGCATTTTTCAGGTCTGTCCCGGGCACCTTCCTTCCAGGACAATACAGTGACACAGCCAACCCCCAAGCCAAACTAATGCCCCCAAAAAAAGGCTGCCACATCACCGCTTTACTCACTGACAGTACTTGTCCTGGCCGGGAATTAAGGATGAGCTCCAGCGTGTTCGCATAGTACACGTGCAGAGCCCGCCAGGAAGTCTGCACGGCACTGTGCTAATCACAGCCAGGGAGACATTTCCCGATGCTCGGCTGCAGAGATCGGGAAATGTCTCCCTGGCTGTGATTAGCGCAGCGCCGTGCTGACTTCCTGGCGGGCTCTGCACGTGTACTATGCGAACACGCTGGAGCTCATCCTTACCATGAATGCCTGGAGGAGCACAGAGCTGAATTTGGCTGGCGTTGGGAATTTTGGTGCAAGGTTCTTATTCCCAAAGTACTCAACAGATTTAGTAAACCACAGAGTGATTCCCATTTGTGACATCTTAATCTATTAGCCTTGGGCTGACTGCTCCTCTAAAGCAACTAAGTCATCCATTTTAAGCTTTAAGTAAATGTCCTACCTAAAAGTAGGCACCACTGCAATACAGCTGTTATCCGTAAAATCACTTCTGTGTGCTGCCCTCACTCTGTTTCTAAGGACTCGACTGCCCAGACTTTGGCCTTAACCCTGACTTATGGAGACAACCCTCAGTCACTCTCCAGCCCTTTTCCAGAGCGCCACAGTGTTATAAAGATGTTATTTATTAGGGTTACAGCATTGGATGCTTCCCTCTAGGAGTTGTAGCATAGGCCCCAAGTCTTAGTAGTCAAGGTCTTATTACAAGAATAAGAACAAGGTCAAAATGGTCCACAGGAGATGTTCTTCTAATCCTACTGTGTCTTCTCTAAAGATGGCTGCACACATTGCAGTCTGGTTGTACGGTTTCCTTTACTTACAACTATGTAATGTGGGGGTCTGTCTAAGGGATCCTTTTATTTTAATATCCACTCTGGTCATCATACTACAGTACATAGTTTTGTTCATTTTTAAATAAGATTGTAGTGTGTGTGTGTGTGTGTGTGTGTGTGTGTGTGTGTGTGTTTTTTACTTCAGGAAATGTGTTCAGTTTTTATTAACAGACCGTTTTATGCTCTCAAAGAATCTTTTCTGTGTGCTATTTTCCATTTCTCTCAAAATATACTATTTATAGCTTGTGTAACACTGGCATTAAGTTAAAAAACATTTTTTATTAAGGCTGGCCATACAATATTACATTTTCTTATTCAATTTCCTTTTAGATTTACCTTCAATTATGTAAATTAAATTGCCTGATTGCATACTAGCAGGTTTGACCTCATATGGTTTTGATAAATCTAAAGGAAAATTGTAATGCCTAACTGATATTGCTTTTAAAGCCATTTACTCTGTCTGTGACACCTCAAAGTCATTATTTTATTTTATTTATTATCAACTTGTATCACCTTTTAAGTAATTTTTGTTACGTTTACTTGAAACAGATCCTACCTTTTAGTACCTCGGCATCTGCGGTTAGTCGATCATGTACAGCAAGGACATATGAGACGCTACAATGTGTAAATAATTCAGCATCGTTTCCCAATCAACTCACAGCCTAGAGGCTCCATTACCTACACCTCTCCTGTGATGTGCAAGTGTCAGTCATATTAGAACATGCATCTACTACTTTTAGATGTGCGTTTTAGATGGCCATGAGTTGGAAAAATTGTGACCCGCTTTAGCCCCGATATTACATAACATAAAGCCCACAGTAGTGGAAGAACTTAGGGGTTTAAACTATAGGAGCCATCTCAACTTTTTGAATTGCTGTGTCCAACGATGTGTCTACAGCCATGACAGGCTCTGCAGCTGTTGCATCCCAGTATGTCATGAATAAAACTCTTTGATAGTTTTTCAAATAATGGATCATTCATGAATGTCCTGTGTGTGTGTGTGTGTGTGTGTGTGTGTGTGTGTGTGTAAAGAGAGATGGAGATAATATATATAATAAACCAGGGGTTGACAAATTTGCTTGGAATCTAGGAGCCAGGTAAAAAAGTTAGGAGCCAGAAAACGCACCCCATCCCGATGAGCTTGCGCGCAGAAGCGAACACATACGTGAGCAGCGCCTGCATATGTAAACGGTGTTCAAACCACACGTGAGGTATCGCCACGATTGGTAGAGCGAGAGCAATAATTCTAGCCCTAGACCTTCTCTGTAACTCAAAACATGCAACCTGTAGATTTTTTTTAAACATCGCCTATGAAGATTTTAAAGGGTAAAAGTTTGTCGGCATTCCACGAGCGGACGTAATTTTGAAGCGTGACATGTTGGGTATGAATTTACTCGGCGTAACATTATCTTTCATAATATAAAAAAAAAATGGGGATAACTTTACTGGTGTCTTATTTTTTTAATGAAAAAAAGTGTAATTTTTTCACAAAAAAAGTGAGCTTGTAAGACCGCTGCGCAAATTCGGCGTGACAGAAAGTATTGCAACGATCGCCATTTTATTCTCTAGGGGGTTAGGATAAAAAATATATATAATGTTTGGGGGTTCTAATTAGAGGGAAGAAGATGGCAGTGAAAATAGTGAAAAACATTAGAATTGCTGTTTAACTTGTAATGCTTAACTTGTAATACCAACGGCCACCACCAGATGGCGCCAGCTCACATCTGGTGGTAATAACTTGTAATACCAACGGCTCACCACCAGATGGCCCCAGCTCAAAAAAAAAAAAAAACATTTTTTTTTTTTTTTTTTGCCCCCTTCCAATTCAAGTCGCCAGGACCCTATTTCTAGTCGCCATGGCGACCTGGCGCCCGGGATTTGTCGAGCCCTGTAATAAACACACTATATTACCAAACTTATTGGGACACCTGCCTTTACATGAATTTTAATAGCATCCCAGTCTTCGTCCGTAGAGTTCAATATTGAGTTGGCCCACCCTTTGCAGCTGTAACAGCCTGGCTTGCAGTCTCCGCTCTAATTTAGCCCAAAGGTGTTTTATCAGGTTGAGGTCAGGACTCTATGCAGGCCAGTCAAGTTCCTCCACTCCAAACTCGCTCATCTATGTCTTTATGGACCGTGTTTGTGTACTGGTGCACAGTCATGTTGGAACAGTAAGGAGCCATCCCCAAAATTCCAAAGTTTGGAGCATGAAATTGTCCAAAATGTCTTGGTATGCTGATGCCTTAAGAGTTTCCTTTACTGGAACTTAGGGGCCAAGCCCAACACCTAAAAAACAGCCCTACACCATAATCCACCCCCCCCCCCCTCCAGCAAATGATTTGGACCAGTGCACAAAGCAAGGTCCATAAAGACATGGATGAGGTGGGGGAACATGACTGGCATGCACATAGTCATGACTTCAACCCAATAGAACACCTTTGGGATGTATTTGAGCGGTGGCTGTGAACCAGGCCTTCTCGTTCACATCATGCCTGACCCCACAAATGTGCTTCTGGAAGAATAGTCAAACATTCCCATAGACACACTCCTAAACCTTGTGAACCGCTTTGCCAATAAAGCTGAAGCTGTTATAGCTGCAAAGGGTGGGCCAACTTAAAGGGTCACTAAAGGAATTTTTTTTTTTAATCTAAATAGCTTAGTTTACCTTACTGCAGTACTGGTTTCATGTCCTTATTGTTCGTTTTTGCTTTGAAGTTGCTGTAATTCTGCTCTGATCTCCACACTTCCTGGTTGTCTGGCTCCTTATAACCACAGTACTGGGAGCTTTCTCACGGTGGTCTAAGCTGTCATTACTGTGTGTCTAAAACTTCCCAGAACCAATCAGATTCATTTTAAAAACAAAACACTGCCCTGGATTTGTTTTTTTTGTTCTGTGTGTCTCTCTACTTCACAGAAACATGAAACCAGTTTAAAAGTGAAAGTGAAACTAGAGGCACATTATATGATTGATTTTTATCTACTTTTAATCATTTTTAAAAGGAATCAGTTAACTTTTATGTCTCTATACCCTGTAAACAGTCATTTCAGCAAAAAAAATTTTTTTCCTTTAGTGACCCTTTAATAAACCCTATGGATTAAGACTGGGATGCCATTAAAGTTCATATCCGTGTAAAGGCAGGCATCCCAATACTTCTGATATAAAGTGTCTGTGTGTGTGTGCGCGATTGCGGCCGGCAAGAGCAGAACAGGGGGATGCCTTTGTAATGCCTTTTGTAAACAAGGCATTCCCCTATTCTGCCTAGTGACACTGTCACGGATGCCCGTTCCCCCATGATCGGGAATGGTCATCAGTGATGTGCCACGTGTAGCCATGCCCCCTAACAGTAAGAATCCCTACCTAGAGAACACTTAAACCCTGCAGTGCCACCTAGTGGTTAACCCCTTCACTTTCAGTGTCATTTTTACAGAAATCGGTACATTTTTATAGCACTGATCGCTGTAAAAATGACAATGGTGTCAAGTGCCTGCCATAATGTCGCAGTCCTGATAAAAATCACTGATCGCTGCCATAACTAATAATAAAAAAAAATATTACTAAAAATGCAATAAAACAGTCCCCTATTTTGTAGACGCTATAACTATTGAGCAAACCAATCAATAAACTCTTATTGCAATTTTTTTTTACTAAAAATATGTAGAAGAATACGTATCAGCCTAAACTGTGGGAATTTTTTTTTTTCCATATTTTTGGGGGATATTTATTATAGCAAAAAGTTAAAATATTGTATTTTGTTCAAAATTGTCGTTCCTTTTTTGTTTATAGCGCAAAAAATAAAAATCACAGAGGTGTTCAAATACCACCAAAAGAAAGCTCTATTTGTGGGGGAAAAAGGATGTCGATTTTGTTTGGGAGCCACGTCGCACGACCGCACAATTGTCAGTTAAAGCAACGCAGTGCCGAATCGCAAAAAGTGGCCATGTCTTTGACCACCAAAATGGTCCGGGGCTGAAGCGGTTAGGGTAGCCACCATCTGTGTTGGGGTGCAAATTATCACTGGGCAACTCTTCCTGGTCCTACACCCAACCCCCTGTAAGCGATCAGACAGTCAATGTCAAAATCCTGACAGGCACTAGTGAGGTGTAAAATGTCTTGTACTGTAGTTATAAGAATGTGACCAGGCACATTGTGAGACTATAATTATTGGTCTGCAGTACATTGTAAAACCGCAGTATTAATAATTACACGTTTGAATGCATTATTTTCAATAGTGCTCAGCATAGTATGTCAGTGTATATAGGGTATTAAATGGTAATTTAGTGGGTAATAAAATTGATTATTGTATTCTACATTTTGTTTGCTGAGCGTGTGACTCTTCTAACATTTCAGTTCTGAGAAAATCAGCCAGCGTAGATCCCCCTAAAGTGAGGCTTAAAGTCGCTCATGCTACAGCTGTAGGGGATTGAATATAGCAGCAAAGAGAATGTTTCTAACACAAGGTCAGGAATGAGGCTCTTGACAAGGCTGTGTATGTGTGCGAAGTATGCAGGGTGTTGTGTTAAATATGTGCATGAAGCATTCGTTATGTGGAGTAAATGTTACATGGTGCCTTCTGTGTAGAACAAAACTAAACACGTGTTCATGGATTTTATCTGATTGCTGACTCTAAAATACCATTTGCCAACATTATTCCATGTACGGTCTTATGCTGGCTATACACTATACGAAAATTCGGTCGTTCAGATAGTTCTTTCATTTTTCGGCACAAAATCGATAATCGTTGGGGCGTTTTTGAGCCGAAAGGACACATTTGTAAATTTTCTGCCGAATGAACGATAAATCTGAGGGTTAATGTGTTTCCCGTCCGAACTTTCTGCACTAGGTATATGTAAAACGAACCAAATATTTTTTTATTTATATCCACTGAATGATTTATCGGTCATTACATGATGGCACTATCGTTTGCGCTCACGACCGACCGTTCCTTTTTCGAAAGTTTGTTCGGACGATTTTTCGCGGAGTGTATGGCCAGCATTACTTTGTAAAATATTTTTGCCAAATTTCTTTGTTTTTGTAGCACCCACACTTTGAGGCCCAATATGTGTCTGCCTATGTCTATGCCTGCCTATGTGTCTCCTCCTATATATGCTCTTTATCAGTGGTCTCCAAACTGCAGCCTCTTGCTTGCCTTTATCTAGCCCCTGGGACAATTTTCTATCCACTGACACCAACAATAGGGCACTGTTCCTCCCACTGACACCAACAATGAGGCACTATTCCTCCCACTGACACCAACAATGAGGCACTGTTTCTCCCACAGACACTGATAAGCACCAACAATGGGGCACTAGTCCTCCCACTGACAACAAATATAGGGCACTGTTTACTCCAACTAGATATCAAGACCTTTTCTATTCCAACTGGCCCTAGCCCAGTCGTCCTAAAGTTTGAAGGACGGTAAACTGGCCCTTTTTGTTTAGAAAGTTTGGAGACACTTGGTCTACATAGTTTCAGTACATTGTATGTCCTTCACCTAAAGTTTATAAACAAGTAATTTTTCTCCTTCACTGATGTGCGCTGATGAGGCTGCACTGATAGTCACTAATGAGACAGCACTGATTAGGAGGCACTAACATGCAGCACTGATGGGCAGTGCCAACTATACAGGTCTCCCCTGTGAGGAAATGTCGCTGATCGGCTCTCCTCACCTCACACACTGTCAGTGTGAGGAGAGATGATGACCAGTATTTCCTTGTTTACATGCGATCAGCTGTGGTTGTACACAGCTCATCACATGGGTAAAGAGCCGCTTTATCGAGAGGGCCCAGGTGAGAACAAGAGAGCACCCTGTCTGCTGTCATTATACGGCGGGCGGGAGGTAGTTAAATATCAGTTGTTTTAGATTTAATAGGAGTTCTGATTTTTTTTTCATGTTGTCAGTAAGAGATGTGTTCCCGCCAGTAAATTTCACTTGTTTTGTCAGTAAAAATGCTGTGGAAGGTTGGCAACACTGGTTGGGGTAACAAACGCTTTAAGTGTGAGCTCCTGATTTGCATACATGTTTCAGGTCGGTGCTCCTGAACGTACTAAACATCAGTGTGACAGCCATGCAACCAGCATTTTTATTTATTTTTTCAGAAGGATGGCGACCTCCATATTCTCTCAGTATAGATCTGTATTCATTTCTATGTGCCTGCCACTACCTTTCCTCCTTCACTTTATCTGCTTGAACTTGCCATCTATATCTTATTACTTTTTCGTATGCAATGCCCTCTCCTTATGCACGTCACCCAGTCCCCCCCTTCCCCTCTGCTTGGCTCCAGGCTTTGCCTTTGTCCCTCACATGCTGAACAAACAAGGATTTTCCCTCAGCTGTTACATTGTTTTCCCAATCATCTCTGACACCGAAGCCAAGGGCAGCTCCAGAAAAGGTCAGGTAGTGTAACCTATTCACTGCCAGGTGGCACTGAGTAACGGAAGGGTGAATCCTCTACAGTGCCAACATTGCTTGTAATTCAGCGCAAATAATTGGAAAACTGGATCTTCGAGAACATGAAAGCAGAGAGCTGTCAGCGCTGGGTGCCGTGTCTGTGCCCTCCCCCACATATTCTTTTGGCACACGTCATGCAGCACAGAAGCTATACCTTGGCTTCTGTCACTGCCAGGGATGTTCTGTGAACACAGTTTTGTTTATTATTCTCACAACCCAGGTTTAAAAAAGCATGTGCAATTCAAACAGATATTGAAGGAGGATGTGGGTCAGCAGAGCCACTTTCTCTACCAATCCTGAGAAATAAATGCTACATACTGTTAGTTGGGCTTTTGTTGCTGTCAGTTTTTTGACACTTGTGCCTGTTCAGTTTTGTGTTTGCAATTACATAGCGGAAAGGCGTAGACTCGTGATAGCTTCAGTGGATATAAAAATTAAGAAAGATAAATCATTTCAGAAATGTTTCCACCTTTTTAATGTGACATATAAACTGTACAACTCAATTGAGAAACAAACTGAAATCTTTTAAGGGGGGAGTAAAACTAAAAAACTAAAATGTGGTTGCATAAGTGTGCACAACCTCTTATAACTGGGGATGTAGCAGTGTTCAGAATTAAGCAATCGAACTCATGTTAAATAGGAGTCAGTACACACCTGCCATCATTTAAAGTGCCTCTGATTAACCCCAAATAGTTAAGCTGTTCTAGTAGGTCTTTCCTGACATTTTCTTAGTCGCATCCTACAGCAATAGCTATGGTCCACAGAGAGCTTCCAAAGCATCAGAGGGATCTCATTGATAAAAGGTATCAGTCAGGAGAAGGGTACAAAGCAATTTACAAGGCAATACATTTACCATGGAACACAGTGAAGACAGTCATCAAGTGGAGAAAACATGACACAACAGTGACAATACTAAAGACTAACAAGACAAAGACAAATCTCCTGCGCTCCGGTATTTTTGGAAAAGTGTTTAAAGAAAAGGTGAAACTCAATTGCAACTCAATTAAAAGGTATCTTCCAAAGTCTTGCAGCCCTCCTCTGAATCGTTGGAATTCATAGAACTAAAAGAGATAAAAAGAGGAAAACGGAGGGCGCACCGACCTAGTGTGATACTGATTGGTGGATTTTATTAAAATAGTAAAAACAAATCATAATACTCACAAAGGGAGTGTTAAAAACAGGCCTTGAGGAACAATGCAGCAAAGAACCAACACCATCGGCATAACACGATATTGTTTCGATCCGTGACCGTGGCTAGGGCTGACGCGTTTCAAGGGGAGAACCCCTTTCCTCAGAGCTTAGTGGTCTGCAGTGCTTCCTCACCATGGGACTTGTCTCAATAAATACTAACTTTAGGTGAGTGGAAAAAACACCCCTCCCATAAAGGAGGTGCATAGCCGGGAACCCACCCACATGTCCACCACCTATCCCTTCTTCTCTCTCCATGTCTATATCCAGCCATCAGTAGTGTAAATACACCATCCAGAATGCACTAGACATAGCAATGTATACAGAAATGAAAATACAAATAAATACCACAATATACACCACAATATGACTGGCCTTTTTCAATAGGAGCACTCAGCAAGTTGCTGCCTCCAGGTACTTGGTTACATCCAATCTGTAAGGTGCCAAAGTATAGTGGAGCATCTCAGCGTCAGCACTTCCAATAAGGGGCTATATGCATACCTGGAGACAGCAACTTGCTGAGTGCTCCTATTGAAAAGGCCAGTCATATTGTGGTATTTATTTGTATTTTCATTTCTGTATACATTGCTATGTCTAGTGCATTCTGGATGGTGTATTTACACTACTGATGGCTGGATATAGACATGGAGAGAGGGGAAGGGATAGGTGGTGGATATGTGGGTGGGTTCCCGGCTATGCACCTCCTTCTTTATGGGAGGGGTGTTTTTTCCACTCACCTAAAGTTAGTATTTATTGAGACAAGTCCCATGGTGAGGAAGCACTGCAGACCACTAAGCTCTGAGGAAAGGGGTTCTCCCCTGAAACGCGTCAGCCCTAGCCACGGTCACGGATCGAAACAATATCGTGTTATGCCGATGGTGTTGGTTCTTTGCTGCATTGTTACTCAAGGCCTGTTTTTAACACTCCCTTTGTGAGTATTATGATTTGTTTTTACTATTTTAATAAAATCCACCAATCAGTATCACACTAGGTCGGTGCACCCTTCGTTTTCCTCTTTTTATCTCTTTTAATACTAAAGACTAGACATTCCTCCAAAATTGATAAAAAGATGAGAAGAAAACTGGTCAGGGAGGCTGCCAAGAGGCCTACTGCAACACTAAAGGAGCTTCACGAATATCTGGCAAGTACTGGCTGTGTGGTACATGTGACAACTATTTCCCGTATTCTTCAAATGTCTGGGCTATGTGGTAGAGTTGCAAGACGCATCCCTTTTTCTTATGAAGAAAAACATCCAAACCTGGCTAAATTTTGCAAAAACACATCTGAAGTCTCCCAAAAGCAAGTGTGAAAATGTGTTGTGGTCTGATGAAACCAAGGTTGAACTTTTTTGGTTCTTTGCTGCATCATTATGAACAGTTCCAATACTAGTCAGAATTGACACAAAAGCTTCAGGCTTCTGCTAGAAAGCTGAACGTGAAGAGGAACTTAATCTTTCAGCATGACGACTTAAAGCATACATCCAAATCAACAAAAGAATGGCTTCACCAGAAGAAGAACGTTTTGGAATGGCCCAGACCTGAATCTGATTTGAAAATCTGTGGGGTGATCTGAAGAGGGCTGTGCACAGGAGATGCCCTCACAATCTGACAGATTTGGAGTATGGAGTTTGGAGTGCCAAGTCAAGATGCCATGCTGATAGACTCGTACCCAAAAAGATGCCCATGTAGAGGATTTTCTAGTGAAATTGTGAAGCAGTGGGAGAAGATTATCTGTTATATAGCAGGAAAGATTATGCTGAACCTCTATGCCCAGGTGATGAAATTTAGTCACAACCTTAAGTGGAGCAAAAGTGATCCTGGGTAGGGGTCTAATTCCAGTTAACCTGAAAGCCTGAAAAAGTGCAGAAGGTGTCAATCGCCAGGGCAGAGCTCAGAGAAAGACCCAACTCCCCTAGATATAGCAGGGTCGTCAACGTACAGCGATATTCTTTCTTTCCAGGTACTCGCCAGTAGTCCCTGCAGTGACGTCGCAGAGCGAAAAAGTCACACATGGGGTTCAAACGTTAAGGGAAAGAGCCCCGCACAGTTAACAGCCCTGCTTAGTACCCCTAAGAAGTGGAAAGGGAGGGGACAGCATAGAATTGATATGGACACGGGCAATTGGAGTGTGATAAAGGGAACAAACCCATGAAATGAAATTGGGGCGGAAGCCAAACTTCCTAAGGAGCTCCCAAAGGTATTCCCACTCCACAGAATTAAACGCCTTTTCGGGCATTTAATGCAGCTTGCACACCCTGATCTCTCCCAGGCCCAGACATGGAAATGTTCGTAAAAAATTATTATAATATTAATGTTGGTGTTATGATCTATTAAAGTTCTTGTGGTAAAACCAAGGAAGCTTAGACTTCTGTAGTGTATCAATACTTCACTAAACAGGAAAAGCTGCACATACAACTGTAGGAAGCGCAATGCAACACAACTCCTAGCTTACAAAAATATGCCTACAAATATAAGCATGTACACAGTAAGTTAAAGCTGGGGTTCACCCTAAAAAAAATTCTAACATTACATTCAGCTCACTACTGACATTGACAGTATGCAGATCTTTTTTTTTGCCGTACATACCTCGTATAGCTATTTTCTTAGCCGTCTTCCGGTTAGTGAATCCCACGGGAGTGGGCGTTCCTATGCAGCAGTTAGTGATTGACGTGATGACAAAAACTACCCACCCCGTCGCATAAGGAGCGTCACGAGTTGCCGAAAGAAGCCGAACGTCGAGCCGGCGCTATACGGCGCCTGTGCACGGACGTTCGGCTTCTTTCGGCAACTCGTGCCGCTTCTTATGCGACGGGGTGGGTAGTTTTTGTCATCGCGTCAATCACTAACTGCTGCATAGAAACGCCCACTCCGGCGGGATTCACTACCCGGAAGCCAGCTAAGAAAATAGCTATACGAGGTATGTACGGAAAAAAACATACTGTCAATGTCGAGACTGAGCTCAATGTAATGTTAGAAAATTGTTTTTAAGGTGAACCCCCGCTTTAACAAATAGTTACTCAAATTGGGGTTTAAGATGTAATGTTCTTCATGGTTCCTTGCTCAGTCCAACTCAAAAGTTCTCAAACTCTCCAGCTTCTGGTATCCATGTCTTGTTCTTCATCCTTCCAAACATATCTTCCCTTCCTCTCTCCACGTGCTTGTTTCCAAAAGACCCCAAGCCCCTCCCACCACGTTCCTGCATACCAACTTCCTCTGCTTGGCTCCAAAACCTATCCAACTGGTTTATTTACATATCAATGGAGGGGGGGAGCCTGGATTCTCTGCAAACATATACTCTTAAAAATCTAACTCCTATATTATTGCTATCAAGACAATACAAATGGCCATAGCAACACAGTCGGTACCCTTACCTGACATAAATCCCCTTTTGGTCTGGATGTACTAGTGTAGAAAGAACACTCCCTAACCGTTTTTTGAAAACACTTGGGCATCAGATTTAAGAAGGGTTACCGGGTTTGGGAATGACTACCGACACAGCTTCAGACATAGAAGCAGGAAGTGATCCGGCCTCTAAAGATTCAGTGTTCAGTATAAATGTGGGGCCAAGGAGTCGAGATACATTTTATAAAATTCTTCAGGAAAGCCATCAGGTCCAGGGGTTTTACCAGATTCTAATTCTGCAAAGGCAGACTGGACCACATCTAGAGAGATTGCTTTCTCCAAGTTGTCCCATTTACCTGCTGAAAGCTCAGGGATCTCAATAGTGTCTAAATATCAAAGTAAACTAACCGGGTCAGAGGTACATCTGGAGGTATATAGAGTTTGGTAGTTTGGCCATAAAGGCACCATGAATTTAAAGCGGAGGTTCACCCTAAAAAACAACTATATACCATTACATCCAGCATACTTCCGACATGTACAGTATGCTGTTTTTTTTTTTTTGCTGTACATACCATCTTATAGTTCTTTTTCACCCGGCTTCCGGGTTTCTCACTCCCGCAGGGAATAGGCGTTCCTATGAAGAGGCGTAGATGATTGACGTGCGGATAACTCGCGTCACGTGTTCCGAAAATAACCGAACTGGGACTCTGCTCTATACGGCGCCTGCGCACAGTCTAGGAGCCGCGTAGAGCTGACTGCGCAGGTGCCGTATAGAGCCGAGTACCAGTCCGGCTATTTTTGAAATGCGTGACGCGCCTAATCGGCACATATATCATCCTACGCCTCTTCATAGGAACGCCTACTCCCGGCGGTGGTGAGAACCCGGAAGCCGGGTGAAAAAGAACTATGACGGTATGTACAGCGAAAAAATAAATAAATACCAGCATACTGTACATGTCGGAAGTATGCTGGATGTAATGGTATATAATTGTTTTAGGATGAACCTCCACTTTAACTATCGCAAAGAACTGTCTGAGTAATAGGAGCGATATTGATAAATATGTAGGATAATTGAAATTGGTTGTACTTTTCCAAGATAAAATGGTTATTTTATGATAATGACAGGCTTATGCACATGCACTAAAGGTCATATTAACATAACTTATCTTGTTTTTTGTTTCGTACCCTCTAAGTTTGAATCAAGCAATGACGTAGCTTTTATAATCTCTTTGGGATTCCTCTTTGGCATAAAAATAAGATCTTCAGACGGATCAAGATCTTAATGTAGAGGGACACAATAAGGTCAGTGGGTTTTTGACAGTAAGACATATAACATCCGACTGACACCTTGTCCATCTTTATAGTATTTTGCATGAATCCGGTCGCCAGCTCTACCAAATCTAGGTCACTGAGGCAGTTTTGAATATGTTAACCCTTGGTTGTTCAGTTGGTCTGTATAAATATTTGTCCGACATAAAAATAAGGAAAGGAAATATTGAAATAATTCTATTGAATTTATCCCTATCCTTATCCTCATACATACTAATGTATGACCTCATCACTGACTTTTAGAGCCCATTTACATTATAGCTTGGAGCAGACCACTTTTCTTCACACATTTTAATGGCCATGTGGGCTATTTAAATGACAGCCACTCTTCTTGTTCAGATTAACGGTTATTGGAGTCCATCATTGATGACATTATTCAGTGTTTTTGTGTGAAGGTAAATGCATTGAAGCGCCCTGGTATGAATACTTTTAGTAAGTTTCTCTATTTGCCATTCTCCTTTTAGGCTTGGTTCCCAATAGTGCGATGTGGGAACCTTGCGAATTCACCGCGTGTGCCCGCATCGCACCTACCTCGCAAGGCAGTTCACGCTGCCCTATGCAAACTGGTGGGAGTGTCAATAGAAAGTTAATGACACCCCTAAATCAGTTTGCATATCGCAGTGCGAACTGTCACTTTGACAGGAATCGTATGCCATGGGTTTGAACACCCATGCGATCTGATTTTGGTGCGGACCAAAAAAAGGGTACTGTGTGAGTTTGGTCCAAATGCAATGCAAATTCAGCCATACAATCTGTATGGCTGAATTTGAATCGCACAGGCATTGCATGTGATTTGAGACTGCCCAGTTATGAGACTATATGGAGGATATCTGTTTTGTGTTTAAAGGAATCCTATGCTATGAGAAATATGTAAGCTGCAATTGTCCACCTCCTGAAAATGGATTCTGCCTGGCTGTCTCTGCTTCAGTACTTGCATTCTCCGACCTGGAGCAAGACTGCAGCAAATCAGAACTCATTGATTTAGAAAAAAAGGAGGCCATAGGTTTCCTGAACGTGTTACTAAACCCTGGACCCTGCATTCACAAAATATGGTCTCTAAACGTACCTAGAACATCAGCAGTTGGAGCAGTCTTGTGTGTTCGATCAGTGTACAGCAGAGCACTGGTTAAAGCTTGTAGAAGGAGTTTTCATTCTCCCCTGATTGTCCCATGAGGCTGCAGGACCCCATGACCCTTTCTCTGGACAGTGGTGATTGATTGGCCCTGTGCTGATCACATGCACTCTCCCAAGAAAATAATCTCTCCAGCATTACACATCAAACAGGCGATAGTTTGGGGACTGTGGAAGAAAAGGGGATCAGAGAAGACAGGATCAAACGGCCTTTTCTACACCATACACAGGGATAACACCTTCGGTTTCACAGCAAGCATAGTAAGCATGCTGTACTGCATATACAGACTGCTTTTAGTGTTGTGGGTTTAGTAACACTTTAACAGTCAGGCAACTAGCACTTTGGAAAGGAGAGGTCAGAGGTGGCAGCCTAATTTCCTTCAATATAGAGTTCCTTTTAATAGGATCCAAGCATTTCTTGTGACAGAACAAGATTTCTTTACTGCAGGTCATAGGGAAAACATTTTAGTGTAAGAAAATAATGCTGTAAGGTGTTTTGTTTTTTCAGTTGTTTGCCACTTTCAGTCACACAAAGGTACAAAGTGGCTCTTTTTAATCTACATCAGCATTTCTTGACCTTTTTTTTGTTTAGTAGAGGGGGCCTTTAAAAGTATGCAAAATCTGAAGGCACTACAGTCCAAAATGTAACAAAACAAATGTTACTTATCACTGGAAAACAAGAGCCTGGGACCATGGCACACAAGCGCTTTGATGAAATTAACTTCACATCAGAGTCCACCCTTTTATGTCAGAAGCCACCATCACATCAGGGAACGCCTATAAACTAGAACCCCCCCCATCACATTGGAGCACACCATGACAGAGTCAACCCACTGCCCCCCCGGGAGTTCTCTGATCCAGGGCAAACTAAGTTCCGTGCGTGCAAAATTCTACAGGAACTCAAAGGGCACCCTGTTTGAGGAAGGCTGGCCTACACCACACCTACTTACTACTGAAATAGTCATGACAGAGGGATATTGTTCCTAAAAGGCTTATGTTGAGAAAAAATTAAAGCTGACCCAACAGAACTTTAACCACTTGACCACCGGGCCTATTTTGGCACTTCTCTCCTTCATGTAAAAATCACATCTTTTTTTTTTTGATAGAAAATTTATCGGAACCCCCAAACATTATATATTTTTTTTCAGCAGACACCCTAGGGAATAAAATGGTGGTCATTGCAACTTTTTTTTCTTGCACGGTATTTGCGCAATTTTTCAAACGCCTTTTTTGGGGAAAAAGAATGGTTTCATGAATTGGAAAATAACAAAACCGTAAAGTTAGCACAATTGTTTGTATAATGTGAAATATGATGTTACGCCGAGTAAATAGATACCCAACATGTCACGCTTTAAAATTGCGCACACTCATGGAATGGCGCCAAACTTCGGTACTTAAAAATCTCCATAGGCGACGCTTTAATTTTTTTTTACAGGTTACTATTTTCGAGTTACAGAGGAGTTCTAGAATTGTTGCACACATTCTAACGCACGCAACGATACCTCACATGTGGGGTTTGAACTGCGTTTACATATGTGGGCGGGACTTGCATGCGTGTTCACTTCTGCGCGCGAGCTATCGGGGACTGGCGTTTTAAAATTGTATTTTTTTTTTTACTTCATTTTTTTATTTTTACACTTTTTTTCTTTTCTTATCACTTTATTTCCTATTACAAGGAATGTAAACATCCCTTGTAATAGGAAATAGTGTGACAGGTCCTCTATATGGTCAATAAGACCCCACATCTCTCCAGGCTTGAGATTGTGAAAATAAATTCACCGATCTCATGCCGACAGCCGCGATTGCAGCTTTGTTTACTTCCGGGTCATAACGTCGCGCCCGGGCCTCCGACGGTCATAGGGATGACTGGTGACCATCTGGTCACCAGTCATCTCTATGCTTCCCAGCCAGCACCGGCCGATTCGCTCTCCATGTAGTTGCAGGTTTTTTCAGCTAGTTTATTTTTTTTTATTATTTGATAAGGCCATTTGTCTCAGACTGGCACTCAAGTTGGGCCTGGGCATTCTGTTAAAGGGTGTTTTGCTAGAATAGACAAAAATGTACTACAAAGTTATTTTCAAGCAGTCACATACATCACAGTCTCTACCAGTTGTTATATTTTTTTTATTTAGAATAACATGTACTTGTTTTAGTACATTTTGTACTGGCCAAATTGTTCTTTATGCCTAAGGGCAGTATAGGGAAACTGTCTACTTAAAAACAGAACATTAACAATATAAACGTGTATTGTTCTCTGCATCATTGATATACACCAGTCAGCCATAACATTAAAGGGGTTATAAAGGTTTGTTTTTTATTTTCTTAAGCAAGTGCATTGTTGGTTCGCTTACCCTTTCCTTCGATTTCCCTTCTAAATGTTTTTTTTTGTCTGAATTTCTCACTTCCTGTTTCTCCTCAGTAAGCTTGCCCTCATTATCCGAGCCGCTCTGGCTGGGGATTAGTCAGCGTGCTCACTCCCTTCCTTGGGACTACATCCCTGCGGGGAGACGCTGTGTTCAGAGTGCTTGTGCTGTGTAATTTGGCCCCTGTATCGCCTTAAATACCTGGTTGATTCTGCCTAGTTCTGCCCTCCCCTCTGTAAACTGACCACGGTATATCATGGCTGCTTAGCCCTGACACCGTAGTCAGTTTACGTGCCTCAGTCATCCGCTCTCTCCTCTGTCTTTCTCTCCCCCCTCCCCTCCCTGCCTGTCAGCTCTGATCTACTTCCCGATCCTCCCCTCCTGCTGCCATCATAAGTGTCCCTACAATGCACTCTGTTGGGTAACAATATTTGCCCCACTGTATGTCCTTTTATTGGGCAGATTTTCTACCTTATTTCACAGCGCCTCTCAGTGCTCACGTGACCACCCACCTCTCTCCTCCCCTTCTCCTGGCTGATGTCAGTGGGAGTTCTTGGTCCCTCCCACTGTAGCTGTCAGCCTGGGAGAGGAGAGAGGCGGCTGGTCACGTGAGTGCCGGGAGGCACTGTGAAAAAGGTAGAAATCAGCTTTTTTTTTTTTTAAATAAAGGACATATAGTGAGGCACATATTGTTATCTAATATAGTGGATTGAAGGGAAATGACAAGTGGGTTTACAACAACTTTAATGGATTAATTTACTGATTTGCTTTTTAAATAAACTTTAAATGATCTTAAATTACCTGCTATTATCTTTTGTACCACCCCCCCCCCCTTTAGAATGTAAGCTCTTCGAGCAGAGCCCTCCTGTACCTTTTGTATGTAATTGTGCTGTCTCCCCTCTACATTGTAAAACGCTGTGTAAAATGTTGGGGCGATATAAATTGTGTATTATTATAATAATAATAATAAGTTATGCTAATGATTGAAATGGTGACAAAAATGAGTCCGACATTTTGCAGAGCTCACAATTACCCAATATATGGTCCGATAATAAAGAACATGTATTTTTAGATCTAGCATAACATGGCTTATAAAGCAAACCAGACGACATATAAAACATAAGCTGATGCTTATGTTTTTCTTCCCCGTAGCCTATTAGACTGTATAATAATTTGTCTCTGAAAGCAAGCATCAACATAGACCTTCTTTCGGTGATGCGTTGCTGTGAATGAATCCCTTCCAGCAAAGCCTGTTTTTTTTTGGATGGCAGTATTCTGAGGGGTTGTGACGTTTGAGGCCTGTGCTTGAGAACAACCAGCAGCGCTGTGTTGTCAGGGATTGCCTCTTGCCCACAGGGAGAGTAACAAATGTTCTCTGCTCGTTGCTTTTAAAATAGCTGCTGTTTTGCTTTTTACAAGAAACCGATTGCTTGCTTAATAAGTTAACATACATGCAGCCCGGATATATCATGCTTGTTTCCATAGAGACAGCATTCATAGCACGGTTAGTATGCACCTCACATGGCAGGAGGCTTTAACAATCACCTCACATGCACACTTTATAATAACGCACAGCATGGTGAGACAATGCGCATCGTAAAATATTCAGCACGTTGACTGCAGTGAGTGTGCATTTCTGTCATGGCTTCTGAATATAGTCTGCAGCTTTCAGAATATCACTCATTTTATATGAGCAAAAGCAGAAATGGAGAATTTCCTTAACCACCTCAATACTGGGCACTTTCACCCCCTTCCTGCCCAAACCATTTTTCAGCTTTCAGCGCTGTCACATTTGAATGACAATTGTGCGCTCATGCAACACTGTACCCAAATGAATCATTTAATAACTTTTTCCCCACAAAGAGAGCTTTCTTTTGGTGGTATTTGATCACCTCTGCAGTTTTTATTTTTTGCGCTATAAACAAGAGCGACAATTTTGGAAAAAAATGCAATATTTTTTTACTTTTTGCTATAATAAATATCCCCCCAAAAATTTATAAAAAAAAATATTTTTTTCCTCAGTTTTGGCCGATACGTATTCTTCTACATATTTTTGGTAAAAAAAAAAACGCAATAAGCGTATATTGATTGGTTTGCGCAAAAGTTATAGCGCCTACAAAATAGGGGATAGATTTATAGCATTTTTATTTATTTTACTAGTAATGGCGGCGATCAGTGATTTTGTATCGTGACTGCGATATTGTGGCGGACACATCATATGCGCTGATTACTGTGTAAATGTGACTGGCAGGGAAGGGGTTAACACTACTGGGCGAGCAAGGGGTTAAATGTGTACCCTAGTGAGTGATTCTAACTGTAAGGGGGAGGGGACTGACTGGGGGAGGTGACTGATCGGTGTCCCCATGTACAAGGGACACACCATTGGTCTCCTCTCCCTGACAGGAAGTGGATTTTTGTGTTTAGACACAGAGATCCACGGTCCTACTCAGTTACTGGGCAATCGCGGGTGCCCGTCGAGCGTGCGTATTGGGTTTCCAGTGACGCAGCGGATGCGCCCCCTAGTGGCTCGGGAAAGCAAAGACATCATATGACGTCTCCCAGAACGAGAGGCTTATCGTCCCGCCGTCATTTAATGGTGGGCGGTAAGCTAGTGTTTAAAGACTTTTGGTGCTCGCATATGCTTCAAGCTGTGATATGTTATTAATATAAGCAGATCTGTATAGGCAGGTGAGACATTGATAAAAGATTTTGTTAACCTTTATTATTATATATTTTTAATTTAATAGCTTATTAAGTGAAAGTAGTCCCTGCACTTCTTTGGTCCGGCTTTAAAGATCTCAAGATTACACAGGCATTGCTTTAAGTTGCATCAAAATCGTGGCACAATTGCACGACTTTTAGGTCGCACAAGTGTGAAAGGGGCCTTAGAAGCAGAAAAAATCCCAGGAGCAGCAAAGTTTAGTCAGAAAAAAATGGTTGATACGTTGTAAATGCATGTTAATGTTGGGCATGTTTAACACATGAGCATTAATTCATTATAAACAAACACATTTCATTGGCCAGAATAAATTCTGGCCAATGAAATCCATCAACGCCCAAGCGCTTGATGCCTGTAAATGCATCTAAAAGCGTCACGCATTTATTTACAAGCGTCGGCTGCTTTTTTCTGCCAAAATGCTGCTGCCAGGAGGAAAGGCTTTTAGGAGAGTTTGCAAAACATCCTGTCGCGTTTCTTCTGAACTGCCTTTAAAGTGGAGGTTCACCCGAAAAGTTAATTTTTAACATTAGATTGAGGCTCATTTGGTCAAGGGGAATGGGGTATTTTTTTTAAATCGAAGCAGTACTTACCGTTTTAGAGAGCGATCTTCTCCGCCGCTTACGGGTATGGGCTGCAGGACTGGGCGTTCCTATTTGATTGACAGGCTTCCGACGGTCGCATCCATCGCGTCACGATTTTCCGAAAGTAGCCGAACGTCGGTGCGCAGGCGCTGTATAGAGCCGCACCGACGTTTGGCTTCTTTCGGCTACTCGTGACGCGATGTATGCGACCGTCGGAAGCCTGTCAATCAAATAGGAACGCCCAGCCCCGCAGCCCATACCCGGAAGCGGCGGAGAAGATCGCTCTCTAAAACGGTAAGTACTGCTTCGTTTTTTAAAAAACTACCCGATTCCCCTTCACAAAATGAGCCTCAATCTAATGTTAAAAAAAAAAATTTGGGTGAACTCCCGCTTTAAGGATAGAGGACATGTAACAGGACTCAAGGCTTACCTGAACTACAACTGGCAGTGAACTTTGTATTGCTAAATTAGGTCCAATAGGGATGCCCAGGCCGTAGCTAGATACCGTTGCTTCAATAAGCTGAATTATAAAATTGAATTTGATGAAAATAAAGGTTTAGACAGTAGTCTATATGCTAAAAAGCTTGTTTTATGTATCTATGTAAATTTATGTGCATTAAAACAAGTCTGAACACATGAAACCAATACAAGCGAAGCCTTCCTAAGAATGAAATATCTACAGAGGGCATGCAGTGTGACTGCAGGCTCCTGCTACATCGGGGAATCCCTTGAACTGTATTTGGCTTTGGAAAATGGCCCTTTGTAGCTCTGAATGAAGACAGCTGCTTGACTTTCCATCACCGAACTGATGACAGTTCTCTCCTAGTCTTATCTCCCAGGCTTGATAGGACTCAGGAAAACATGTCTGCTGAAAAGCACTCTAAAAGTGGAAGTGGCTTTGTGAAGTTATCGGTTGTACTACTGTTTGTTTTTTTGTATGTTGGAGACACAGTATATAGTTATATTGTTATAATCATCATACCCACCACTGCCTTGCTGCTCATTTACTCTTGATGAAAACATTGGGGGTACATATATTGCATTAATTTAATGACTATTTTTTTTTATAAGTATAATTTTGTGTAGGTAGATCAACCCCTAAAAGAAAAGGTAAAATAAATACAACTATGCATTCAGTGTGATAATTTTTAATATAGGTATGCTTTCTGCAAAGTATAGGGATAGGTGAAACAGGTGTTTCGACCCATAACAACAATTATCTCAAGGGCATGGGTATAGGCAAGCATTAATACAATTCAGTAACCCTATACAGTCACTGTACATCTGTGAAGAGTAATGAATCCGGCTCACGTCTTATAGAATTTGTCATCTTTCCTATTACATTTATGAATCCAACATTCTGCCTCCATGATCCTATTTACCTCTAACCTCCAGTTAAGCAGGGTGGGACATTTATCAGACCTCCAGTAACCTGGTATGAGACTTTTAGCTGCATTTAAGAGACAAGGTAAAACGCTGTTCTTAAACTTTTTGGAATTTATATATTATGGAATAAGATTTGAAGAGGGTATTTGCTAACTTAAAAGGGTAAGAGCCGGTTCACACTTCCGCGGCATGACTTCAGAGGCGACCTGCAAAACGACCTGTGTATAGAAGTCAATGCAGGTTGCCCCGAGCCGCCCCCAAAGTCATGCAAGAACCTTTTTCTAAGTCGGAGCGACTTGCGTCGCTCCTATTAGAACGGTTCCGTTGCATTGAATGGGACGCGACTCGTCTGACGAGTCGCTCCAGTGTGAACCGGCTCTAAACATTATATTTACCCTTTTTAAATATGTCTTTCAAATATTTTTTAATTTTTGGGCAATACCACCATGAATGCTTTTGAGTACAACCTCTCAGACAGTTTGGGGAATGCCCCTGGGTCATGCGTGCTAGTTTAACTGGGTTTCTGTACCATCTAGAAAATAATTTGTAACCTAGTTCTTGTATTTTTGTACTAATACAGTCGATGTTTACTGATGATTTTTGTGATCAATTTTTAAGTGGGACTTCTTGTTCCAGTTCTCTCTCCCACTTAATCCAAAAGGGCAATTCTTCTGGTGTATGTAACAGTAGGAGATATTGTCATCATTTTTAAAAAAGTGGTGACTCTTTAGATATGTTGGCACACATCTTTTCCCATGTAGTTAAGAGTTTTTGTCGAACGGGGTGGAGTATCAAGAGTTCAAAAAAATAAATAAGATAGCTGGAGATACCTCCAAAAATCCATTCAATAAATTGCCAGCTAAAGCCAGTACCCCACTCCACTGTGCAAATCTATACAAAAACTTTAAAAAAATGGTTCCAGGTACATTTTACATGTAGTAATTACAGTGTTGCCTTATTTGTTATTTTTCTACAAAGGGGTCTCCAGACCCGTGGGCCAAGTCTGTCCTGAAGCTAGGGTCAGTAGGCTCTCGCACAGGTCTCACTCTGTTCATCCTAAAATCTATTTTTTCCAACATCCTACGACCACCATCCTGGTCTCCAGTGCAGGTACCTCTCTGTGGGCTGTCATTGTAATGTCAATGGTTGCTAGGACTGCCAGTGTCCTAACAACCCATTATGCGCTTGCCCCAGCATTTACTGGAGGACAGGAAGAATTCTGATGGGGGACACTGATGTAAGGTTGGACTCTGATGGGGGATCATGATGTAGGCGGAAGCTCTGATGGGCTCAATTACTTTGCTTTGTTTTATTTAAGTTTTCTATCTGTTCTGAATCAGATTATGCTGATTACAAATAAGTTCCAAGTAAAATGTATTCACTCATTGAAATTGTATTCAATTACAATTTTTTTTCGGCCCACGAATATTTGTAGAATATAAATTGTGGCCCTTGTACTAAAAGGTTGGAAAACCCCTGTTCTAGAAGGGCACAATTGATATAGCATTGTAAGTTGAGTATTCTCACTTACAGCCAAATTAAACACTGTTTTAGATATTGCACATGGCAGGGCAGTTTCAACCACTTGTGTCCTATACCAACCAACCATAAACATGTTGTCATGATATAAATTGTTTGATAAACTGCTAATAAGTTATTTCACATAGACCGTCTCTGTGCATGCTCTTAATTCCTTTGCTCTTCTCATCTACTGTAAGAACTGAAGGACTGTCCTTATGTCTTTATATAGTATCAAGTGGTTAAATTTAGCTCTGTGAACATGAGTTAGCAGGTGCTGTGCCTTTTATGCCGTCCAGGTGTAGCCTCCCTCCATCCTTGGCTGCCTAAATAGCATATGCATTTATCAGATCTTCAAGGAGACCTGGAAGAAGGACAACCCCTGACCGACTTGTGATTCTAATTTACTGCTAATTGGATTTTATTGTCACAAGATCCAGAAATAGTCTGCGTACTTAGAACTGGGATGTGTTTCTGCTCTCTCCCAGCAGTGCCGAGTGCAATTGTCAGCCCATATTGATCACTTGCCAACAACACGTTTCCAGGACACCGTGACAGAGGTTTCTGTGTTCTCCTCTCCCTTTTCTTATAAACCATTTCCTTATTTTATTTTTTTTCTGTTTGGTTGCCTTTTTAATCTTTATTGGGGATCAGTTGTTCCTATCTTTTAACCTCTTCAGCCTCTGAAAGCACTAGAAATGTCTAAGGCATTGAAGTGATTATTTTTGAGGAACCCCCCTTGGGTAGGAGATATCTTGTATTCATGTATTTTTTCATTCCATATCTATGTATTTATATGTAATCTGCCATTTCCAAATATAGAGACAAATAAATATTGTAAACAATACAAAATTCAAGACGTTCCTATTCAATCAGAGGCAATCAGACCCTCAAATAACTGCCCTTTTCATCCAACATAAACATACCATGGGTAATTTATCTCCATAGAAAGCTTGTAGTGACAACTAAGAGAGATTCCCACGCACTTCTTTTTGCGGGTACAGAACAGGATGTAGTGACAAATTTCCCAAATGAGATACATATCACAAAGTAAAAAAAAATAAATACAAAATCTGACATGAAAATGTAATATATTTCAGCTTACCTATCCTTAAATATGTTGGCAGCATTAGGCTTTTTTTCCTTCATTTTCTACTGGAGATCTGACACACTTTCCTGTCTTCGTGTCTGCACTCTCAAGGAGCAATGGAGACATCTTTGGACAGGAGCATTGTCCGTCTAATGTTGGACTAGCAGATTTTTATGGACTTCACTAACAAATTAAAGCTAGACTCACTCAGCTAACAGATTTTAAGCAATTCTCCTCTTGGGTAAAAGGTTTTACATAAATGGATAAAACTTGACCACTGTAAAGGCCCTTACACATGATCAGAAAATCAGAGGGGGAAAATACCGCTTTTGAAGCGATCGTACGATAATCTGATCGTTGATACACAGCTTTCATCCAAAATTACCAGGAGGGACAAAGCCGAAAGTTTTTCTTGTACGATACCAGATGATACAATTTTCCATTTTAATCAGTACAGTTTTCGGAATGAAAATGCAATACATTACATCACTTATGAATTTGTATTCTATTCTACTAGAATGTTTGTATATTAGTAATGGAGACTAGCATGCTGTCCCCATTAAACTGACCATGTGTACCAGACTTAAAGTAGTTGTAAAGACAGAAGGTTTTTTATCTTAAAGTGTAAACCCCAATTTTTTTTTTTTTTTTAATGTCACAATGTAGAGAATAAGATTTCCTATCATCTGTGCCCAGTTTTGCCACACATAGTTATTCCAGCTCTGAGCAATCCACTTTTATTGTTCAGTGAAAATTAACAGACTTCCAGATAAAAACCTGTCTAACTAAAAAGTCCTTTCCGTCCCCTTGCTTCGAGTGACGGGGTTTTTAGATATCTCGTGCACTAGCTTGGACACATGCACATTCCTGGATGTTTATCATAATATGGGGGGTGATCCACAGTTCATTGTGAGAGGTAATGTATGTCACTCGAAGCAAGGGGACAGGACACTGAACACAGCTTCCTGTAATCGGAAGCGGTGATCAGCGACGTGTCACACACAGCCCATCCCCCTACAGTTAGAAGCACTCCCTAGGTTACACTTGACCCCTACTGCGCCACCTAGTGGTTAACCCCTTCACTGTCCGTGTCATTTTCACAGTAATGAGTGTATATTTTTATAGCACCGATCGCTGTAAAAATGACAATGGTCCCAAAAATGTGTCAAGTGTCTGATGTGTCCACCATAATGTCGCAGTCACGATAAAAATTGCGGATCGCTGCCATTACTAGTAAATTTTTTTTATAAAAAATGGCATAAATCTATCCCCTAGATCAGTGAAATGCAATTAGCGGTCCTCCAGCTGTAAAAAACTACAAGTCCCATCATGCCTCTGCCTCTTGGTGTCATGCTTGTGGCTGTCTTATTATGCCTCATGGGACTTGTAGTTCTGCAACAGCTGGAGGTCCGCTAATTGCATATCCCTGCCCTAGATGCTATAACTTTTGCGCAAACCAATCAATATATGCTTTTTTTTTTTTAACCAAAAGTATGTAGAAGAATACGTATCGGCCTAAACTGTGAAGAAATTTTTATATATATATTTTTGAGGGATTTTTTTTTTTTTTTTTCAAAATTGTTGCTCTATTTTGTTTTATAGAGCAAAAAATAAAAACCGCAGAGGTGATCAAATACCACCAAAAGAAAGCTCTATTTGTGGGAAAAAAAGGATGTCAAATTTGTTTGGGAGCCACGTCCCAGCGAAATGGTCCGGGGCTGAAGTGGTTAAAACTAAAAAACAAAAACAAAAAATGTAATGATTACAGAGCTGCAATCATTTTGAGTTGGCTTGGAGTTCACTAAGAATCAATCGCTGCAAAAAATATACTCAAATAGAACAATATCTGCCATGGCAGTTTGTGAGATATATCAAAGCAACATTAGACCTTTCATTAAATAAAACATTTGTCATACTTTGTCATCATAAACCATAAAGTAATTAAATAGTATTCAATAAGAACGTATAACATACATTATGTATAGTTACAAGTCCCCAGTAACACAAGATAACCTCACAAGGTCAGCAGGGCAGACAATAATTATGTATATAATAAAAGATCAATGATTTTGTCTGTACAGTGGAATCATAGTAAGCACCCTCTACCTCAGAATTAGATTAAGGTTGGTCTGAGCCTTGGTGGCATGCCAGTAGGGTGCCTGAGTGAGCCTGGCAAGTCTTGGGAGACAAAAACAAAGAAGTCAGACTTGCAGGATCCTAAAATATACATCACACAGAGATGGTCACATTTATGCTGCACAGTCACTAGTAATTGATCTCTTTGGTCTCTAATGATTTATAAAAAATACAGCAATGCTAATGCATCTGTTTATCACATATATTTTTAAGCACCTAAAACAAAGGGTGTCACCCTGTTTTTTACCCTCTCCCCACAGAATGTTCACCTCCTACTACAATTCTTCTCGTTCCTGATAGACCTGTATCCTCCCTGCATGGTGACCCACGTTTTGCAAGACATTTCTGATATAGTTCTAAAATACAGGAAACGCTGACAACGTTTATATTTGGGCATTACATAGTAATACTTCTCCCCTTTAGTCTCCTTGTGCATCATTTACTAATGGACAAATTTGGTATGGATGTCCCAATGTTTCTAAAACTGAGTTACCGGTAATACAATTTCCTTTCATCAAGTTTAAAATGGCACAGCTGTCAGTTCCTTTCTTCATGCCAGGGTTCTAGGTGTAATCCTCCACCTCCATCACTGTCCATATCTCACCTCCTTAACCCCCATAACACAGGGCTCGACAAATCCCGGGCGCCAGGTCGCCATGGCGACTAGAAATAGGGTCCTGGCGACTTGGCTTGGAAGGGGGGGCAAAAAATATTTTTTTTTTTGTGTGAGCTGGTGCCATCTGGTGGTGAGCCGTTGGTATTACACGTTATTACCACCAGATGTGTAAGCTGGTGCCATCTGGTGGTGGCCGTTGGTATTACAAGTTAAGCATTACAAGTTAAACAGCAATTCTAATGTACTTTTTCACTATTTTCACTGCCATCTTCTTCCCTCTAATTAGAACCCCCAAACATTATATATATTTTTTATTCTAACACCCTAGAGAATAAAATGGCGATCGTTGCAATACTTTCTGTCACGCCGTATTTGCGCAGCGGTCTTACAAGCGCACTTTTTTGGGAAAAAATTACACTTTTTTTAATAAAAAAATAAGACAACAGTAAAGTTATCCCCATTTTTTTTTATATTATGAAAGATAATGTTACGCCGAGTAAATTGATACCCAACATGTCACGCTTCAAAATTACGTCCGCTCGTGGAATGGCGACAAACTTTTACCCTTTAAAATCTCCATAGGCGACGTTTAAAAAATCCTACAGGTTGCATGTTTTGAGTTACAGAGGAGGTCTAGGGCTAGAATTATTGCTCTCGCTCTACCAATTGCCGCGATACCTCACATGTGTGGTTTAACCACCGTTTACATATGCGGGCGCTGCTCACGTATGTGTTCGCTTCTGCGCTCAAGCTCGTCGGGACGGGGCGCGTTTTCTGGCTCCTAACTTTTTTAGCTGGCTCCTAGATTCCAAGCAAATTTGTCAACCCCTGCCATAACATTTCCAAAATACACCCCTTTTCTAACTAACTGCACTATGAATGCATTTACTTGTTAACCTTTACCTTGACCTTTGCAACTACCTCCTCATTGGCCTACCTCTAAACAGGTTATCCCCTTCCACCCTATCATGAATGCTGCTGCCAGACTGATCTGCCAGACTGATCTACCTTACTGTAACGGTCACCACCGTTTACGACCTAACATCAACCCACGACAGCTTATCTGACACTTCAACCATCCAACAGACATCAGACATCCCATTTCCCAGAATAACGAGACTTGCTCTGTTACTGGTTTCAAAATATATGAACACTTTTAATGGTTAGCTCTCAAGTTTATATACAGTTTTTAAGGCATGTTTCAGTGATCACAGGAACAATCAAACTCTCCACCCACCCATCACACCCTGGGGGGGGGGGGGGGTTCAATACACTTTCAGATGGGCTAATTGCTAAACATACCAGACATTTCGGTGCCGGTCTATAATTAACATGACCTAATCACTGCACATGAGAAGTCACATTCCTTCATTAAAAGAATTCAAACAAAACACCATCCCACAATGTTTTCCCCTCAATCCACATTTTTAGACAGACGGTCTGTCTCCGACAGAAAGGTATTCACACCTGAGCATCAATAGGCTTTAAACAGTGTTATCACACAATGAAAGGCCTTTCAAGAGCCAGCCTCATTTAACATGTCAACAGTCTACACAGAGAGATGAGTCATAGAATAAACCAACGCTTAGCTCATATTGCAGGATATTGAGATATTGCAATCACTAAATGTCCCCTGTAATTTAAGATATCATTTCTCAGTCACCCTATGGCCCTATCAGACATAAGGTGACCCTAGACATAAGACTCCTTGGTGACGCCGGTACAGGAGTACCCCTCATCCTTCCAAAGTCTGTTTGTCACGGGTCATTCCGTTACACTTACCAACGACTCTGTGTCCACCACTCCTCTCTTCAAACCCTTCCACTGGCTTTCAAAGTATTAATGACATGCAAAGCCATCCACAACTCTGACCCAGCTATATCACCAACCTCATCTCCTCCAATATCATCCTCCCAAGGCCTACTGACACACGTGCCACTGTCACATGACAAAAAAAAAAGTATCGGTACTTGTACTCTGTCTTAAAAAAAAGTGGTATCGGGACAACCCTAATCCTAAGTATGGGTTATACTGTGTTTCTGAATGCTGCGTGGTTCTTGTTCTGTATGCTGGGTGTCCTTCTCGGTGTCTGTTCCCATTGTGTATGGATGGACATTGGATAGTGGTACTTGTTCTGCCATGTATACTCGTCGTGAAATTGTTAGTAACGTCTTTGTTTATCTATGGATGTTGGACAATAGCATTTATGTGGTCATGCTTGATGTTATATTGAGTATATGTTCTTATTGTGTATGTAAGGACCTTAGACAGTAACACTTATATTGTCCTGTATATTGAGTGTAATTCCCATATATTTTTTGTAGTGTGTGTATGTGTGGATGGACATCAGTAGACCGTAGCACTTCTCTTACTGTATATACTGGGTGTAGTTCTCAGTGCCCATTCTTGTTGCTGTGTAGGAATGCTTTATAGTACCACTTCTCATGTACTGTAGCCCGAGTGTCATTTCCAGTACTTTTTTTTAAATCTGCATGGACACTGTATGGTATCCCTTCTCTTACATTCTGGAAATTACTCTTGATACCTGTTGTTTTTTTTTTTTTTTTTAACTAAGTCAGTGTTTGTCAAGTCGTGAGCTAAAAGGGGCCTCAAATGCAGCCCCTGACATTACCCAAAGGCCGCACATAATGTTCGACCCATTTCTGCCATGATCTTCCCCTATGGACTGTTCTGCCAAGTTTACCTCTCTGTATTTCTGCTTTTGGAGTGATTTCCATTGTATAATTTATCAGTTTAGATAGGCAGGTGGTTGATGGTTGGGCATGCTTTGCTTGGTTTGTGCAGATATCCTGGAGGTGTCAGCCTGCTCCCTGCTGACCCCACCTTCTGCTGCCATCTCCCCCCTGCAAACATTGTTTCCCTGCCATCATATGGGGGCTTCCATCTCTGCATGCATAGTGGCAGGCACTTCAAAGGATTTCCCTTTTAGAAGGGCCACATTATCTTAATTAGGATTCTAATTGCAAATTCTGAACTGTATGGTTCCATCCATTTTGTGCAATGTACAATAACAGCCGGGTTTCCAAACATAGGATGTCAGTTTTCTGTCTTAGGTGGTTACTTTTGAACAAAAGAGAATATATCCACAATATACATTTGCATCTCTTTTTATATCAATGTTTGCAGCAATTATAGGAAAATTACTAGAGCACTGACTGTAAGGTATAATCAAATGTTAATTACAATGTCTGCATTAAAAGAACCAAGAAATCTGCATCCTTTCTCACTTCTGTCTTCTAGCATTCATATTAAGGCCTCTCGCACACGAGCACAATAATTTACTGATATTTATACGCAGGATCTTGCTGGCAGAAAGGTCCCAAGTATACAAGTTCTATTCCTTGAAGACCTTGCATGTATGTGCATACAGGCGTGTATACATATGTAAACATTTTTTCTTCATCGTCTTCTACCTGGCAGTTTTGCCTGGTGGGCCTCCATGTCCTAGGATATACCTAAAGCGGTGTGCCGCGCCATAGTCCTAAATACACACACGATACAACTCCCAGGGTGCACCTGTCTATGCGTCAGTGACCTCCAGTAAAGTTGTGCAGAAAGACAACCCATTGCCATAGGGATGCTGCACTCGCCATGTTGCTGGAGGCGGACCAGGGAGAGAAAGAAGCCGCTGCCGGGTGCCATGTTGGTTGTGGCAATAGGGAGGAGAGCTTCCGGATAAGATGTCATGGCCAGACTGAATGCACTGTAACGGTGTCCATGCTGTGGTAGGAGGAGTGTTTGGGGGGTATGGGAGGGAGGCTGGTGGGCATGGAGGGCTCCACTTATAGGGGAACTCCAGGAAAGTGTAAACAAACTTGTATCCATGTGTACCTGACTGTTAAAGGTGTAGCTAAAGGGAAAACTATACTAAAGGGTATTTTTTTATCTTTTCTTTTGGATACAGTGGAGAGGAGATTAGAGCTCCTGTCGGGTTTCTATTGTGGTCTATACCCAATTAGGAAGATTCGCTCTCTTTATTTGTCCTGTTTAATATTTAATCATCACCAAAAGTGAAAGAAAATCCCAAATTTTAGGTTGTCCCCAGATCAGAAATAAAGGGCCCGCTATCTCGGCACCCCAGCTAATTTCGGATCGAGACTCGGGTGCTGCCGCCATTCCTGGTACGGGAACAAGCCAGTGAAGCCTTTAGGCTTCTTTGATGGTTCCCTACTGCGCATGCTTTCTGTGCTTTCTAATTGGCCTGGCAGCGGGGGAAGGAGAGGGGCCAAACTTTTGGGAGATCGTGCCTCTGGTCGTCTCCCGACAGTGGGGAAGGGGACCTGTCCTAAACTGGTGCCCGCATATAAGCGGAAGTTCCACTTTTGAATGGAACTCCGCTTTAATAACTTATCCACCGGGCTGTGCTGCAATGACAAGCTGAAGTCTATTGTTTCCAATAGGACGGTGTAGGTCAGGGGTCTCCAAACTTTTCAAACAAAGGGCCAGTTTATTGTTCTTCAGCCTTTAGGAGGGCCGGATTGTGGCCAGCGTGGGCAGAAAAAGCCCGGGCCCAGCATTGGTGAGAATAAATATGGCCTCATAGTTTGCGATCAGTAGGATAAGGAGTAGTGCCCCTATTAGTAGGAGTAATTGTATCTCATCATTGGTATCAGTGGAAGAAAAAGTGCCCCCTTGTTGGAGTCAGTGGGAAGAATAGTGCCACATGTCAGTGGGAGGAATAAAGCCCTGAGGGCCGGATAAAGGCTAGCAAAGGGCCGCATCTGGCCCTCGGGCCGCAGTTTGGAGACCCCTGGTGTAGGTGCTCTATGTGAAAATGGAACATGCTGCTTGTCAACCCACCACTAGATGCGTTGAGGAAAACAAAATACAGGCCGCATGTCCTAACCAGAGCTGGCTAATTATAACGAGAGCTCCAGAAGGTGAGAACCGCAAAATAGAATATGTGATTATATTGCATATATCTTACACTTGGCTCTCACCCGCAAGGCTTTTTGCTGCCTACAGTGACTGAAGCAAGCTACATATAACTAAAAGACATTTTAGAAATCGGTAATTGTCATTATTTGTAATTTGGTTTAAAAAAAAAAAAAATGGTCTTCTCAGTCTAAAATGACCGGGCCTATTTTTTGTCCCAGTCTGGGCCTGGTATACTTGCATATATGCGTATGCATGTAACTTACTGCGCTTAAAGCGGACCTTCAGTAATTTGTTCATCTTTCCATCTATTAAATCTTCTGCCCTTGTTTTAACTTTGAAAATATATTTTTTTTTCTGCCAGTAAATACCTTATACAGCCCACTTCCTGTTTCTTCTCTGGAAAAAAGCCTAGGCTTATCACATCATGCACATCTCTCTCTCTCCTGAGAGTTTGTCAGGAAGGGAGGGGGGGTCATAAGGGGACAATGAGGGCTGCTAAGCTAGAGGTGTGCCTCTGTGTAAATCCAGGAAGTGAACAGGTAACCGCTTCAGTTGCCCACAGTTAAAATGTTTGCTGCCAGACTGTATGCTGTCTCCTGTCTTTCCCGCCTTTTTATGAGGTAAATTTCAGATTTTGTTTTGAGCAGTATTGATTATTTTTAGTGCAGTTTCCTCAGTTGTTACTTTTTTTTTTTGCTCAGTAACTGTAAATTCATGTCAATGCATCACAGAGATGTGACCTGTCTGTGCATGTGTTACTGTTTTAAATTACATAGGTGTGTGGGCCCTAAAAAATGCGCCTGTGCTACAGTGTATGACAACACATACAGTACATATGAATGTGCTGAGTGTTGTGGTGTGCTGCATTGTAAAACATGGTTCACCTTCATTTCTTCATCCATTGAGTTGAATTCGGAATGAACTACCTCAACACACAAAAACAGTTTAACACACAAAGACTGCATGCTCTCTGGGTGTTTAGCCATGGTTCATGAGGCTGTGGAGGGCACACATGTACCAACAACGGATGTTGCCAGCAGACTGTAAAACTCTAGGAGAGGCTGACAGCTGCTGCAGCTGGATGATGCACCTAGTGGCACAAATGTTTCAGGCAGTGTATTCCCAAGGATGAATACCTGGAGCACAAGAAGTCTGTGTCCCTGGGAGCATACTGCCCTAAACATTCGTACCACTAGGTGCACATTTCCAGCCGCAGCAGCTGTCAGCCTCTCATAGTTTTACGGGCTGTGGGCAGCAGGGCTGGATGATGCACCTCTGCCTCTGCCCAACCCCCTAGTGTTCGTAGTGTCAAAGGTGTAAATGGGCACTTTAGGCTTATAACCACCTAAGGATGCAAGCCCCGCAGATTTTCTGACAGACTCGGCAGAAGATCAGCTGGTCACAATCAAGGCTGATTCCACCATCAGAAAGCAGTTTGATGAAGCCTGTGGTCAGGTGAGCATGGATCTCCTCAGGCCGGGTTTACACTGGTGCGACAAACGCTCTGACATTGGGAGCTCATGTCCCATGATGTGTGAAAATAAATGTTTCCCTATGGGAGCCGTCTTAACTGGTCCGACTTTGAAAATGCTCCCTGTACTACTTTGGTCCGACTTTGATCCTACTCCAGCCCATGATTTGAAGTAGGATCAAAGTCAGAACGTTGTCTTGCATTTCCAACCCCCTTTTTTTCCCTGTATAAAATATTTCCTGCAAATTTACACTGGGGGTCGCAGCGGCTTGTGGTGTATGGGTACTGAACAAAGGCTGTACCCAGTTCTATATGCAGATTATGTGGAGTGTGGCACGTGACACTTTGGTGATGCATCATTGTTTCATGTTTAAGGCTTGGCCATACATTACAAATTCCTCTTTAGATTTACCAAAAACCATATAATATGAGGTCAAACCTAAACACTTTGAATTTGTATGCAATCAGGCAGGCCCTTGCACTACATAGATAAAGGGAAATCTAAAAGAAAATTGTATAATATATGGCGGGTCTTGCTTTGTTAGGCTTCATTTCCACTGGCGTTTTTACAGCCACTGTTAGCACTTTTTACAGCTTAAAAACACCTGTCCATGTTTATTTTGTAAAAAAAAAAAAAAAATGCTGCGGTCGCGGTTTTGAGCGTTTTTGAGCGTTTTCGCGCTTTTTTTAACGTCTGGTGTTTTTACAGCTCTACTCTGGAGCTTCAGAACGCCCTGGTCCTGCGTTTTTTTTACAGCTCAAAAACGCCTATGCCATTTGCAGCTCAAAAATGCCTATGTGGGCATGATGCCATAGAATAACATGGACAGGCGTTTTTAAGCTGTAAAAAACGCTCAGAAAAGTGGCTGTAAAAACGCCAGTGGAAATGAAGCCTTAATGTGTCACATGGAATACAAGTATGCTTATGCACCTCTCCTCCTCCTCCTCCTCCTCCTCCTCCTCCTCCTCCTCCTCCTCCTCCTCCTCCTCCTCCTCCTCCTCCTCCTCCTCCTCCAGTTTCACATACCATTGCTTAACCTCTTGCTGGTGGGCCTTATTGCCCAATATGCATTCATGGGGGTCGAGGTATCTCTGCAAAAAGCATGCTCTCAGCACAGTGGGCAAGTAGATAACTTGGGTCTCTGTTTATGATTGAGAGCTGGTGGGAAGGGATTCCATTTATGTAATCACTGTGACATCCTACAAACTGGTGCCGGTGGCTATGCACAAACTGCCTTTTCTGTAAAAAGATTATTTGGAAAGAAATGCACTGCAGCTGTGGCTCCCAGCCCCACAACTACCATATTTTACTCTTTACACCTATAGACTGTAAATTACGGCTGTGTGCTAGATAGACTTACAGAGCTTACGGATTAAGCACTGTGTTGTGACAGTCGGGTAAAGATGGGCCCATGCAAGCTTTTCTAATCCAGTGATAATTACTATTTTTTTGTAACATTTCCTTCAGCTTTTTGGTTCTCTTATTATGGGCCAATCCATTTTGTGATTAGGCTGCATTCACCCATGTGTTACCTCTTATACCTGTTAACTGGATTGTAAGCAATGATGCAGCACCTTTTCATTCCTTTTTGAGTCGTTCTTTGGCTGGTTTAAGATCATTCAGAAGAGGAGAGCATTGTCCGACCAAACAATCATTGCTTTCCTGTAATTTATAGCAATACAATTCACTTGGCCTGTGCACGGCACAGTTGGATCTGCCTGTCACCCACGCTTGTGTACAAGACTGTCATTCTGAAACTAAAAAGCTGTCTAGCTTTACTAAATACACCAAGACAAATCTGCATACAGCACCAAACCTGGTACTCTGAGGCTAGGTTCACACCTAAGCGAATTGAGTGCGGTTTCAACCGCATCCAAATCGCAGGACATTTTAAAATACATTGTTTTCAATGAGGCTGGTTCACATATGTGCGATGCATCCGCACTGCGCATTGCCTCCAAACCGCGTGCGGTTTTTATGTCTTGCGGTGCGGTTCAGGTGCGAATTCAGTCCCATTATCTTCTATGGGTACGCAGCTGAATTCGCAGATCTGTTCATTTCTCTTCAGTATTTGTCTCATTCAGTTCAATACACTTCCCCCCTCCCCCTCCCCTCTCCCAGGTCTCCAAATTCGCACCTGATCTGCAACTAAAATGCAGTTGATCTGCAGAACACCTTATAGAGAAATTCGCAAAGACAACAGAGCTCCAAAACGCAACGCACTAGTGTGATTCCGGCCTGAAGGTAACATTGCATAATGGGGGCTATTTAATTGAGCATGTGCAACACTTGTCAGGCAAATATGGCCCTTTTAGAAGCTTATGTGCCTAATTCATGAAAGCCCAATGACCACTTTCTTGAGTTTAATGCCTACGACGGATTCAGGTAGTTCTTTCTTTGTGGCATACTATAATATATGTTACTGTGGCTTCCATAAATTCAAGAAGAATAACCACCAATTCACGGATAAGCAATTTGGCAGTAATTAAGACAAACTCTAAGTTGGCATACAGTGACATGACATGGCGGAGCTCAGAGTGGGACATGTTTGCACTGGGAAGCTGTCATGAATGTGACTGGTTTCCACCCAGGGTTTGTGGGTTGCTAGGACACCAGCTGACATAATTTTTTTTTTTAAATAATAGAAAAAAAAAATTGCACTTTTTTTTTTTAATTTAAAAATAAATGTAAAAACGACTGACAGACATCAGTGCTGCATATTAGTGCCACTGTCGCATTGCATTAAAAAAAAGTATCGGTATCGGCGAGTACTTGGGAAAAAAGGATCGATACTTGCACTCTGTCTTGAAAAAAGCGCTATCAGGACAACCCTAATCATAACTTTACTGCCACCTTAAGCCTCAGTTTAATATTCTTTATAACCATCTATCTTTTTTTTATTATTATTAAGGACCAAACCAGTCAGGATTTCAAATATGTCTTTCTAAACCACTTTCATTGTGCTGCTGCATGGCCATAAATCTTAATAGCAGCACAATCCTGTACACCTGAAATGCAAAACATTACTGTATTCCAGAACACGGTGTAGTGAAATGTTACGATTTACAAAAAAAAACATTTCATAAAAGGCTTTCTACACTGTAAATTGTTACCTTTCTAAGGCCGGGCTTTTGCTGTCTTCCACAGATCAGGGTTTTTTGTTCAGTAGAATCTGCATACTCCTTCTGTTTTTTCCATTTTACTAAAGTAGGGCTGATTGAAGATGAACAAACCACAGGAGGTCAAGGCAGTCCACACATACTTAGCCCAGCAGCCCTTTAGGTGATGTTACATTTGTCAGCTTACCATTCTGGGTTTTGTGGCTAAATTTGTTGCTTTTCTTCTGCGTAATTTTCATTTTTGTTAGGGCCCCTTTCACACTGCCACGACTTGACAGTCGCGTGATTTTGCCGCAATTTCATGGAATGCCTGCATGAACATGAGGTCTACGAACCTCAACTACTACTTTGAAGTCGGACAGATACAAATGGTACTCATCGGAAATCATGGGATACAATTTGTCATGCGACTTTGCAGTCCCAAGTCGCAGGACAAATCGCACAAATGTGAAAGGGGCCTTTGGCTGCATTCACACCTGAGCGTATTTTTTTTGCCGCGATTTTACACAGGTCAAAAGGTTACCAATGGAAAAAGCAGAAAAACGCATGTGAGCTTCAGGCGTTTTGCTTGAGGTGACAGAATGCTCAGATGTGAACAGCGGCCATTTAAATTGATGGGATTTTGCTTGTTGGGCGCTTTTGCACTTTTGAAATTAGAGTTTTATGAGCTGAAAATGCTCAGGTGTGTATTCAGCCTTAAGGACCGCCCCAATTACATTTACTGCCTGTATGTGAATCTGGTCTTCAGCTCTTGGGGTGTGGCTGCCGGCGGAGCCGCGCTGTGATTGGACACAGTGGGAGTGGCTGCCGCCCGCAGAAGGCCGTCGGGAACCCGGCGATCATTGGTAGAGGCAGAACGGTGGTCTACCTATGTAAACAAGGCAGATGGCTTTTCTGCCAGAAAGAAAAATGGTGATCTCTAGTTTCTGCTAAGCAGAAACCTGAATCTGTGTTCCTTTTTAGTCAAAGTGCTCTCCCCTACAGTTAGAAAGCACACAGAGAGAACAGGTTACAGATATGGCATTATTTCACCCTTTTTTTTTTTTTGTTTAGAAAACATTTTCTTTTAAAGTCATGGTGTGTATACTTACTTATTCAGCCTTCACATTAAGGCCCCTTTCACAAGGTCTTTCCGATCAGGTCCTCCTGTCAGTTTTTCTTATCGGAAGCTACATTCACCTCTATGGAGCGGCGTATGTCAGCGGTAACATGCCGATATCTGCTCCGATCCTGTCCGTGAAATCCAGATGGATGTAGATCCTATTTTCCATCCTCCCTTCTAGCAGATGGGATCAGATGAAAACGGACAGGTGGTCTGCTTTCGTCGGATCTCCCCTTAGAGGAGAGCAGGGTTCTGACAGGGTCGGTCTCGGCACAATGAGTGGAGAAGGACTGGTCATCCGCCTGCTCAGAGGGGATCAGCGGATAGACCCCCACTGAGCAAATCGGAGTCCGTCGCGTGCACCGCCCGTATAAAAGAGCCCTAATGATGGAAAAACAAAGAAAACCTGTAGTATACTGAGACATATATGCTATGGCTGGAAGACTAAAGTATATTTTAGGTAAACCTTTTTTGCCTAAATCCCCTCATGGCCTTTAATGAGACATTTAGCATTTTGCAACAGCTGGAGGTCCGCTAATTGCATATCCCTGGAATAGGGGAAGGGAGATTTATTCTACTGACCACACATGTCCTATTACTATGTGACCTGCCACAGGTAGGGTCGTATTTCCATTTCTTTCACATTATTTCTAAATTATCAGTGCTGCGTGTTCCTAAACTGTGATCACTTCATGTTGGCCAGTTATTTGTACAACACTTTATAAAACGTGTCTTTGTTAATAATAAGGAAATTAATGTGCCCCTTGCAAAAGTGCAGTATTTTGGATCGCATTCAATAGGCCCGTCTATATAAAAGCATTGGGGTTGATTTACTAAAGGCAAATGCACTGTGCGCTTTTGAAAGTGCAGTTGCTCCAGAGCTTAGTAAATAATGGAGAGCTCTGCTGACTTCCATCATCCAATCACGTGTAATCAAAAATGCTGTTTTTGTAATTTTCCTGGCACATGATTGGATGATGGAAGTCAGAAGAGCTCTCCATCATTTACAAAGCTCTGTATCAACTGCCCTTGCAGAGGGCAACTGCACTTTCAAAAGTGCACAGTCCATTTGCCTTTCGTAAATCAACCCCATTGTGTTGATTGTGAAAAAGGCACAAAACTCTTAAAGAGGAGCACCACCCAAAGAGGGAAGCTCCACTTGTTTGCTTCCTCACCAACCCACCCCCCCCCCCGCCTCGCTGCTACATTTGGCACCTTTTGGGGGGGTGGATAGCTGTCAAAACCAGGTATCTGCTCCCACTTCCGTTTAAGATCACTGCATCGTTGTGCGGCGATCTACAAAACTTCTATAAGTCGGCAGCTACAGTATTTGTAGCTGCTGACTTAACAGCCCCTCCCACCCCCTGCCCCACGGTATGCACTTTTTCAGGGTTGCAACAGTTTTGATTGCATTATATAAGTATGCGACTACAGATATCCCATGGCTTTCAACGGTAATATTTTTAACACATTTGAAAGGCATGCAATATAAATCATCTGCATGCCAGCTGCTGGTCAATGAAGAGAACATTGGTACTTGTCTCAGGAGTACGAACTATGGCATTAGATTCCCACAAGTCAGCACCTCGTCGCCACTTCTTTTACAAAGATATGATTATGTGTTTTGTGAACAGAGAAACTAGACATAAATAAAGGTCATCCCTTTGCTGATAATGCAGATTTCCTCTGCAAGAAAAATGTCGACCTCCTTCCCCATTTTTCTACATGGCAGAGAGTCTGTAGCCAGAGACCACTAATGATGTGGTTTCAATTCTCAAGTGACATATTGTTGCTCAGTGGTGCCAATTATTTGAACTGGCCTCTACTTCACACCAATCAAAGGGTATCACAATACTCCAAGAAACTCTTGGACACAGTAATATATTTCATAATATTTTTCCTTAAAGTAATACTAAAAACTGTTTTATTTACATTGTCCCTTCCATTTCTGTATGTGGATGATGTACTTTTTTTAATCAAAATAATTGGTGGCCCAGCTCTTTCCCAGCCTGTCTGCAGGAAAACATAATCAGGCGGAGCTTTTAGTCCTCTGCTGCTGGTTCACATGTTAAAAAAAAAAAAAAAGGTAATTAATATACAGAGTAAAAATAATTGATTAATATTAATAAACCGTTTTAAAATGGTGTAGAAATATATATTTGAAATCAAATCTTTAATATTTTTTGGCAATAACGTAGTGTGGGTAGATTTCTGTCAGTCAAGGCTGTGTCCCGCCCCTCCATCCTCTGTCTTAGAACAGGGTTCTCCAAATTGCGGCCCGAGGGCCAGATGTGGCTCCTTACTAGCCTTTATCCAGCCCTTGGGGCACTATTCCTTCCCACTGATATGAGGCACTATTCATCCTACTGACACCATCAAGGGGGCAGTATTTCTATCACTAATACAATGATGGGATACTATTCCACCTACTAAAAGGGGCACTATGCTTCCTCCTACTGAGCACCAAACTCAAGGCCATATTTATTCCCACTGATGCTGGGACCAGGACATTTTCTGCTCCCACTGTCCACAATCCGGCCCTCCTAAAGTCCTAAGGACAATAAACCAGCCCTTTGTTTGGAAAGATTGCAGACCCCTGTCTTAGAATAAGAGCGAGGTGCAGTCCCCCATCAATCTATATGTAATATCCCACTTCCATTGTGTTTAGCTGGTTATTGGGCTTGGGGGAGGGGGGAAAGAGTGGGCTGTCATTTTCCACTGTGTATATGCCCACGTGTGGCTCTATACTCACATGGGCTGCACAGATGTGATGGGGAGGAAATGCTCAGCATAGAAACTCACAGAACACTGAGCATGTGCAGAGTTACCACCACGGCTGCAAAATCTCTCAAAATAGCTGAATTGGGGACATTGAGTATGAACAGCATGTAATACAGCATTTTTGTATGATGTGAGTTTAGTGACCCTTCAGTGATAGCCCTCAGGGCTTGAACAATTTTATACTTTCTTTTTTTCTCCCCTAAACATTTAATCTTAACTTGCTCAAGTTCATCGCATACCTGAGATACTTTTAATAGATATTAGATATTATGTGACCACTATTGGACACATTAAAATATTATTTGTTGTGCTTAGATTTGGACCTTGGTGATATGTGAAAGTAGGACCATGGAACATTTTCAGATGTTTATCCTTCCAACAGTACTTCTAAGGGCCCTTTCACACATGCGGACAGTCTGTCCCTTTTTCAGCCGTCCGTTTTCAGATGAAAAATGGACATACAGTTGCAATAAAAAGTATGTGAACCCTTTTGGAATGATATGGATTTCTGCACAAATTGGTCATAAAATGTGATCTGATCTTCATCTAAGTCACAACAATATACAATCACAGTCTGCTTAAACTAATAACACACAAATAATTAAAAGTTGCCATGTTTTTATTGAACACACCATGTAAACATTCACAGTGCAGGTGGAAAAACTATACGAACCCCTAGACTAATGACATCTCCAAGAGCTAAATGGACTCCTGTTGGCTGATACCACACTCCAATCAATAAGATGAGATGGGAGGTGTTAGTTACAGCTGCTCTGCCCTATAAAAAACACACACCAGTTCTGGGTTTGCTTTTCACAAGAAGCATTGCCTGATGTGAATGATGCCTCGCACAAAAGACCTCTCAGAAGACCTACGATTAAGAATTGTTGACTTGTATAAAGCTGGAAAGGGTTATAAAAGTATCTCCAAAAGCCCTGCTGTTCATCAGTCCACGGTAAGACAAATTGTCTATAAATGGAAAGTTCAGCACTGCTGCTACTTTACCTAGGAGTGGCGGTCCTGTAAAGATGACTGCAAGAGCACAGCGCAGACTGCTCAATGAGGTGAAGAAGAATCCTAGAGTGTCAGCTAAAGACTTACAAAAGTCTCTGGCATATGCTAACATCCCTGTTGGCGAATCTACGATATGTAAAACACTAAACAAGAATGGATTTCATGGGAGGATACCACAGAGGTAGAGAAGTCACTGCTGTACAACAAAAAAAAAAACATTGCTGCACGTTTACAGTTTGCACAAGAGCACCTGGATGTTCCACAGCAGTACTGGCAAAATGTTCTGTGGACAGATGAAACCAAAGTTGAGTTGTTTGGAAGAAACACACAACACTATGTGTGGAGAAAAAGAGGCACAGCACACCAACATAAAAACCTCATCCCAACTGTGAAATATGGTGGTGGCATCATGGTTTGGGGCTGCTTTTCTGCATCAGGGCCTGGACGGATTGCTATCATTGAAGGAAAAATTAATTCCCAAGTTTATCAAGACATTTTGCAGGAGAACTCAAGGCCATCTGTCCACCAGCTGAAGCTCAACAGAAGATGGGTGTTGCAACAGGACAACGACCCAAAGCATAGACGTAAATCAACAACAGAATGGCTTAAACAGAAGAGGGGAGCAGAGTCTGGTAAATGAAAGAACTCTCAATTGGAATGGGCTCACTGGTTCATTCAGCAGTGTTTCGTGTGGCTGCTTGTTTTTAATCTTGTTTGCCTAGTCCGCCTAGTGGTAGCGCCGGCCCTTGTCCCACCCTCTAACCATCTGTAGATGCCATCCCTACATAATGCAACAGGCAGGACTCCCTCCAATACAATGGAAACACGATACACCTGTGCTCAGATCCCAATAGCTTTCACATACATATAATCTACCAGGTGTGACCACATGAATACTAAAAATACTGGATAAATGCGCTGCTTTCAAGCAAACTTTCCCAAAAAGTCTACCTGAGAAAAGAGGGGAAAAGGCAGTAGGGACAGAGACTGTGTCGCATAGTTTAAATGGACCATACTAGAAGGAACACATCCCTAAAGACTGGGGCTCATATATGCAATACAACAATGCACCCCACAGGGCCTTGTCATAGGATCTCCCCAATACACAGGGCTTGCTACTTCAGCACATGGCCATAGGTGATGGGCACAAATAGATACCATACTTTATTCAATATATAAGGGAGCATGAAATTCAAAATGAGTTACAAAACTTTCAACAATCCAGCTAATGGATGAAGCCTGTCTTTTTGTTGCACAAATCCACAGCTTTTATAGTGCATTATTACAACCTTAGGGCACTGTGTGGGCCAGGGGTGCCCAACCTTTTGAAGAGCGAGGGCCACTTGAGTGACCTAGGAACTAGTCGCGGGCCACAATGTGCAGAGTGGGGAAGAGGAAAACAGGACCATGCCCACTCTGCATATGCAAAACAGACACAGACAAGGCCCACTCTACTCTATGGGCCCTCTGATCCGATCAGATGAAAGGGGACGGATCCACTTCTGTTTTTTTTAGCAGATCGTATTGGAGGTAGGCGGGTGTGAACGGACACAAGTCTGTTTACATCTGCCGCTCCATAGAGGTGAATAGAGGGTTCGATTAGGTCAGACCAATCGTGTGAAAGGGGCCTAAGGCTGCTTTTAAACAGATTGTCTGCAGTCTACTTTCTGAAAGTACAGGTAAAACCAAAAGTCTATGGCTTAGTGCAGGTAACCTGCAAGTACACTGCGCTACACCTGCAGATCAGTTTGAACAGCCTAGTAACCACTGCAGAACAGATATTCTCATATGTACACTGTTATTTTAGTAATACGCGTACCTTTAACCACTTCCCGCCCGGCCTATGGCCGATTTACGTCCGGGAAGTGGTTTTGAAATCCTGACTGGACGTCCATGGACGTCCTGCAGGATTTCATGCCGCGCGCGCCCGTGGGGGCGTGCAGCGCGGCAATCGGTGATGCGGGGTGTCAGTCTGACACCCTGCATCTCTGATCTCGGTAAAGAGCCTCCGGCGGAGACTCTTTACCACGTGATCAGCCGTGTCCAAACACGGCTGATCACGATGTAAACAGGAAGAGCCGTTGAGTAAAGGAGAGCCGATCGGCGGCTCTCCTGACGGGGGGTTCGCGCTGATTGTTTATCAGCGCAGCCCCCCCTCGGATCGCCACACTGGACCACCAGGGAAGCCCACCCTGGACCACCAGGGAAGGGCAAAAAAAAAAAAAAGCCTGAAAAAATAAAATAAAAAAAAGTTTGAAAAATAAAATACAAAAAGCATTAAAAAAAAAATGCCAAGCAGTGCCCACAAATGGGCACTGACTGGCAACATGAGAATCAGTGCTGCCCCACAGTGTCCATCAGTGCCACCCCAGTGTCCATCAGTGCCACCCCACAGTGCCCATCCATGCCCAGTGCCCACCTATCAGTGCCCGTCTGTGCCACCCATAAGTATCCATCAGTGCCACCCATAAGTGCCGCCTATGTGTGCCCATCTGTGCCGCCTATGTGTGCCCATCAGTGCCGCCTATGTGTGCCCATCAGTGCCGCCTATGTGTGCCCATCAGTGCCGCATACCAGCGCCGCCAATTAGTGCCACCTCATCTGTGCCCGTCAGTACTACCTCATCGATGTCCTTTAGTGCCATCTCATTGGTGCCCATCATTCCCGCCATATCAGTGCCCGTAATTGAAAGCGAAAACGTACTTATTTACAAAAAAATTAACAGAAAAAAATAAAAACTTAATTTTTTTTCAAAATTTTCAGTCTTTTTTTAGTTGTTGCGCAAAAAAAAAACCGCAGAGGTGATCAAATACCACCAAAAGAAAGCTCTATTTGTGGGGAAAAAAGGACGCCAATTTTGTTTGGGAGCCACGTCACACGACCACGCAATTGCCATTCAAAGTGCGACAGTGCTGAAAGCTGAAAATTGGCTTGGGCGGGAAGGTGCGTAAGTGCCTGGTATGGAAGTGGTTAATAACAGTTCTCTAATCGGGTATCACCGGCTGTTGCTGTCCCAGGCAGAGTGCATTTGTTATCTCTCCACCTATGATAGGAGCCTGTGCTATACAGGAAGCATTGGCTCTGCTCCACAGGTGCTTGCTTCCTCTTCTGATGGCTTTATTCACAACACTGATCCTCTGGCATGGTGGGTCAGCAACGTGCAATCTAGGCTTGCCAACCCGCCATACCAGAGCAGGAGGTCGCGGGCCACATCAGAAGGCTTTGCGGGCCACATGTGGCCCCCTGGCCACTGTTTGGGCACCCCTGGTGTGGGCCATTGGGTGGCATCACAAGAACCAATGCAATCATCTGTTGATAACAAGGACATTGGGTGCCTGCACAGCATCCTTCTTTGCCCCTTCCCCTCTGTCAGCATGAATGAGGAAAAGAAACGCTGCACTACTAGTCAGTACTAGTGTGCAAAGATGTATTTGCTTTTGTAAGAATAAATCACCCCAACAGAGGGGACTTGCTGACATGGATATTTACTGTATATTAATGAAGACTTTCATTACTCTGAAGTGCTCCATGCACTGAAATTTATAAGCGGGTCCACAAAGCTTCATCCCCTATTTCCCCTATATTAGCAAGTGAATAAATTGGTGTACTTTCCAACACAAGAGGAACAACAGTTCACACCTGTGACCTAATAGGTGCCCACCTGCAAGTTGGCATGTTGATGTAATCTAGTCTAATTTGTTTCCTGGTAGCGAATGGGTTAAAAGGCCCACAGGAAGGCTGCATGACGTTTTTTCTTGTGAGGTAACTGTATTGAAATAGATTTATTTTTCCATTTTTTTTTTCTGCTCTGAAACTTCAGACAGTGATGAATTATGAGAGTGGAATTGTAATTTAAAAGACTGTCTTAGAATATTTAAACCTCTTTCATAGTGGAGACAGAACTTTAGATGTGAGGAATGACTTTATTAATGAGGAGTGTGCAGTACAAGGATGGAAACAATAGAATTGTTTCAACAAAGAATATAGGACTTCAAGAACCTACCTATTTTGTCTATTAATAATCATTCAATCTTATTTAATTAGGCAACGGAAAAAGTAAAAACAAATGACCACTGCCCCCCACCTATAACTGGCCTTTGCAGCAAGGAGCCCATGGAATGGAAGGGTGTCAAACACAACCAAAGAAAATTCCCAGCTCAACTTGCCAACCAGTCTACAACATCCAAATTGTCCTATATAACAGTATGCGTTAAAAACAATATTGTTTACTTTCTGCTATAAAACATATCCAATAATAAAAAATAAAAACATGTCTTTATCAATTTAGGCCAATATGTTTTCTGCTACATATTTTTCATAAAATATCTCAATAAGCATATATTGATTGATTGGTTTGTGCAAAAGTTATAGCGTCTACAAACTATGGGATTTTTATTTATTTATTGAGAGTGTGTGTGTGTGTGTGTGTGTGTATATATATATATATATATATATATATATATATATATATATATAATTTTAATAGTAATATCAGTGACTTATAGCGGGACTGCTATATTAAGGCAGACATTCTAACACTAACTGAAGCTTTTTGGGGACCAGTGACCCTATTACAGTGATCATTGGTAAAAATATATTGCTGTACTAATGTTGCTGGCTGGGAAGGGTTTAAACATCAGGGGCATTAAGCATCAAAGGGTTAACACTGCCAGTGTTTCACTGTACTGTGGGAGGTGCTTTTACTAGGGGAAGATGTGGAATTTGCAGGGACACAAATTCCATCCCTTCCCACCTGTCAGAAGGGCGATTTGTTTTTTTCTGTGTCTTTTCTTTCACAATTGGTGGTGCTGGCTGACATCGAGTCCATGGTTACCCGTCTATCAGCTTCCACTGTGTGTAATCACAGTGGTAGTGAGCTGCCAGCAGTGTGCCCCCTATCCAGAAGTGTTGGATCACGTATATAAACATGATCTGGCAAACAGGTGGCGCCCTGACAGTCAGTGAGGAGGGAGCTAAGGGGTGGGGATAGGGGTGGGTTGAGTTGCGCTGTGTTGCGCTGTGTTTGTGGATACTCACAGCCTGACTTGTGAACGCACTAGCATGAGTCCCCCTACAGCTATGGGGGCACTCAGAACAGGGGGAGCAGAGAGTGCCAGCGGGGACCCCAGAAGAGGAGGTAAGGGACCGCTATGTGCAATACCAGGTAGCAGCAGGTAATTTATACTATGTTTATTAACTTAAAGTATTACTATCCAAGACAAAAGGGACACTAGTTCTGGTGACCTGGGGGTCCCGAAGAGATTTGTTTAGTTTGCAGGAATTTCCTCTCACTTCCTGTTTTGGCAATGGGACAGGAAGTGAAGCTAAATCTCCTCAATAGGACAAAGATGACAAAAATAAATCTTATAGGGATTATAACCCTCCCTTACGCTATCCAAAATGGAAACGTTTTGTCTATAGTTCTACGTTAAAGCGGGGGTTCACCCTAAAAAAAAAAATTTTCTTCATCTACCATCCATTCCAGCATACTAGCGTCTGCTACAGTATGCCTTTTTCCTTTTTTTTTTTTAGCGATGTACTTACCGTTTAATCGTCCAGTTTGGTTTCAGACTCCGGCGGGGAAATAGGTGTTCCTATGAAGAGGGGAACATGATTGACGTCCGGCTATGGCGCGTCACGCATTCCGAAAATAGCCGAAATAGGACGGGGACATATACGGCGCCTGTGCAGTCAGCTCCTAGTCTGTGCGCAGGCGCCGTATAGCGCCGTGAAAAGCCGAGTCCTACTCCGGCTATTTTCGGAATGCGTGACGCGCCAAAGCCGGACGTCAATCATGTTCCCCTCTTCATAGGAACGCCTACTCCCCGCGGGAGTCTGAAACGAAACTGAAGAATTAAACTGTAAGTACAGCGCAAAAAAAAAAAGGCATACTGTAGCTGACACTAGTATGCTGGATGGGATGGTACATAGTTGTTTTTTAGGGTGAACTTCCGCTTTAACAACCGCTTTAATTCCTCTTTAGGAACAAAGGTTTTTTACAAGTGTTGGTAAGACTGAAACAGAATTTTCTCCAAGAAGCAAGTGATTTAATTCCTTTTTTATATCGCTTTATTTTTTGGCCCAGTAAGATTGAATTAAAGGGGTTGTAAAGCTTTGTGTTTTTTTTCACCTTAATGCATCCTTGTTTACGAAAGCATCCATGATCTGGGAGGGATCAAAGAAAGTGAGATAGTTGTGAGATCTTCCTTTGCCCAAAATTAAGGAGGAATTAAGGGTGTGGTATAAGCTTGGGCGGTTAATCCACGCAGAGGATCCGAGAAAGGAAGAGGCTCTACTCAGGCTAAAGCCAGAAAGCCCCATCGGAGATAAAGTCTGGGTGTCCGATAATAGGCATTAACGGTGAGGGAAAACTTGGCTGTGTCTGCCATTTTATAGTCTATGCGGAGCTTGTGTAAGGTGGGTTCAATTAATGGTTGTGGGAAAGAAAAACGGAAGCATCTGATCCCACTCTAGGGCAGGCCTGTCACAGTTTCCGGCACCATTTCCTTCTCCAAGGAGACCCATCATTTATGAGTTGAGTGTCTGCACCAGTCTACTACTCTATTCATGTGGACCGCTGTGCAATATAGAGCTGGGTCGGGGAATCCAACCCCTCCTCTGAGCTTTGATCGCTGTAAAGCTTTATATAATAAAAAGTAAATACCCCGTGATAATCAAATACTACCACTACAGTACACTACTTGTGTGAAAAATTTTTATTCGCATGATCGTGCAATTGCTGGTAAAGTATCACAGTGCTGAATAGCAAAAAAAATGCCCTGGTCGTGAAGGGGGTAAAACCTTCCTGTGGTCAAGTAGTTAAAGTGAATATTCACACACTATTTTTAGCAAAGAATATAAAGAACTACTGTAGCTGCTGACTTTTTAGAATCGCACACGTACTTGCCCATGAAGTCCAGCACTGTTTTTCCTGCAGTCAGTTCTTCCCTGTTCTGCTCTCCGGTATCGCCATCTTGGATTTGGGAGTCAGATGTGACTTCCTGGTATTTTGCAGCTGGCTCCCCACTGTGTATGTGTGAGGCATGGATGCACTGTGGGGTTGGTCCTGCAACCTTCTGGGAAATGAGACCTGTCCTAGGAGGCTGCAGATGAGTGGGGTGCAGCTCAAGCGGACATCTTTCTAGTCGAGGTGAGAATTGAGGAAGTGGGAGCTGTTACCTGTCCAAAAAGGTACCCCCCCCCCATACAAAAAAAAAAAAAAAAACTTAATGTGTTAGAGGTGGGGAGGATGAATGGTATTTACATTTTGAGTGAAGGTCCACTTTAACTCTGTAAATCAGCCACATTGTTGTCTTTTGATCTGCAGATATGGTTCAGATTAGTGGCTGTAGACCACAAAGGGCGTTCTTATTTAGCACACACTGTTAAATGAGTTTGAATGTGTTTTTCCTTATGTGATAAACATCTTGTTAGCTTGACAAGACCACGGACGTCAACATATTATACATTTTTTTCCTGCTTTTTCTTTTCTCATAATTGTATAGAATGTATACCATAATGAAGCAATGCAAAATATTAACAAAGAAATAACAACCTTGAAGCAGGCTAAAACGACAAATGTTAGAGCAGTAGATTTATCTTTACAAAGATAGCAGAATAATTCCCAATTGCTTCTCTTAATTAACCCGTTTAATTGCTTCTATTTATTTTTCAGTCTATTTTAATTTGCCGTGGTGCCCTTGGAGGTAGCAGGCCTCAATTTAAATTAGGTTGAAATACAAGAAAGTGTTAGCGGTGGATTTCTAAATATACCACCTGTTTGGGTCCTTAGAAATTTCTAACACACTTAATGAAGGATACTGCAACAAATTATTACTGAAATTTTGCCTTGGGAATTAAAGTTAAAATATCTGTCCAAAATGCCTAAGACTGTTCTCTTAGAATAGGTCACTTTCCTGTTTCCTTCCTCCTCTTTCTTAGAATTTTATGAGATGCTTCATATTTTGCAGTTCCATAGTGGGCAGGTGATTCCCTTTCTCCGATCCCTTTTTTTCCATTTTCTATATATCTTTATATATTTGCTGTGGATACTGATGTTCAAGAACTTGGCCAACCAACACTGTAAGGAAATTTTATGTATACAGTATAATCATTTGCTATGTGCTATTGTTGCACGCTAGTGATTTATATAGGGTTTGTTTGTATGCTGTTTTTCATGAAGTTCCGTCTGCTCTTTATTTTCTATAATAATATTTTTTTTGTCTATTCTGATATTGTTAAATTGTAGCACCTCCTATCAGTTTTTCAACCCTTATTTATAAAAATAAATAAATAAATGGACACAGTTAAGGTTCCATGCACACTAGCTTATTTTTAAGCTTCTAGCAGCTCCTTTTTTTCTGCTCCTAGAAGCAAATAGTGTTGTCCTATGTGTCCATGTACACTATTGTAGACATTTAGCATTTTTCAAATTTCACCTTCTAGGAGCAAAAAAAATGCTTTTGGGAGTGATTTGAGAGCAGAAAAAAAGCAGACGGCTCCTACTAGAGCAAACAAACATATTCGCCAGCACACCAAAGATCGTCCAATTGCGTCCAAATTTTTTTTAAATGTAAAACAAACATTACAATTTTTTGGACGTAATTTGACGATCCTTGGCGTGCTGGTGAATATGTTCGTTTGATGTCTCCAGTACCGAGCTGGTAATCGTTTCAGCACCCATCCTTTCTTTACGAGCCATTTTTACCAGGAACGTGTGCGATTTGGAATATTGACTAGCTCCTACTAGAAGGTAAGCACCAGTTTCCATCGTTTTTTTTTTCTTCAGTGTATAGCTGGTTAAGGAGCGGGCCGACAAAACAAATATTAAGAAAAATAACTGCGTGGGGGTTTACCGAAATCCATACCAGACCCTTAGGTTTGGTATGGATTTTGAGGGGAACCCCATGCCAAAATGTAAAAAAAAAATGGTGTGGGGGTCCCCTCCAAAATCCATACCAGACCCTTGTCCAAGGATGCAGGCCAGGTGAGTGAGTGGCTCCCCCCCTCCTGAGCCATACAAGGACATATGCCCTCAGCATTGGGGGGGGGGCAGCTTTGGGGTAGTAGGGGCTTCTCCCCAAAGCACGTTGTCCCCTTGCTGATGAGGACAATGGCCTCTTCCCCACAACCCTGGTCTGGTGAATGTGGGAGTTGCAGGGGGGGACTTATAGGAATCTGGAAGCCCCCTTTGACAAAGAGACCCCCAGATCCCGGCCACCCTATGTGAAGGAGCATGGGGTAAATTGTACCCCTACTCATTCACCAAGAAAGTGTAAAAAAGTAAATAAAAAATGCACAGTTTTTAACAATTCCTATTTAAAAAAACAATATCCCCTTGTGTAGATCCATCGTCAACAATGATTAATGTCGGTCGCCGACCCCCCCCCCCAAAAAAAAATGGGCTGAGATTTGAACCATTAATGAGCAGATTCTCTTATGATTATCACTAGTGGTTGCTGTATAGCCACTGGTGATAATCACTGTTTGTCGGGAGAATATAATTGCTGGGCAGGAGGGATATTCCCCTGTCACCACTGTCTGTTGATGGGGGAATCATGCAAGTTTCTTTCCTGCAATCTGTGGATGCAGGAAAGAAATTTGCACCGTATATTATCTGCCTAACGGAAAGTGAAAGTAAATTGTGAATGTTGTTTTGAAAGAACAGGAGAGGGGAAGGGAGACAGATGGGGGAGAGAAGGGATGGAGATAATGTAGTTCAGTGATTACAGTGTACTGCAGTCTGCAGTGCACACACTTAAACACGGTCCAGGCTAGAATATCTGGTTGTGTGAGCGCTCGCATTATGCAGTGTCGGCGAGCAGAGGGAGGGGGAGGAATCCCCCGCAGAGCTGACTGGGGACGCTCTCCCTCTCGGGGAGCAAAATACAAAAATTGCAAAAAAAAATGTTTTTTTTTGGTGGGGCACAGCATGATGTTGGGGGGGGGGGGGTCAGGGCCCCCCCTAGGGACGCCTCTGCATAGCACACTATGCATCTTACTTGGAAGAGGATGTGGGTATTCACTATTGGGGCAACCCCTGTCTATTTTTGTTTCTCATGCTTCCCAGTGAACACTTTTTTTAAATTGGTGGTTCTTTCCGCCTATCTGGACTCTTAAGCCCCATTCACACCTGAGCATAGCGTTTTCAGGCAGAAAGTGGCGCAAATTTACCGCAATTTTTGAGACTTTTTTGCCGCGATTTTGTACAGGTCAAAAGGTCACCAATGTAAAAAGCAGAAAAACGCCCAAATCTGCCTAAAAAAAAAAAGTCCCAGAACTTGTTTAAGCTTCAGGTGTTTTGGAGCTTCTGGCTTTAGGCGTTTTGGAGTGGAGATGTGAACCATCTACATAGAGAATAATAGATTTTTTTCCCCTCCAGCGTTTTGTAGCTTCAGGCTTCAAGCTACAAAACGTTCAGGTGTGAATGGGGTCTAAAGGATGCGGTAACTGTGTCATGCCTCCTAGATGATGTGTTTCCACCTACTTGTTCTGCTGAGAACACATGCCGTAAGTTACTGCAGTCCCATGGTCAGCTTCTACAGAGACACATCCACTGGAACTTGGTCAGCGTCTGGTTTAGAGCAGCTCCTTCTTTTGACATGCAAAATCCCATGTTTTCTGCACTCTGGAACCTTACTGGGGATCCCCACACTAGCAATGGTGGATCACAAGTGGAAGGGAGCTAGGACAAAAGGGCCAAATAGCATGAATTCTGCACGTGGCCTATAAAAAACAGTGTCTGGTCAGATCGCTGCAGTTGGAGTGTTGGAGAGCAGGGGGGAGGAGAAGGAAAAGTGACATTTCGCCTTAAAGTGGAACCAAAGGCAGACGTTTTTTTTATCTTAATGCATTTTAAATAAAAAACCTTTGGTGTGCAGCATCCTCCTTCAGCCTCTCTAATACTTACCTGAGCACGAGTGCCTTGGCTGTCTGGGACTCTTACTTCTGATTAGCTGATTTGGTCCATCCATCTTACCATCAACTTTGACCAGCTTCCCTGTCCATGCTGAAGAAAAGTATCCCCACAACATGATGCTTGCCCCCGCCATGTTTCACGGTGAGGATGGTGTGTGCAGGGTGATGTGCAGTGTTAATTTTCTGCCACACATAGTATTTTGCTTTTAGGCCAAAAATTTAAATTTTGGTTTCATCTGATCAGAGCACCTTTTTTCCCATGCTTGCTGTGTCCCCCACATGGCTTCTCACAAACTGCAAACATGACTTCCTATGGCTTTCTTTCAACCATGGCTTTTTTCTTTCCCACTCTTCCATAAAGGCCAGATTTGTGGTGTGCATGGCTAATAGTTGTCCTGTGGACAGATTCTCCCACCTGAGCTGTGGATCTCTGCACCATTGCACCAGTTACCATGGGTCTCTTGGCTGCTTCTCTGAATAATGTTCTCCTTGCCCGTCCTGTCAGTTTCGGTGGACGGCCATGCTAGGTAGGTTTGCAGTTGTGCCATAATCTTTCCATTTTCATGTAATGGATTAAACAGAGCTCCGTGAGATGTTCAAAGCTTCGGATATTTTTTTATAACCTAATCCTGCTTTAAACTTCTCCACAACTTTATCCCTGACCTGTCTGTGTGTGTTCCTTGGCCTTATGCAGGCCATACACGGTCAAGTTTCATACAAATTTTCTTTTCAAAAGTTTTTTTTTTTTTGTTGTGATCCGATAATGCCACCATTGGTTTTCGAAATTCGGCTGACCAAGCCTTCATGTTGCTGGGCCGGGAATATTCATGTTTTTCATGGCCGGGAATATTCTTTTCTCTCCGGGAATTTTCTTTCCACATGCGCATTTTTTTTCTATTACATTTCTCACACGATTCTCCCATCATTGATTAGAAAATCGTTAGTTTTTCAAAAAATTTCCAACATGTCTGATTTCCTCAAATTAGATTGCTGCACGAAAATCGGCTGTTGCTGCAGCCCACTAACGGTGCGAAATTCGTACGAAAATTCTGTGATACGATTTTCGAATGAAAATTCTTTAGTAATTCGAACCGTGTGTGGCCGGCTTTAGTGATGCTGTTTGTTCACTAAGGTTTTCTAACAAACCTCTGAAATATAATAAGATTGAATTACACACAGGTGGACTCTATTTACTAATTAGGTGACTTCTGAAGGCAATTGGTAGATTTTTTGTTAGGGGGCTGAATACAAATGCACGTCAGACTTTTCAGATATTTATTTGTAAAAAAAAATTAAAACCATTTTTTTTTCTTCCACTTCACAATTATGTGCTACTTTGTGTTTGTCTATCACATAACATCACAATAAACTACATTTACGTTTTTGGTTGTAACATGACAAAATGTGGAACATTTCAAGGGGAATGAATCCTTTTTTTAGGCACTGTACTGTATAGGTACTTCAAGTATTGGCCCTTTTCTGCCACAGCATAAACATAGTGTTTGTTTTCTACTTAGAATTTCAGTTTCATATGTGTGTTGTGGACAGAATTCCAGGCAAGCATAAAAAAATACATCCTTTTATTCCTTTAGCTATGTAGTCATGAAATAAACTTAACTGTATTTCACAAACTCAACATTGCAGAGATAAGACATTAAAGTGGCTCTAAAGCCAGAACGTTTTTTTACCATAATGCATTATCTGCTAAAAACATTCCACTATAGTACTTACCTGGGTTCACATGTATTTCAACTGTGCAGTCTGTCTGGAGTTAAGGTTCACATTAAAGTCAAATCTCTCTAGCCCTTCCAGGGGCCCCCCTCTCCCGCCGCTCTCCAGCGCCCTCCGGAGCCGTCGGTAACGGCAGAGGCGATCGGGTACTTTCTTGTGCTGGCCATGGATATGAGTGAGGGCAAGATGGCAGGGCGAATACATAGCAGGGCGGAAGTGACGTCAAAACGTCACTTCTGCCCATACGTCTTAAAGGGCCAATTTTTTTTTTACATTTTTTGAAATGACAAAATTATTATTTACATTTTTTTTTTTCTTGTCTAAATATGAGATCTGAGGTCTTTTTGACCCCAGATCTCATATTTAAGAGGACCTGTCATTCTTTTTTCTATTACAAGAAATGTAAACATTCCTTGTAAGGCCCCTTTCACATGTGCGGACCGTATGTCTGCATTTTCATCCATCTGTTGCGGATGAAAACGGGACATACATTGGTCCCTATGTTATGTGATTGCGGGTATCAGCGGATGACCATCCGCTGACACCCGTAATCACCCGCCTCCGCAATGATCCAATTTTTCGCACGGAAGAAAATCCGATTTTTTCTTCCGTCTGGCGGATCGGGTGAACGCGGACATACAGTCTGTGTTCATCCGATCCCCCATAGGGGAGAGCGGAGGAAAGACAGGGCGGTCCCTGCACAGTGTGGGGACCGCCCTGTCAGCCGACGGCTCAGCGGGGATTTTACAGAGGATCCCCACTGAGCAAAGCGGACACACGGAGGCGGATCATTACTGATCCGCCCGTGTGAAAGGGCCCTAATAGGAATAAAAGTGACCCATTTTTTTTTTTAAACGTGGTAAAAATAAATAAAATCTAGTAAAATAAATACATTTTTTTCTTTAAAGCGACCCGTCCCAACGAGCTTGCGCGCAGAAGCAAATGCATACGTGAGTAGCGCCCACATATGAAAACGGTGTTCAAACCACACATGTGAGGTATCACAGCGATTGTTAGCGTGAGTGCAATAATTCTAGCCATAAACCTCTGTAACTCAAAATATGCAACCTGTAGAATTTTTTTAACGTAGCCTATGGAGATTTTTAAGGGTAAAAGTTTGAGGCCATTCCACGAGCGGGCGCAATTTTGAAGCGTAACATGTTGGGTATCAATTTACTCGGCGTAACATTATTATCTTTCACAATATAAAAAACGTTTTAGATCAAGGTACCATAGCAGTTCAATGCACTAGCAGGTTGCTTTTTGCTCAGAGGCATTCCCATACTTTATGCAGATGCTGTGGACACAAATCTATTGTAAGTGTGTAGCCAAAGGCAAGAGGTGCCAACAGTGGAGCTGGCAAAACTTGCACCTATTCATTTCAGTAATGCACTCTTTTTTAATATTTATTAATAGAGTTGCAAAGGTATAAAGAATAAAACCCACTTTGAAAAGGATAGTATAAGAAAAACCGCTTAAAGAAGACTGACACAGAGCAGTTGTCTTGCTATTTGTACATTGTAATAAAAGCTTGAGGATTAAAATAAGAGCCTAACCATTAATAAAACATTTAGCATTAATCATAAAATAATTAAAAAAAATTACCCCAAAAAATACTTAAATAGACGAGAGCCAAAGCCAAATTGCACTGAGCAAACTTTTCATTAATCATCCATCCAGAATCCTTGTATGAAAGTCCAATCCTAAAACAGTCATGTGTGCACTTATCTTGTCATAAATCATACATTTCTCCAAGGTATACGTGGCATTACTGGCTCATTTATACAACTTCATTGTCTGGAATTGAGCTGTCAAATCAAATGGGACACACCGTGATGGCTACTTGTCTAATACGACCATCTGCTGCCATCCAGTCCTCAGCTGGGGTTCGTTATTTGCGATTCCTCTCAGATGCTCCAATAGCAGCTGCATTTGTTCACAAGGCAGGAGTATGAAAGCAACTTAAAGCGGAGTTCCGGCCACAATTTCACTTTTTAAATATAAATACCCCTGTAATACACAAGCTTAATGTATTCCAGTAAAGTTAGTCTGTAAACTAAGGTCCTTTTTGTTAGGTTGTTACAGCATTTAGACACTTTATAAAATAGAAATTGACTGGGGCCATCTTAAGTGTGGGCATCATGAAGCCAGACTGTATGACTTCCTGGATTTCAGCCTTGCAGATCTTGCACATGCTCAGTGCTGCACAAGCAGTGTAATAGGTTTCAGATCAGGTTTCAGCACCTGTCCTGTCCAAGTCACATGATTCTTCGAGACTGGGGAGTGCACAGACTCCTGGAAAGTTACACCCACTACATTCCCAGGAGTCTGTGCGGTGTAGGTTAGGAAGCATTAAGCACCTAGGTGCAGGAAGAGGGAAGATTAACTATTCTGCCTAGCAACAACACTTTAAAGGCATCTTAAAAAAAAAAAAATTCTTAACCCCTTAACGCCCGCCTCATGACTATTTACGTCCGCAAAATGGCACGGACAGGCAGATGGGCGTATATATACGTCCTTGCCTTCTAGCGGGTGGGGGGTCCGATCGGGACCCCCCCCCGCTGCGTGCGGCGGGCGGATTCCCTCGGGGAGCGATCCGGGACGACGGCGCGGCTATTCGTTTATAGCCGCTCCGTCACGATCGCTCCCCGGAGCTGAAGAACGGGGAGAGCCGTATGTAAACACGGCTTCCCCGTGCTTCACTGTGGCGGCGTATCGATCGAGTGATCCTTTTTATAAGGGAGACTCGATCAATGACGTCAGTCCTACAGCCACACCCCCCTACAGTTGTAAACACACACTAGGTGAACCCTAACTCCTACAGCGCCCCCTGTGGTTAACTCCCAAACTGCAACTGTCATTTTCACAATAAACAATGCAATTTAAATGCATTTTTTGCTGTGAAAATGACAATGGTCCCAAAAATGTGTCAAAATTGTCCGATGTGTCCGCCATAATGTCGCAGTCACGAAAAAAATCGCTGATCGCCGCCAATAGTAGTAAAAAAAAAAAAAAATTATAAAAATGCAATAAAACTATCCCCTATTTTGTAAACGCTATAAATTTTGCGCAAACCAATCGATAAACGCTTATTGCGATTTTTTTTACCAAAAATAGGTAGAAGAATACGTATCGGCCTAAACTGAGGAAAAAAATGTTTTATATATGTTTTTGGGGGATATTTATTATAGCAAAAAGTAAAAAATATTGAATTTTTTTAAAAATTGTCGCTCTAGTTTTGTTTATAGCGCAAAAAATAAAAACCGCAGAGGTGATCAAATACCACCAAAAGAAAGCTCTATTTGTGGGAAAAAAAGGACGCCAATTTTGTTTGGGAGCCACGTCGCATGACCGCGCAATTGTCTGTTAAAGCAACGCAGTGCCGAATCGCAAAACCTGGCCTGGGCATTTAGCTGCAAAATGGTCCAGGGCTTAAGTGGTTAAAGGACTAATGAATTTTTTTTAAAACTACTGATGTAATGTTATATTTATGGGTGGAACTCCACATCCAAAAGTCATATCTGCCAAATTGTAACCATTGTCATGCAAGCCACTTTTACATCATGCCATTTATTGGTATTGTTGTAAGTATTCGCAGGACTGCTAGACAGGAATAGCACTCTGTATGCTTTTTTAGTTACACAGCCTTTATGGAATTGTGCAGTAGCATCACTACTACAGGTGTCAGTGAGTTTTGAGCATTGGGGACCAATACACTTACAAACAATAATGGAATGTTTTTCTTCTCAACAACACACTTCGTTTAAATTGGGACAGATGGGGTTATGTTTTAAATCTTTTTATCACAAGCAGGTGTTGGTTGTAATTGGAAACCACATTAATTTTTGTCTGTTGCCACACAGAGTAAGATACTCGGCCCTTACAGACATTTCATTAAAACTGTGAGAAAAACAATCAGCGCCACAATGCTAATACATTACTCCTATAATGACGTGAAGAAAAAAAAAATCAAATATACCACTTTGGGTGTCTACACAGCTGCTGAACACTTACCGTATTTGCCGGTGTATAAGGCGACTGGGCTTATAATACGAACCCCTAATTTTCCGCCTAAAATGTTGGTTTTGGGATATACTCGCCGTATAAGATGACCCCCTTCCCCTTCCTCACTGTGCCATTGCATGCCTCACTGTGCCATTGCATGCCTCACTGTGCCATTGAATGCCTCACTTCGACGATATTCATACCTTATCTCTGGCAGAGTCAGTCAGACTGCGGGCGTCCTTTGATCAAAAGCCACGCCTCCTCTTCGTGCTGTTCCGTGATGGGCGGAACACTCGGTTTCCCAGCAGAGCCTGTGTTCAGTGTTCCGCCTATCACAGACGTCATCTCGTCCTCAAAACCTGTAGTCTGACTCTGCATCCGGCGTTTAAGACGACCCCGATTTTTGAGGCATATTTTTAGGTACAAAAGGTTGTCTTAAAACGCCGGAAAATACGGTATAGTGATACACCACACCTATTGCAATATTAATTCTGTGAAAATAGTTCAGTGCTGTGTATTTATACATCTTATATAAACAAATAATTATACATAAAACGATTTATGAAAAAATAAAAAAAACAGTTCATATGTAGGTTTTCAAACTGTCACCCCTGGGAAAAATCCTATTTAAATGGATCCAATATTCAGTGCACACCACCACCTGCTACACCACCTGTAAAATGCCTGCTCACCTCAAGGATGAGTATAAAACTCAGACAGATCACACCTTGTGTCCACCACGATCAATCCACTTTACCAAGGATAGTAATTTCTACAGTCCCCAGACTGCACCTCTGTGTGGGTAATCAACATTTGAATGGTCTCCAAACACCTTCCCCCACTCGCTTTTCAAAAATCAATTCCACTTATATTTCCAGGGGTTAAGGACATGAAACAAAAAACACAAGCACCATAGTGTTCTCTGCTTTTAAATGTATTAAAAAGCACCCCTAAAAAGTTACTTACAAGAAATAACAATAAAAACAGCATGTATCAAATCACCAGCTCATTCACCGCAGATCTAGACTCACGGTGCTTCGCCTGACATCACAGATTCAACTCCCCTTTTTCTTTTTGTTCATAAATTGTTTTATGGCATGTATATTTATTTGTTTATATAAGATTTATAGATACGCAGCGCTGCACTATTTTCGCAAAATTTCATTAAAACTCTTAACAAAGTGCTCACCTTTAGCTTAACCAAAGACCCAGCGTGGTTTAAACCATAATGTGCTGGTTTGCAATGCATACTAGCACATTATGATAGACAAAGCACTCTAGGGTTTGCATTCTCTGGTCATTGGATTGGCCATGCTGTGATGACGTCACTCACGCCTGTGCACTTTCACCAATACATATTTGCTTTGCAGTACCGAGTTCCTGGGAGAGGATGTTTGTTGTTTTGATGTTTTTCCGCAGCAAGCGTGTCCTTGACTTTTAGCTGGTCATCAGCATCTCAAACAGCAGAAATGCTTTTTGCCACATTGTCATGGAAAGACCTCTGACACCTCTGGTTATTTAAAACTAGACTTTTTTTTCATCATTAAGAAAACGATGATCCAAACACTCCCAGTCTTGCCCTCTCTAGCTCATTACGGTCTTTAACAGACTTTTCCAACTATTGAAACTCTGCAGTACCGTATCAGAGGAAAAGACACAGAGGTATATAATAGTTGAACATTTTAACAATCTTTAAATTCCGACCAATGTGTCTGTCATACAGGATATACTTTGCTTGTGTATTTGTACACATGCTGCTCCCTTCTGCAGAGCAACTCTCCTAATGAGACAGGTACAGTGTGCCATGCCAGGCTCTAATAGAGGGTCTGGCATTCTTTGTGTTATATGGGGTTAACAAACCCTTTTAATGTGTAAAAAAGATCTGTCTACCTGCTTTTTTTTTTGTCTGGTCACGTGATCCTGCAACTCCCTATGTCAGTGAGCAGGGGCTGCAGGGGAGAGGAGGGCGTGCACAACAATGGCTGGGCCATGGGAGTCTATGGGGGATGATGTCATGGCTCTTGGGACTCCCAGCCATTGCCGAGCACTTCATGACACATTTGAGCCGGAGCTGCAGGACCACATGACTAGACCTGGCTAAAAAAAGGTAAGTATACAGATGTTTTTTACACTTGTAGGTGTAAGGAAGGGGGAGGGATAATTTTTAGAAATAGTTATGTTAAGCTTGAATTCCACTTGAAATACTTATTTAAGTTTAAGTGACCTGTGAAGTAGTTTTACTTGCCTGATCCTCCCCTCCTGCAAGCTCCCTTTGCACTGCTGGACCGATCTTCAAAGCCACTTCTATGGTTTCAGGTTCTCTGATGTCATCAAGTACATTGTAGAGCCCATAGTCCTACATTGGAGGTGAGGATGTCTAGAAGCAAGTCCACTGCTGAAGTGTAGGAGGGTTGTGGAGATTTTCCAAGTCCCCTAGACTCAAACAGCATTTAACCCCTACAGTATGGCTGCTGCCCCACTGCAAGGAAGGATTTTTGCTTTCCTCTGAGGCTTTAAATTGCCTGTGTTGCTGGATGCCAGCAGATGGCTGTCTCTGATAAATGCCCATCACCTGTTTGAACTGATTCTAGGCATTGAAGTTGTATAAATTAAACAAGTAATGCTCTGTGTGTCTCGGAGAAGCTTAAAGCAGAACTACGCTGCACCTGCGCACCATAATGCTATTTAATTCATTTTTAATATTCCAAGCAAGCTCACCCCTCCATCCATGTCTCCATACTTTATTTTGCTGAGCAATCACTTTGAAAAAGTGAGCATTTCTGGCTGTGGCCATCTTGCATAAGGGCAGATGATTAATGAAGCATTTTCTTCCTGGAATCCATCTGCCCTTAGTTCAAGCATTCGGGCAGGAAGGTGTACTTGGATGAGAACCCTCCCCCCCCCTTAAGATTCCAGTGATGTATGACTAGGCCTGAAGAAATGTAAAAAAAAAAAGTTTACCAATGCTAGCAGCATTAGGATTAAAGAATAGTCTGTGTTGCGTAATTTCCGCTTTGTGACAAGATGTGTGCACACATGCGACAGTTTCCAAAAAAGATGTTATAAATACAAGATTTCATACGAATTCTTATTTGAATCTTGGTGTGCTTTTTGTATTTCTTCCAGATTTGTGCAGTAATCCTGTGAGAAACCTTGCCTATGTGCAGGAGCTTCCTGTAATAAAGACTGGCCACTGCTGCTCCCTCTCCTTGTGCAGGGTGACTGGTCTTTGCTCCGCCCCCTCCTGTAGTTTTATGCAGGCCACCTGTAGTGGATGGACTGGCTGGGTCCCTCCTACATCTCTGCTCTTTGCACAGGTTATGTACAGCACAGTGATGTCGATGCTACTTTTACCAGGTAATAACTGGATTTACTAAAGCATGCAGTGCACACAAAGTGGAGTTATATCCCCTGGGGCTTTTGAAAATTTATTTTTAATTGACATTTTTATGTACAGAGCGTTTAGCTGTAAGATAAAAATGTCTCCATTGAAGCTGTTCAAGTTAATAAATATATACATTTACAGTATGTATTTAATATGTGTAAAACAATGGACACAATATGTATGCAAATGACACATTAGAAAAGTTAGAAATCCTTGGATAGTTTTACTCCCTATGCTTGAAGTCCATTCTGGATTGCTGAGACATTTTTAGGACCCATTCATCATCCATGTGTGTAGGGAATATATGCAAGGACACCGCTGTATTCTCAAAAAAGACATTGAGGTTGATTTACTAACAGAATAAAGGTCTGTTCACTTTCCTAAGTATTTCACATGGCATGGCAATGTTACCCCCATCGCAAAGTAAACACAGGGGCGAGGTCAACCTGTGATGTCACTAGGTGGCCCCACCCCTATGATGTCATGGGTGGGGTTTCTGAGACGCCATAGATTTCGGGTCACTTAGTGACTTCAATTGACAACCCCCCCCTTCGTTCACTTGGTAGCGGGGGGGAAGCTGTGCCCTCATTTAGCGATTGTCAAGCGATGGGAGTGATCGTGTTTGCCTGGTGGCAGGTTTTGTTTTTTGGGATTTACATTGGGGGACATTTTTATTTATTTATTTTTTAAATAAAGGGCTTGTCAATAACTGTTTTTATTTACTTTTGACATATCTTCTTTTGTTGCATGGGTCATTTTGAACGGGCGCAAATTGCACCAAAGTCGTTCATGCAGCAATTTTGGAACTACACTGCAACCAGATCGATCCAGTGCGGGGCACACACACTTTGTTTGCCACCTGCATTGGGAGGACATTTTGCACTGACACCCACTGCAGATCGCAAGGGCAGTGGAGTTTCCTGCACCACATTAATGTGAACCTAGGCTAAAGGGGGCTTCCAGATTTTGATAAGCTACTCCTTGCACCCCCACTGCCACTGAGCCAGGGATATGGGCAAGATGCCCTTGTCCGTATAAACACTCAAATGAAAGCGAATTTTTTTCCTGAAAAATACAAGATGTAATCTACCTGGATACACAAAGTAGTTGCGATCATATGTACAGTTTTACTAACATGTCAAAGTTGCAAAATTCTATTCGGGCATTAGGATTAGTTTTACCCTCCATCATGAAGGGGTTAAATAACACTTTGTAAATTTGTATTTGCATTAGTAATATCTCATTAGATTTATTTAGAAAATAAACATCAAGTCCTCTGGGATGGTTTGCTATTTTCTGATTTGGTTATTTAAAGCACTTCTGTTTGTTTACTGAAGCTCCCCTTCCTTTGCACTCCTTGAAGTTTTGTATTACCTTTTGTACACCCTCAAGATTTTCCATTTTATTTATAACATGCCTCTGACCTTTTTTCTGTTGCATAATAACATTTCCATAAACTCATGGCTAAAATTATTATGCATTTTTTTAATTGTTTAATGGCTGGTTCACACCAGTTGCTTTCCAGTACATTTTTTAAAAGGTATCTGACATTGCATGTACAGTATCTGTCATGCATTCCAATGGCGCTAGTTTATACTTGGGCAGTCCGTTTCAGTGCTTTCAACAGAAGTATCACCTGCTGCAGTTTTTTTCACCTGAAAAACTTCAAAACACATGTAAATGCAATGGAGCCCACATAAGAAATCATTGTCCTAAGATCCAAATTAAAAAAAGAGGAGAAAAAACGGGAATGTGAAAAACGCATAAAAAGCATGTCTAAATGCGCATGTAAAACTGCATCTGGAGTGCTGAAAATATGGTGTGAAGCAGCCCTTTTTGTTCTACTGTGGGTTTTGTTAGGATTTTAATATTTTCTAAACAATGATTTATTATTATTATGAAGTAATGCATAACGACAATACATTAATGTTTTGCTTTTACGCTAGTTTTAAAGAGGAAGTAAACTCTAAAACGTTTCTTAAATAAAAAAACCTGCAAGAAAAAGGCATAATGAGCTAGTAGGCATAGCCTACTAGCTCATTATGAATTACCTGAGATCGAAGCCCCTGAAGCGACTCTCGTACCTCTCCTCCACCGCCACCCTGATACCCGAGTGACTTCTGGGTATCGCCACTCCGACGCTGTGATTGGCCAGAGCCGCGATGACGTCACTCACGCGCATGCGCCGTATACATCAGTGCAGTCTTTTCTGCAAATTTCTCCTACACCGCGTAGGTTTAGGAGATATTTGTTGCACCTACAGGTAAGCCTTAATCTAGGCTTACCTGTAGGTTAATGTGGTCTGTAAGGGTTTACAACCACTTTAACTTAAGGCTGTCAGAACCTCTAAAGTTTTGCAAAAATTCAGGACTCATGGTTATGACTTAAGGCTCCATGCACACTGGAGCTGATAAACTGCAGTTTATTGGAGTTTGGGCATTTTTTTTAAAAGCCCATAAACTCCACTCTGTTGGCATATTTTTCAGTTTTAATGAGAAGGAGTTTATGGGCTTTTTTCTGAACGCTCGAAAATACCTCCAAAAAAATGCCAAATGCTCAAACAACGTGGCTTGCCAGCGTTTTTTAGCGTTTTTTGATCCATTGAAAAAAGAAAATGAATAAAAAAAAAAAAAAAAAAACGCTAAAACACGCTAATAAATGCTATTGCAAAAATGTTAAAACATTGAAAGACTCCCTGCAAAGCTACTGGCTTTTTATAGCATTATTTTAGCATCCAGTGTGCATGGAGCCTTAAAGCGGAGCTCCACCCTAAAGTGGAACCCTCCCCCCCTCCGGTGTCACATTTGACACCTTTTCAGGGGGGAGGGGGGTGCAGATACCTGTCTAAAGACAGGTATTTGCACCCACTTCCGGCCACACAGTCTCGGGCAGACTGCGGGCATGACGTCACCTACCGTCCCCCCCGTTGTGTTCTGGGAACACTCGGCTCCCAGTACACAGCGGGAGCCAATCGGCAGGCGTAGCGCAACTCGCGCATGCGCCGTAGGGAACCGGGCAGTGAAGCCGGTGCGCTTCACTTCCTGGTTCCCTTACCGAATATGGCGGGGGGGCAGCAGAGTGACGAGCGATCGCTCGTCCTCTGCTGCGGACAGCGCTGGACTCCAGGACAGGTAAGTGT